>NW_017264718.1:0-476344 GCF_001477545.1 Pneumocystis carinii B80
TATATAATGCAAAATATAGTAAGAATATATTAAATTTATTTTTAATTTTTTTGTATATATTTAAAATACCATTTCATGAATAATACATATAGTTTTTGTTTTATTTTCTTTAAATTGTTTTCATTGGCAATAAATTTCTTCAATATAATTTTTTTATTCAATATTATCTTGATTATTTTAATCTTATATTCTTTATCATTGTTTGCCCTTGCTTATCATTGCAAATTATATTGGCATAAATATTATTTACAATTTATAAATATAAATATTATTATACTCATTATTATACCTGTTATTTGAGATTCTTCAAATATCTTCATTATCATATTATCTTAATTACTGTTGATATTGATATTTTTATTGTTATCATCAAATATAAATATGGGTAAAGATTACTTATTTCTATATTTTTTAAAGATATTATTATATATTAAATAGTTTTTTTTAAAGACGAAATTTATACATAAAGTCTTATATTTTATTCTTGCTTTTTGAGATAGTTTTAATGCTTATAGCATTATAAGAAACAGTACACGATATCGTCATCAGTGCCATGGGTAAATAAGCGGTTAGATATAGTATTTGAGTTGCAGTAATATATAAAAAATAAATGTTTAGAACTAAATATTTACTTTATTTTGTTTTCAAGCTCATATTAACTTATTATTTAACCCTTTTTTTATAATAGTTGTTTTCTAAACTTTGTCTTAATATCACTCATACTTGTATAATCCAATAAATCTACTCATCAAAAGGATACACAATAAATAAAATTTATTCGAATGAAATATACTAATATATATAATTCAACATAATTCTTATACTTTGTGATTTTTTTGTTCAAAATTATTAAATTCATTCTTAAATTTATTTACATATCATTTAAAAATTCTTGAACTCTTCACCTTTTTTCATTTATAAATTTTTTTGAATGAGATTAAATATCTAATTATAATATTGTTTTTAAATTAAAAGAGTTTAGTTAATTTAATTAATTATAAAATCAAATTTTCATAAATTAATAATAAATCAATTATAAAAAAGAGATAGTATATTATATATATTACCATTCATCGCTATTTTAATAAATTATCTAAACCTTTTTTATATTATAAATATTCTAAAAGTAATTATTTTATATAGAATAAATCTTTCAAAAGTTAAAAATATTAAAAATATACTTTAAAAATTTATGTTAGTCTAAAATTCTTTGATAAAGGTTTTTTTGTATAATTTATATAAAAAAGTTATTAATTTAAATTAATATAATTTAAATAATGAATAGAAACTGAATTATATTGGAGATGTAAACTTGTGGTAACAAATTTCAATACTAATATACAAGGCTCATCATTTTTATACTAATAATGAGCCTAATATTATAAATAATGTATAAATAAAAATCTTTATCTTAGTCTAGATATACTTTTTAATGTATTAGTAGCTTCTATAGCTTCTTGAGAACCTTTATTTAGAATTTTGACTAAATGTCTTTACAATCTACGCTTGGGGTATCAAATGATTCTATAAACATATTTACCAAAAATATATAAATAAAAACTATTTCCACCCCTTCTCCATATTTTCTTGTTTATATTATGAGAAATACAATTATTTATTAAAAAAATTCTAAGTACTTTTTTGACGCTATATATATTTTTTAAACTCTAGTCAAGTGTTGATAGTTACCATGCCAACCATCAAAGATGACCTACCTTTAATGTATTTATAAAAGTTAACATTTATTCCATTTATTATTAAAAACAACCCTTTCAAATTCTATATTTCATTCATTTTATTCATATAATTATTTAAGAAATGGATTAACAATATGCGATTTACATTGTAATCTTCTACAAAATAAAAGTTTAATAAAAAAGTTAGCCAATCTATTAAATTCATAAGGATATTTTGGATAATCTCCATAAAAATAGGTTATAATGTCTATAACTTTGAATAAACTATATTATCATTATATTTTAAGAGAAATGCCTTAAATTAATTTTCTTCAGAATATTAAATATATTAAAAGTGATAATAAATATAAATATATTAATATTTATTCTGCGCCTGTAAAAAGCAAATATTTGTAAAAATCTTCTAATCTCAGAAAATTTTCCAGATAAGTAATATAAGATTTCTTATAAATCAGAAAACTTATAAAAGCGTACAGGACCATCTCTATTTCCTACATGAATAGCTAAAAATGCTTCCACCATATATACAAAAGAATTGACAATCAATGTTGTCTTAGAGCATTTGAAAGTTCAATAATTCTTATAAATAGAGTGATTTAAGGCAATTTTTTCAATATTATCTTTAACATTTTCTATATGTGAAGAATTATAATTAGAATTTAGTTCATTTGCATCCTTATCTAAATAATGAAATTTATTAGAGTTTTTTCATCGTATTACAAAGTAGGAAAAATAAATATTCAAAGAAGACTTATTCTCTTTTTTTTTGAAAAAGAAAACGAAATATTTATAACTAAATAATACTTAATAGATTCTAAAGATTTTTCGGAAATGTTTATAAAAACAAAGTTAAATATATGAATAATTGAAGCGTCCAAAGATTTTTTATTAATAATCAATTAAAACTCGTAATAAATATAATTTATTTTTAATAGCATTTTTTATAAAATCTATTATATTTTCTATAATATTCATTGTCTGCTATATCTTTTGTTTATTTTAATTTTTATCTGATTACTTTTTTCAATATCAAAATACATTTTTAATATTGGTTAATATATATTTTTTTTACTACTTTTCTAAATATTTATATACTATAAATAGATCTTTAAAAGATATAGAATAAAAATTTTATTACATCTTAAGACATTATATATTATTCTTAATAAATACTGCAAATATAAAACACCTTTTTACATTAATAACAATAAATATATTCTTTTTGCATTCAAAAATTAAAGTTATTTTAAAGTTGGAAAATAATGACAAATATAATTATTAAAAAATAAATATTTAAATGAAAATATTTTAAAATGAATACTTAAAGAAATTTAAAGTTTTCTTTAAATTAAATGTTTTTTTTTATTTTTATCAATCGACTGTTTATAATTTTTAACTAATACAAAATATGAATCGTTCAACCATAATATACTATTAATCAGATTTTCAGCCGTAACTCGTAAACACAATTTGATTTAAACATGTCTTATTTTTTAGCAAAGCTCATTTTTTGGATATCTTTGAAAATATTCTATCTTACAAACCAAATTTATTTGCAAATGTATATTAATTATATTTAACAGGAGAAAAACAAACATATCTTTATTTAATACTTTTACATACTTATTATTACAAAAGATTTTCAGATTTCAAACAATTATCCATACTCCTAATGTCACTCCTATAATTGCACAAATTAACATTGCCTTATGAAATCCTTCTACACGAACACCGTGACCTTTTTCGGCTGGTTCGAGGGTTTTTTCAGGCACAGCTGTCACTGTCACTGTTTCTGTAATTAAACATTGATCTTCAGTATCCGTTTCCTCATGCGTATGACCTGGTTCTTCAGTAGGTCCTGGTTCTTCAGTAGGTGCTGGTTTTTCAGTAGGCCCTGGTTCTTCAGTAGGTGCTGGTTTTTCAGTAGTCGCTGGCTCAAGTGTTGATTCTTCTAATGTTGTTTTTGTAGGCCTACCTAAACAACATGTTTTTGTTTTTATTAATATTTTTATATGAGTATATATATCTTGTGCCATTTCTGTTACTGTTACTGTCGATATAGTAAGTAGAGTATGAGTTTTAGTAAAATCCGCTTCAGAAGGTAGTTCCATAGGAGTAAGTAGACCTAAGTCTAAACACTTCCCTTGCACTTTTTTACACGATTCTGCTAAAATGTCTTTGCAATGCTCTTTTAAATTATTGCATTCTTGATTTTCTTTTTCACAAATTTCTTTAGTAAAAGTAGAAATTGAATCCATATGAGTTTTTGCTGATTCACACATTTCCTTTAAATACTTCGATATACTATCACATGAAATGCTTTTGATACATAAAGAGCGTGAATCGCGTTCATTCATGTTTTCTTTAGCAAAAGAGCAAACCTCTGCCGCTAAGTCTACGCAATCTTTCTTAGTAAAGTCCGGTTTAAGTCCAGCTAAAAACGCTCGCTTCACAATATTTTCCTCGTCTGGATTTTGTACATTCCATAGTTCATTTTGATATCTTTTAATTACAATGTGGACACTTTCTTTTAGTTCAGATGCCAAATCCATTGGTTGATAATATGAGCCAGATTCAAATTTATCATGGTCATGCTGTAATTCATCTTTTAAAGTGGAGCCATAAGTAAATTCTAAAAGAAATTAAAAAAAAAGGAGAAAAAGAAAAGTACCTAAAGCATGCGTATTTTTAAAGAAAACACGTGCTATAACAGCAAAAATGATAAACAATGATATTCCCATCTATCAAATTATATAAAAATAATAAAACTTGCTATTTTTATAAAGGATATCTTTTTGACATCCAAATGTCCATGAACTTTAAAATATTCCGGTTTTAAAAATTTATAGAATATAGAAATTGACATATAAATAATAAATAAATAAATAAATAAATAAATATCATAAATTTATTTAAAGTTTTATATAGAATAAGATGTAAAATTTCTTAAAAACAATTTTGTTTAACATTATTTCATATACATCTAAAATATTTATATTAAATAAAAATTATTAATTAATTAATTTTATCTTTTTTTTTATCATCTTTTTTTCTATACTCCTAAAAGAAATTATAAATTTGGTAAATTTATAATATCTTAAATATATTTTTTGGAATTATTTTATTTAACTTTTTCCCCTATTTTATTATAAAGGGGCTCATTATTTTATATATTATATTTTAAATAAATTTATTCGTAATATTTTTACTAAATATTATCGCGTTTATACGTGTCATTAAACTATTTAAAAAAATTTTTAATTCTTAGAAGATTTTTCTTTTTAAAGTTTTTTGAACAGGTTTTAGGCATCTAAATTTTCTTGCTTATTTATATTTTCTTAAATATTTTACCACATAAGAATTATTTTAAATTGTCTGTCTTTTATACTAATATTTACAAAAATGTATTTAAAATTTATTTACTTGCATACTCAAACTTTTTTTTAATATAGTTCATATATATTTAAAAATGATTTTGCACTTTTAAGAATGCTTTCTAAAAAGACATATTGCATGATATGAAAAATGGCATAAATATTTTATAATACTTATTTAAAACTTAGAGCTAATGTTCAAAAATACGTAAAAGACTGAATATCAAGAACAAACATTTTATTTATTTTTTATTCAATAGTAAAAATACTGCTTTAAAAAGTTTTGAAAAAAAATCTTCAATGTAGTTTAATCGCGTATTAATAAAAATATCGATAATTAATAATTGTAAAGAACGATATACTCTAGATCCAAAATCTTTTAAGAATTTGATTTAAGCTTATGTTTAGAGAATAATTCATTGAATTTTTAACTTATAAATATGATTTCGCATATTTGCAGACTACTTTATACATTATTGTTTTTATTTCAATAATTTAGATTATTTTAAGGCGGTTACAATTATTAATAAAATCTTTAGAAGCAGATAAAATAATGAGATTATTTATTGAAATTTTGATACATTTGAGAACATCAAAAACATTTATATTAACTGTTAAAGATTTAGAAAATGTATGTTTAAGAGACGAATAAAAAAGTAACTGTTATTTATTTACCATAACATTTAGGATAAAATTTTGCAAAAAATCTTAATATTCCAAGAACTTGTTAACTAAGAGTTAGAAATATAATATTAAAACATTAATATGCACTTTAAACAAGTAGGAACTTTGATAATTTTTCATTATTAAAAGTAAAATAATTAATTTTAATAATATAAATTTCTTGTGTAAAATATTTAAGCTATGATGGAAGAATTTCTAAAAGCATAAAATTTTAAATTATGAGGTTATGAGAAATGTTTTTTCAGAGTAAACTATATAAAATTTAAAATATTTAACTAATTATACTAATAATTATATTTTAGATGTTTGTGTAAAAAGATAAATGTATATTTGAATCAAAAAAATAATTTCAAAATTTCCGCAAATCCTTTATGAAAACGTTAACTTCTTGATATATTTTTTTAAAAAAAAAAATAATTTAACAAATTTAATATCAGTATTTCGAAATCGATTCTATAAAAAATATAAAAATTATAAATTTTATTTTAAGGCTAAAAATTCAATATTTCAAAATATTCATACAATTGTATACACGATACTCTTTTTTAAATTGTCACATCTTTAAATATGGGGAAATATAAAGAAAAAAATAATATCATACGAAGAGCAGTATCTAATAATATTTTTAAACTTAATAAAGATATTGGTCAGCATATTTTAAAGGTAAATATTTACATAATTTTTTCCTTCTTAATAAACTCTAATATTAAAAGAACCCTTTAGTTATACAAGGAATCGTTGATAAGGTTATTATTTATATTAATATATAATCTAAAGATTAAGTAATATAGGCAGATCTAAAGCCTTCTGATATTGTACTTGAAGTAGGGTCTGGAACCGGAAATCTTACTATTAGGATTCTACAAAAAGCAAAAAAGGTTATAGCCGTTGAAATGGACCCACGTATGAGTATGGAACTTATTAAACGTGTACAGACAATGTATAATTTATCATTTTATTATCTTTATTGATATTTTTTTGAAGATCTGAACAAAAGCGTTTGGAAATTCTTCTAGGAGATGTTATTAAAATTGATCTTCCATATTTTGATGTTTGTATATCTAATACACCATATCAAGTAGATTCTATTATTGTTGCTGGTATCATTAATATTGTATAGATTTCTAGTCCTCTTGTTTTTAAACTACTTAGGCAAAATCCTCCACCTCGATTAGCTATACTAATGTTTCAACGAGAATTTGCGATGAGGCTCCTTGCTAAGCCAGGCGATTCTTTCTACTGTCGTTTGAGTGTTAATGTGCAGATGTGGGCCAAAGTTACGCATGTAATGAAAGTGGGAAGAAATAACTTTAAACCACCTCCTCAAGTAGAAAGCAGTGTTGTCAAGATAGAGCCTAAAGTTCCACCTCCTCCAATTAATTTTGAGGAATGGGACAGGTCTGTAGCAATATAAATCATTCATATTAGCTAATGTTTTAAGTCTCCTTCGAATATGTTTTATTCGAAAAAATAAGGTATCTAATTTTTTTAATAATGAACTTTCTAGATTATTAGACTATATCATCCGGGTTTAAAACATCTTCTGTACTTAATATGTGTGAGAAAAATTATAAGATTTGGTGTTCTCAAAATAATATAACGATGAATAATATTTCTATAAAAGATAAAATCGAAAAGGTATTAGATTCTATAGATTTTACTAATAAACGAGCTCGAAAATGTCATGAAAGTGATTTTTTAAAGTAGGTATTTTTTATGTTTTTTTTTTTTTTTAAACTAATCTCAGGTTATTGTATGCATTTAATAAAGAAGGAATTCATTTTGCTTAATTATTTCTATTAATAATTAATACATTTTTATATTATTTATAAAGAGTGTAAAATGGTATTTTATAAAATATGTATATATTTATATGGATAATAAATTTATATTACATTAAAGAAATATGAAGATTTATAATTGATAATAAATAAAATTAGACGACCATGAAATATTTTATATTATTTTTAACTAAAACATATAAATTGGATTTAGATTAATTTTTGAATCAATTAGTAAATATATTATTATAAAATTATAGTAAAATTTTAAATAAAAAATATTATGAAATATTTAATTAATAATCCATTTAAAGTAGTAAATATATATTTAAACATATTAACTTAGATTATAATAATTATATAAAAAAGTAATGTTTTCTAATATTTATATAAAAAACTCTTTTTATATATTCTATAAATATTTCTTTTATTTAATATTATAGATTTTATTTTACAACTTATTTAAAAAAAATAATTTTAATTTATATATTATTTTTTTAGGAGAAGGAACGGACCCTTGCGGTCCATCTGGTCAATGTAAGATTTTCCCGTAAGTCGATGGTTCGAAAATGCTGATTATTAAATAGTTGAAACGATACAGAGAAGATTAGCATGGCCCCTGCACAAGGATGACACTGCTTCCAAAGAGAGGAAACCATTTTTTTTATTTTCATTTTATATGAAATGATTTTTGTTGAATTTAATTTAATTTTTATACTCTTAAATGTAATGAAAATAATTTTGTTTTCTCTTGATTAAAGTTTATTTTTAAATTAATTTATCTATAACCACAAAAAAGTAACTATTATTATAAATAATATTTTTTTGTAAAATGAACATCATTTCATTATTATTATGACATATTAATTCAAAATTGGTATATATAAAAAAATATAATTGAAATAAAACCTAGATTTATAAAGATATTCTGAAATATTTTCAAGATTATTATTTTTTGAAATTAAATCTTTAAATATAGCATATATATATATATATATTAATACTTTTCATTATATATTATTATTATTGTATTTTTTAACTGTATCTATTAATTTCTTTAAATGAAATTTACTTGACATGTTAAAACCTATTTCATAATTTAAATAACTTTTTTGGATATTTGCATATTTTTCTGAAAAAAAGAAAAAATCATAATATATAAAGCATTGTATTATTTTATTATTTTTTTAGAACATGCAAATCTCTTTTATAGATAGGTAATAAAGTAGTCTAGAAATTCTTACAAAGAGAATCAGTAATTATTTAGAAGAGAATAATAAAAATATGATTTGAATAATATGTGAATTAATATAAAACAAAAAATTAAATTTTTAGAAACTTAATTTAAAAATCAATATTGAAAAAAAACAACTAAATTTAAAAAATTATTTTTTTAAAAAATGAATTTTGAATGAAATATATAAATTTAGATAGAATTTCTAAAAAAATACATTTTTTTATTACAAAAGAATATGTCTATTCGTAGAGATTTCCTTACTGCACAAGCACCAGAGAATTATGTTGCTGGTCTTGGAAGAGGTGCAACAGGATTTACTACGAGATCTGATCTTGGACCTGCTCGTGAAGGACCTTCAGAGGATGCAATCAAGTAAGTTTTCTTAAGTATTTTATTAGTAACTGTTGTTTTATTTAATACAATTTGTTTACATTTTCACAGAGCAGCTTTAGCAAGACGAGCAGCAGCTCAAGATCCGTTCAGATTTTCTAGTTTTCAAGATTCTAGTGATGTAAAGGATGATGAAGATGATGATCAATACCAGGATCCGGAAAATGAATATTGTCTCTTTGCCGGTGCTCCCTATGATGCGGACGATGAAGAAGCAGATCGTATATGGAGTGAAGTAGACCAAAAAATGGCACAAAGAAGGAAATCTCGTAGGTAAAACTCCAAAAGTATTTATTTATTTAAATTCATAATATATAAAGGGAAGCTAGAGAGCGCGAGGAAGCAGAACGTCTTATGGAAAGGCCAAAAGTTCAAGATCAATTTGCAGACGTTATACAAGGATTAAGTACAATAACAGATGATGAATGGCTAAATATCCCTAATGTTGGTGATTTAACTGGGAAAAAAAGAAAAAAAATTAATCCGCGAGAAAGATTTTATACAATTCCTGATTCTCTTATCTCTCGCGCCAGCCAGATAGAACAATTAGATACTAGTATTGATGTTACAGAAACAGATGCAGATTTTAATGATGGGAAAATGACTAATTTTGCAGAAATTGGCGCTGCAAGAGACAAAGTTCTTGGATTGAAATTAGACCAGGTAATTATACATATATATATTTTTTATTAACATTTACTATAAGATATCATCTGATTCTGTTACCGGGCAATCTACTGTAGATCCACAGGGATATTTAACATCAATGAATTCTATGGCTTTAAAAAGCAATGCCGAATTGGGGTATTAATATATTTTATTTTTAGAAACTACTTAATATTTTAGAGACATCAAGCGAGCACGTTCTTTAATGCAATCTCTGATAAAGACAAATCCAAATTCTGCTGCAGGTAATTAATAATTTTGTATTCATTTTTATATTAATATCCTAGGATGGATGTCTGCTGCTCGTGTAGAAATTGTAGCTGGGAAATTACAACAGGCAAGAAATATTATTGCTAAAGGTTGCGAAAATTGCCCTACAAATGAAGATATTTGGATTGAAGCTGTTGGTCTTAATGTATATCATATTTATTACTTGAAAATTATTTACTATTATTAGAATGTTCAGACAGGAAAAATAATTATAGCAGAAGCGGTGCGACATATTCCAAATTCTGTAAGACTATGGCTCCAAGCGATAAATTTAGAAACAGATATTGAGTCAAAAAAAAGAGTTACCCGAAAGGGTCATATTTTCTTATTTATTGGAGTATTTATTAATTCTTTTTATAGCTATTGATATTATACCATATTCCGTTAAGCTTTGGAAAGAGGCAGTAAATTTGGAAGAAGATCCTGGAAATGCTAAAATTTTACTTGCAAGAGCCACTGAACTTATTCCTTTATCGACTGAATTATGGCTTGCTCTTGCACGTTTAGAAACATATCAAAATGCCAAGAAGATTTTAAATAAAGCGCAAAATACTATTAAAACTAGCTATGAAATTTGGATTGCTGCTGCTCGTTTAGAAGAACAACAGGGAAATGATCCTGATAAAGTTATAGCAAATGCATGTCGTCGCCTTAAACAAAATGGCGGAATGTTAACAAGAGAACAATGGCTAGCAGAAGCAGAAAAATCTGAAAAAGATGGTGGTATTAAGACTGCACAGGCTATTATTAAAGCAATTTTGGATCAAGACTTAGATGAGGAGAGTAAAGAATCAACATGGATTAATGATGCACAAAATGCACTTTCTCATGAATGTTTTGAATGCGCGCGTGCAATATACGCATATGCATTAAAAGTATTCCCGAAAAATGAATCGATATGGAGAAAGGCTATTTCACTTGAAAAATCGCATGGAAGTGTCGAATCAGTACAAGCTATTTTGGAAAAAGCTTTAGAAGAATGCCCGCAAGCAGAAGTGATTTGGTTAATATATGCAAAAGAAAAAAAGAATTTGGGCGATATACAAGGAGCTCGTGACATTCTTGAAAGATCGTTTTTGCATAATCCTAATTCTGAAGAAATCTGGCTAGCAGCCGTAAAACTAGAATATAATAACGATGAAAATGATAGGGCTAGAGCATTGTTAAGAGTTGCAAGACAAGAGGCTAACACAGAACGTGTTTGGGTAAAGTCAATTACATTTGAACGTCAATTTAAAAATATGGATGTCGCTCTTTCTCTTGTAAATGAAGCATTAACATTATTTCCAAATTGTAGTAAATTTTGGATGATGAAAGGACAAATATATGAAGATTTGGGTGAAGTTACAAAAGCTAGAGAAACATATCAAACGGGAACAAAATCTGTTCCAAAATCTGTTCCTTTATGGATTCTTCTCTCGAGATTGGAAGAAAATACAGGAAGAATTGTTATTGCACGAGGTATACTGGATCGTGCTCGATTTTTGTGTCCTCAAACGCCTGAACTTTGGGTTGAATCTATAAAATTAGAACTGAGAACAAATAATATAAATCAAGCAAAATCCAATATTGCTAAAGCTCTTCAAGAGTGTCCAACAAGCGGACTCGTATGGTCAGAAGCAATATGGATAGAATCTAGATCTCAAAGAAAAACTAGATGTGCAGATGCCTTAAGAAAATGTGAAGATGATCCTTATATACTTACTACTGTAGCAAGAATGATGTGGAATGAACGAAAGATAGCTAAAGCTAAAATATGGTTTCAAAGAGCTATTAAATCTAATCCTGATATTGGTGACACATGGGCATGGTACTACAAATTTGCATTACAGCATGAACCTGTAGAAGCACAGCAATCTCTTATTTCGGAATGCGTAGCCGCAGAGCCATCACATGGGGTGGTTTGGCCTACAGTTTCAAAAAATATACGAAATTCTAAATTTACCATAGAAGAAATATTGAAAAATGTTGCAGAAAAAATTTCTTAAACATTTTAGTTTTTTTATAAATTTGCCTTAAAAGCTATATAAATATTTCTTTTGTAATTTAAACAATGATATAATTAAATAATTTTTATTCATTTTAATAAATTCGATTTTATATTTTCTTATTTTCTATTATTAAAAAAATCAATGCCATTTATAGGGATATGTGGTGATATTTGTTCTGGTAAATATGAAAATTATTAGGATTTTATAATTATTTTAGGAAAACAGACTATTGCTAATTATTTAGTAGAAAAAATGAATTTTTCTATTTTAAGATTACAAAATACAAATGATGATAGCTTCAAATTAAATAGTTTTAGTACTTTATCTAATAACTCCAAGTACTTATGTAAAGAAGGGAAGACATTCGAGAATGCAATTCAAATGCTTAATTATGTGACTCGTCATTGGAGAGAAAGATTTGTAACTATAGATATTTTTAATGAAGAAGTATTAAATATATTTACTAAAAGGCCTTTTTTCTTATTTATAAGTGTAAGCTCTCCAATAATGCTCAGATGGAACCGTTATAAGAAATGGTATGTTTTGTTATAAAGAATTAAATCTATATTTAATTAATATTAAGCCATAAATACCGGAATTCACAATTGCTTACTTTAGAACAATTCATTCAGCAGTCGGATGATTTTTTTTTCAATTCAGATCATGGAATAGCTCATTTATTTAATAAGGCACAAATAAAAATTATAAATAATTATGATTCCATACCCGAATTTTATGAAGTTCTTCATCGCATTGATTTAATTAATGAAAATCGATTTCGTCCTTCTTGGGATTCGTATTTCATGTATTTAGCATCTTTAGCAGCACTTAGAAGCAATTGTATGAAGAGGAGAGTTGGCTGTGTTCTTGTCCGAAATAAACGAGTTATAAGTACAGGATATAATGGAACACCTAGGGGATTCGTCAATTGTAATCAGGGAGGATGCAAAAGGTGTAATGAAGATGGAGGATCTGGACAAGATCTTGAAACATGCTTGTGTCTTCATGCGGAAGAAAATGCATTATTAGAAGCAGGAAAAGAAAGAATTGCCAATGATTCTGTGCTTTATTGCAATACGTATTATGTCTTTTAATTTAATAGACAATTTCTAATTTCTAAAAGTTGCCCATGTTTAACATGTTCGATTAAAATAATGCAACTGGGAGTATTTTTCTTATTAAATCTATTATTATTTTAACTGCTTTAAGGTTCGTGAGGTGATATTTAATTATTCTTATTCAATGGATAATCAAACATCAAAATTATTTTCTCAGTCTGGAGTTGTTTTACGTCAGCATGTAATAAATTTGATTTTTTGAAAAGAAAACTAATTATATAGAATGTATCTCAAGAAATAACATTTTTTTAAATATTATAACGGATGATATTAATTCTTTAGCAATTTTAGAAATAATAAAATGATATTAAATTATTTAAAATATCTTGAAAATCTACTATAATTTATTAGAATTAGTATAGATAATTTTATAAATTGTTTAACTAAAAATTTTTTAAATATTTAAGAAAACCATTCTTTTAAAATAGAATATATATAATTGTATTAAAATGTTTTGTTTATAAAAAAAATGAAATGTTTAAAAATTATAAAAAATTATATTTTCATAATATATTGTACTATAAAAAATTATAAATAATAAACTATTTATACAAACGTACTCTTTAACAATTATTAGTGTTTAAGTTAGGTTTTAAATGCAAATTTATTTATATCCAAATGAAAAGGAAAAAAGTAAAACTAGATACAATTTGTCATGAAATTTAAAATAATAATTTTTTTATGAATAATATTTCTTAGAAAAAATACCTATATAAAAACATAAAGTTTTTCTAATCTTTATATAATTAATTTTCATAATTTTATTTTTTTTTAAACAAAATTATTATTTAATAAACATCATAAATTAATGTGTTAAATATATAAATTCATTTTTTGTATACAAATTTGGAGACAATTTAATATGTATTCTATTTTAACAGCCATAATTTATATTTTTTAAATATTAATGTCTAAAATTATATTCTTATTATCGAATGTTAAAAATTATAATACAGCATAAAAAGTCTTTTTAGATTTAACAAAAATTATTCCTCTTTATTTGTTAATCACATATAAGTTTATTAAATGATACAAACTCAAGTTTATTTCCATAATTACCATTAAATATACTATATAAAAGTCAAAAAATGTCACGGATTGACATAGATCCACTGTTGAAAAAATTGCAAATAGCATTAAAAACTAAGTGGACGCAATATCAAATAGTAGTGGCCGATTTTATCAGTGGAAAAATGAATAGAGAAGAATTTGATCAACAAATCAATTCGGTTCTTGAAAAAAAATACTGTTGAGTACTTGTAGTTTAATGAAAAATGTTCTAATATATATAATAGTTCATCTTCATAATGAAATATTACTTGCGATTTATACCAATGCTATGTGTGATCCTCCTGAAAAATCATGTATTTTTGGATGGACTAAGAAAAGAAAAGAATATCAACGGATAAGAGTTAATGATCAAAGAAAAGAACTTAAAAGTGAAATAATGAGCCTTCATTATCGCGACAGATTGCGAATTAAATCTATTAAAAAAGTGAAAATGCAATTGAGGAAATGTAATACATTTTAATATTTTTTAGGATTATATGGGAAAGTCGTTAATCCCATCTAATACGTTATTTGAGAGTAGGATAGCGAAACTTCCTAAAATTCCACTTTGTAAAGATAAAATATTTACAGGCAAAACCTTAATAAATATTTAGATATAAAAATTAATCCAATACAGCACATTATGCAGGTGATGTTCAAAGAGGTTATCATGTTCCTTTAAGCTGCGATTCCATGGAAATACCTGATATTGATGGTTTGCGTGAAAGGAGTTTAGCAATTGCTCTAGAAAGCGGACTAATTGGGGGCTTAAAAGAAGGCGTTCCTGAAATTATTCTTGCTGGACTTGAAGTATACCTATTTATTTATAAAAGTTAAGACTTATTATCATAGTATCATCTAAAAAATGTTTTGGCTATTGTCATTGCAAAAGTTAGATTTCAAAACTTTAGGAGATCTACCCATACAGAAAACTTAAATAATTTTATTTTATTCAATCCAAATAAGCCTAAGAGGAAACAAGAAACAAAAAAATATTCATCATTAACTGTACAAGAACTTGGATTAGCTTTCCAATTGGCACCTTTTTCCTTAGTTGAAATTCCTCCTCCTATTACTAGAATATGGGCTACAACATTAACAAATAATGCAACATATCAAGATAATAAAGTAGAAGAAACTATATTAAATGTAATAAAAGAAAATCCGAGGTGTAAAAAAAGATTTGAATTAGCATTAGTTTTAGATGAGCTACTTGCTGGAGTGTAATCATTTTGCAACTTAAAATTCAAACATTTAAACATTAAATATTGCAGTAAATACATGAAAATATGTTATCTATCTAAACAGCTTAGCATTATGGAGCATACGAAGAGATATATATAATATTCAATCACTAATGATTATAATAAATAAATAATCTATGTATTTATAATTATTTATAAATAAATAATATTAGTATAGAGATATATTTCTCTATAGGTTTATATAAAAACAAAAAATCATAATTAAAAAGAATCATAATAACTAAATTTTGATTAATATTGAATTTTTAATAAAATGGAATATTATCAACCAGTAATTTAAATGGATAGCTTCTATTTTTCAATCGAAAAATATGTATTAAAAAACTAAAAATAATCAATTGGAATATGATCGATAAAATAATTAAAGTTGTTTGTTTTCCTTTATTGGCAATTTTGGGCGCAAAAACTGTTAACAATATTACAGTAAACATTAATATCAGATCTATTTGAAAATTAATAAATAAACCAAATAAAAAAAAATCCGACTTGTTATAACAATAATATGGGATTCTACACCATATTGTGAATGAGATTCTTTTAAAATATAATCAGGAGAATTATTGTCTTGACCACTAAACGGTGGTTTTCTAATTTTAACAAGCATATACCCAGAATTAAAAATTAAAATACAAGCCTATAGAAGTTATTAATATGTTTAAAAAAAAAGTGATCAATCTGACCAAACTGAAAATTAACCATATTTCTTTCCTATTCATAACATAAAATATAAAAGAATGTGTTAACTTAAAAAAAAGTAGAAACAAAAATGCAATAAAAATATAAAAAATTATTTTCCCATAATTTAAAAACTGAACAATATGTATTGGCTCATTGATCTTTTGTGAAATAGTGTGAACTAGTAATTCAGGAGAAATTCTTCTAAATTTAATAAATAATAAACATATACAATAATTAGTTAAAATACTCATTTTTGAGAGTCAGCACAAAAGGCTTACTATTTCTTGATGCAGTAGGCCCTACAGTTGCCGGATATATTATGATCATAGGAATCTTAGTTAATTGCAACTACATAACAATTTAATATAAAAATATAATTACAGATGATATTACTTGCGAAAATATGTCTACATTTTCTAAATACTCGAGAACTCCAAAAAATAATGTTTCGGATTTAGGATGTGTTTTCTGTCTTGACTTTGCAATAAGTTTAAAATTCGAATAAAGTTTTCTACAAATAAAATCAACATAACAATTCAAAAATAATAAAAAATAATTACTTGCATATATAACAATCATATTCCTCGCTATTTGTTGTAAACATAACAACAATAGAATAGTTCCTTGGTTTTGTAGTAATAGAATAAATGTTTGTACTATCTAAATGAATTATTCCATTATTTGACTCTGCTTTTTTTAAAAAGTCTTGAATAATATCTTGTGTTGAAAAAACATATGAAAAAAAGCTTAATATTATGTATAATTTTTGCAAAGTTATTCTCATTTTAATCTAATAAATACCTTCCAAAAATTAAATTTCTAGTTAACGGTAAAAAATATTAAAAAATTAATAAACTTATAATTTCTATTTAATTTATTTTAGAATCTAGAAATAGTTATTATTCAAGTTGTATTTCTATTATGATAAATAGATTTTATTAAGAAGAATAGATTTTATAGCTAATTATTAGGATGAATGTATTTATTTCTGTAATATTACGATTTATATATGGTCTATGTTTTTAAAATATATTTATTTAATTTTATTTTATTTTATCTAATTTTATTTAATTTTTATGTGTTATGGAACTTTGAAATATATTTGATCTTTTTAAAATCAAATGTTAAAGTTCGAGTTAATTTTAATTTTTAAAAAAATATATTTAATATAAATTTAGATTTAATATTTGATCTTTTTAATAAAGACATCACATAAATAAATTCAATTTTGGTTTATTAAATATACTAAAAAAAGAAAAACTTGCGATTTTTTTCCTAAACTATATATTAAAAATTTTATTATACATTGGTTTTTGACATGTTTCATCATTTTTTTAACTTATTTATTTAAAAACATCAAATAAAATGGATAACGGAAAAATTTTATGTCAATTTTGTAATAATCAACATGGAAAATATATATGTCCACGTTGCAATCAGCGATATTGCTCTTTGATCTGTTATCGAAGTCAGGTTTTTCATTTATAAGGTTTATAAACTTATAATTTTTATATGATAGATACATTTAAAGTGTTCTGAATTTTTTTATAAGGATAATGTAGAGCAAGAAATAAGAAATAGGAAAATAACGGAAAAAGAAAAAACTGAATTGCTACATTTTCTTTCTAAATATTCATATAACGATGATTTTGAAAATCTTAAATTTTTAGATAATAAAAAATTGCCAAAAAAAGAGAAAAAAAGCACTTTAAAAGACAGAATGAAAAATATAGATATAGGTAAATTGAATAATAATTGTATTTATGGGGAATCTGATTTATTTTATAATATAGAAAATGCATCTTTTGAAGAAATATGGGAACGACTTGAATCAAATGAAAGAGAGGAATTTGTACATTTAGCAATGGCCTATAACAATGATATCGTATAAATAGAATGGTTTTTAACTGGGCGTTTTAAAAAATAATTTTTGTTTTCTGCATAACATATAAATCAATTCTATAATTTATAATTCTTAATATAAACAATTTAATATTGTGAATCTTTTTCATTTTATCATGTATATCATTCAAAATAGATGATTGAATATAGAAGGGGGGGCAATATCTTTATTATGAAGTATCTTATAATATTCATAAATAATAAATTTGTTTTTTAGCATATAAAATATATTAAATAATCAATTATGAAATTGAAGAGAAAAACCAGGTTTGTTGATTTAAACTAAATTATAATAGAAAAAAAATAAGCCTTATTAAAACTGTAGACATAATATTCTGAATTATTTTAATAGTTGAAGCAAAAGTATAATATTAGATAAATAACATTATAAATCAAGATTCTCTATTTAAAGGGTTTCAATGTTATATTTATTAGAGTAACGTAAATCGAAAGAGTTAGCGTAAAGAAATTAGTTAATATAAAACGTGTTGATTAAATAGTATACACCTAAACCAAAGTATGATTTATATTTGAAGTAAATCGAAATCATCAAGCTTAATTTGTTAATATTTTCTAAAACAAGTAATAATATATATACTTTATCATTGTATTTTGCAATATTCCTTTTGATTTTACTTGAATCTACCCAAGTCACAAAATCTTCCATGTTCCTAGTGACAAAAAATGCAGGATCAGTGATAACCTTATAATGTATCAACCTTTTTCTAACTTTAAAAAAAAAATACCTCTGGACCTACACGGACATGACCATGTTCAACATATTTAACTGCAGTAGAAACAGTCTCACACATTTTTAGTCTGCACATGACAATAGGTAGTCTTCTACGACAAAATGCAGATACTGTAAGTTTATTTTCTATATCAGAAAGTTTTGATGTACTAGTTAAAAGGCCCATATCAAAAAGCTTTTCCAGCAGCATTTTTCTATAAAGATCTCCAAAAGAATCCGTTGGATCAAGTAAAGATAACTTATATGCTATTTTTTTTAATAGCCCGACAAGTTCATTATATCTAAATTCCCAACTTTAAATATTTTATAAATCTATTTCTCTCTTAAAGCTTACTTAAAATAGTCTTCTCTTTTTTGAACATGATACCGTCTTATAACATTTACATCTCTGTGATTATTGTCATCTTTTTTATAGTTTAAAAAATTATGCTTTTTAAGCAGTTTTTTCTCATGATATTTTAGTTTCCTTAACATATTTTAGTGTTATTTTCTAATATTTTTTAAAGTTAGATTCTATTTTAAAGGTTTGTAAGATATTATGTTCCATGAAGATAATCGGTTTTTTAAAAGCCATTTTTAAAAATCTTTAGATTTGTATTTATCTAATAATAAATTACTAAAAAATATTCGATTTTTAAATATGAAATTTTTATTTAAAAACATAAATTATTTAAGATCTTGATAATTAACTATTCTTTAAAGTTTTATATGCAAAAATTTCAAAGTCTTAAAAAAGGGAAACTGTTAAAATATTTGATATTTTTTCATTAATTATTTTAATATGCACATTTATATGTTAATGACAATTTATACAAGTTTTTGATTTCATTCAAATAAAATGATTTGTTATTATTATTTAATTATAAGAAATACTTTTGTGTTTTATTTATTTTTAAAGGAAGTTTGAAATTAATATTAAATAAAAAAAACAATTTATTTACAAACTATTTTTAGAATTTAATATTATTCTAGAAATATAGACTAAACAATTGGTTTTCTTTTGAAATATTACAAATATGTTAAGATATAATTTAAACATAAATAAATTTTATTATTAATTAAATAAAATTTATGATTAATTAGAATACATTATTTAGAATATTGCAGTAAAAAAGATGTTTATAGCTATTAGTACTACAGATTTTATGTTTTTCAATATCTTGTTTTTATAATTTAAGTAATTTAGATATTATAAACTAATTTTATATTTGCAATAATTTTAAAATAATTTTTTAAAAATATTAATATTTTGTTTCTTCATGTATTATTAAAAATTTACATGTCTATATTTTCAATAAAAATTATATATATATATTAAAAACTTAATTGATCATTATTTAATAGATCTTTAATTTTCGGAAAATGAAACAGCAATTAGTTTTTATTAGTGTTAATATTTATTTTTGATAAACATTTAAACAAAGAATTATAAAGCTTTTAAAATTTATATTTTAAATAAAGCTTTTAAAATATTAAAACATAAACATATTTATAAAATTATCAAAAATAATCATGATATATGACGTTTTTGTAGAAAAATTAAATTTCTTAATTGTTTTATTTAATATTTATTGAATCCTTAAAATTAGTATATTAACCAATTCATATAATTAAGTTTTCAATTTACTTTTTGGAAGCCTTTAAATACGTATAATTTTTAAAACTTTACACTTTACATTTTTTTCTACATTTTTTAATATTTTTTTCGTATATTTTAATATTTAGAAATTATATTATAGTTTAAAATCCTCTAACATTTTTTATTTTGACAATATTTATTTTAAATTTATTAAAATTTTTGTTAAGATTAAAATATAATTTTCTTTAAAAATTATTTTTTAAGCATAAATTCA
This sequence comes from Pneumocystis carinii B80, assembly GCF_001477545.1. Taxonomy (NCBI): domain Eukaryota; kingdom Fungi; phylum Ascomycota; class Pneumocystomycetes; order Pneumocystales; family Pneumocystaceae; genus Pneumocystis; species Pneumocystis carinii. The sequence goes on from NW_017264718.1 coordinate 20,708, forward strand.
GAGAATTATTTCAAAACTAATGTTTTGATAAACATTATGTATTTTAAATGAGTTATTATAGCTAATTTTACAAATAATATACCGATATTTTAAATTTAAAATATATTAAAAATGAATTGGGAAATCCATTATTTTAAAAGAACATCTTTAAAAACGACGTCTATATTAATTTTTTTATAAGATAGTATTATAATATTTTTTATAAATATATTTTAAAGATATTCAAAACCTTTGAACATTTAGATTTTAATATAATAGATGAACATGTGTTATTTCAATTCAAAATCATTATTAATCAAGATATAAACAATCTTTATTAATCTATATTTGAACTTGAAGTCATGTTTCCTTGCATTTACTAAAACTTCTTTTTTCCAAGCATATTTAAAACAATTGACTAGATATTAGATAAACCAATACTTTAGTTTAAAGAATAATTGATTTACAAAATTTTAACACTAAAAATTGATATGCATGAGTTTATGAATATTTTATCCAAATTGAATTGTCTGAATTGAAAAAAGAAATAATAATTGAGATTATTGATGAAAAAAGTTATAATTTAAAGACATATTAAATGATAAAATGTTAGTAAATCTAATTTCAATGAATTAATAGCAAAAAATACATAAAAAATCTGAATATAGATCACTTAAAATAGAAAATATTTTAGAAAAGATAATGCAGAATACTTTTCGGAATAAAAAGAGAATTATTGATGAATCTAATTGCACGATTTCGTTTCCAATATATGTTCATAGAGATCGTGTCATTGCATGTTTAGAAAATGAATTATTATGTATTGTTATTCTTTAAATAGTTGAAAAAACTACTTAAAGAATCACAATTGATTAGTTTTGCAGAAAAAATATTTTTTTGTAGCTTAAATACTAATTATAATTTTTTATAATTTAAAAAAATAAATTTTATCTAGAATTTTTAATTAAATTTCTTTTTATTATTTTTGATAGAATCTGCTCCTAAATTTAGTAAGTATTTTAACCATTTAAATACTTATGTACATGTTACTCCATTAAAAAAGAGTTAATTCTAATCAGGATTTGACTTTTTTTATTTAAAACATTTAAAATACGAGTTAATGTCTTGAATAACTAATACAACAAATAACCATTTTCAATTGGGCTTCTTTATTCAATTGGGTTTCTTTAATAAATTACTATTTTTTTATTTATAATATATTTATCTAAAAAATACATAAATAAATACTTTATTTTTTAAAATATTTTTAAATAACCAATGTTTTAAATTTATCTTCTATCTACTTTAAGATATAAAAACCTTAAACTAATCAAAGGTTAGGGTTTATAAAGAATCAGGGTTTGAAAATATAATCGTCTTCGAAACCGTATTAGCTAAGAAACAGCATACTAAAAAATTTCCTAAAATCCTTAATAGTTAGTGATATTAGAATATGGTAGGTTATATGTAGAAATTATAAAATAGGCTTTTCTTTTCTAACATGATTTAATAGGGAGTTGATAAAGTAAACCGTTCTATAAAGAAGAAGAGTAGAACGGCACCTAAATCAGAGAATATTTATATTAAATTGCTAGTCAAGCTGTATAGGTTTCTAGCACGTATGTGACTCCTATATATTAGAGAATAAATTTATGATTTTGTAAGGTCGTACAGGATCATCATTTAACCGGACGATACTTAAGCGTTTATTTCAATCTCGTGTAAACCGTCCACCGCTTTCAATATCTAGGGTTGTTAAAGCTCTAAAGAATGTTGAATGCACAGATTCCAAAATTGTGGTAGTTGTTGGAACAGTAACAGATGATAATCGTATATTGGAAATTCCTAAATTTTCTATTGCTGCATTGCGAGTCACAGCATCTGCGCATGCCCGTATTCTTAAAAGCGGTGGCGAAGTTTTAACTTTAGATCAGCTGGCAATTCGTGCACCCTTAGGTGACAATGTTATTTTGTTAAGAGGAAAAAAGAATACTAGAGAAGCAGTTAAACATTTTGGAATGGGTCCTCATAAGGTCTATTTCATTTATTTTATTTTTGGATGTTAATACTAAATTATATAGCATAAGAAACCTTATGTCAGAAGTAAAGGAAGGAAATTCGAAAGAGCTCGTGGACGTCGTCGAAGTCGAGGTTTTAAAGTTTAAAAATTCTGTCTAAATAGGAATTTAATATTATACAAGATTTAGACTATTTTTTTTTTATAAAGCTCCTTAGTAAATATAATTTTATTTTTTTAATGTATATTTTTATAACTTCGTAACGAAATTTTTAACGGAGTATGTCTTGTTCTCATATTCTGCAAATTCATACTCCAGATGCATCACAAGATATTTATAACAGAGAATGTACACAATGCTTTGATTCTTGGGATAATTCGTTAGGTATTGATGTGTGCCTTTTTTGTTTTAATGCAGGATGCTTGGATGAGCAAAGACATCATGCACTTACTCATTTTGAACGAACACAGCATCCACTTGTTGTGAATATTAAAAGGATAGCAAAAAATGCAGATGTAATGTTATAAAGAATTTAAGGAAAGAACTAGAATTGATCTATAAATAGCGAAAAAATAAATCTTTAGAAAAACAAACAAAATTGGTTATCGAAGAAGATATTGAAACGTATGATATTCAAACATGTGTTAAGTGCTATTCATGCAAGGTTTCAGATATATGTGATGAGTCTGGTCATGTATTTTTTATTTTCTTTATTGTAAACGATAATAGTAACTTTTTCAAAGTTAAAAAATATTATTAATTATATTTTATCATCGCCTTCATCTGTACAGAAAAATGAAATCAAATCATGGGAACAGGAAATAACATGTTGTGAACATGCCTTTTCTTTGTTTCAAGATGAACGAGCAAATGATTATCGACTTTCTTCATCATGCGTCCAATGTGATTTAAAAGAGAATTTATGGTTATGCTTGCAATGTGGAAATGTTGGTTGCGGACGTCGTCAAAACATTGGAATTGAAGGGAATGGACATGCATTGTTGCATTTTGAAGAAACCTCGCATCCTATAAGTGTTAAACTTGGAACAATTACTCCAGAAGGATCAGTAGACATATACTGTTATCTTTGTAATGATGAAATCCTTGATCCGGATCTCGCGGATCACCTGAAGCATTGGGGAATAGATATTAATGAACATGAAAAGGTTGAAAAAAATTTAATCGAACTTCAACTCGAGCAAAATATGAAATGGGATTTTGTTTCTTTTGATAGTAATAGCAAAAATGAAAAATTATTGTTTGGTCCTGGGCTTGTAGGTCTTAAGAATTTTGGAAATACATGTTATCTTTCATCTGTTTTGCAAGTATTATTTTCTTTTAAAGTATTTCAGGAACGGTATTTATAATATTATATCTCGCTTTTCATTAGTTAATTATATAGATATATGTCATCTTTTGAAGAACATCCATTACATTGCAAGTTTTCATCTCCATCTTTATGTCTCGAATGTCAATTAAATAAAATAGCAGATGGACTTATATCTGGACGTTATTCTACTTCTACAGAAAATATAGATTCGCCAGAAGAAGGAATAAGATACGAAAATGCAGTAACACCCTCTATGTTTAAAATGCTTGTAGGAAAAAATCATCCTGAATTTTCTACTATGAAACAACAAGATTCTTTTGAATTTCTACTTCATCTTTCAAAATTAATATCTCAGAAAAGTCGTGCATCTAATTTATACGATCCTACTACAGTCTTTCGTTTTCGTCTTGAGCAACGATTACAATGTCTTTCATGTATGTGTGTAAGATATAGTTCACATGATCAAGATAACATTTCTCTTTCTTTTCCTACAAAAAACGATCCTGATGATAAAAGTATTCTTAAAGAAATTAGCCTAGAAGAGTGTCTTGATTTCTATACTAGTGATGAAAGTATCGTATATTTCTGTAAAAGTTGTGGAGAAAAAGGAAATGCTAATCGACGAAACTTATTTTCGACTTTCCCTGAAATTTTTGTTATTAATATTCAGCGTTTCGAATTAATAAATTGGGTTCCTAGAAAATTGGGTATTTATTTGTTTCTAATATTTGTATTATTTATAAGAAATAGACGTATCTATTATTTTTCCTGAGGAGAAAATCAATTTAGATAAATATTTATTTGAAGGAATTCCATCTGATGAAAATGTACTCTTTGATGATCAAAAAAGCTCTATATCTAATGAACCGTTCATTAATATGAAATATTGTGAACAATTGCTTAACATAGGATTCACGTTGACACAATCTAAAAAAGCACTTATAGAAACAGGAAATTCAGGAGTAGAAGAAGCAATGTCATGGATCCTATCTAACGGGGATTCTTTAAATGATGATAATACTTTTGAGTCGGTTTATTCTGAAATAGATGGCGAACAAATAAAAATTTTAGAAGATATGGGTTTTTCATCCTCTCAAGCAAGAAAAGCGTTAAAGGAAGCTGTATGTATTTATTTTTTTCATATTTTTTTGATTGTTTTAAGGATTCAAATACAGAACGTGCAATAGAATGGCTATTTTCTCATCCAGACGATGATATTAATGATTTCGAAATAAATAAAAACGGTATGGCAGGCTCCAATAAACTTCCAGCAACATACAAATGTCAAGCGATTATTTGTCATAAAGGTGGAAGTGTTCATGCGGGACATTATGTAGCTTTCATTAAAAAACATATTTTTGATAAAGAAGAATGGCTATTGTTTAATGATGAAAAAGTAAGCCAAGTCAGCGATATTAATGAAGCGCACAAAACTTCATATATATATTTTTTTCAAAGAATTTGAGACATATTTTTAATTATTATTTCATAAATATTTATTATAATCCGCATTGTCTGATAGGACTTTTAAGTTTGGTGAGCATATAATTTAATTAAACTCGAAAAGCTTTAAGTTATTATTATTTATACATATAAATAATGTTGTATTAAAATTCAGATCTCAGATTTTAAAATTAATTTTTTAATGTAAATATAAAAATATTTTAATTAAAAATCTAAATTATTACTTTAGAATATTATTCAAGTTACAAAAAACTCATAAAATAATCATAAAAATAAGTTTTGAATTTTTTTAAAAAAAAAATATATATTTTTAATAATTTAAATTACAGAATTTATAAAAAGTTATAAAAATTGTCTATAAACATGGAGATTAGGTATTTGATTAAATTTTTTAAAATTATATTATATAATATAAAACTTTAAAAACAATAAATTTATATATTTTTTAAATATTTAAAAAAATTTTTGATAAATAATTATTAGTCTAATATTAACTAAAATATAACATTTTCAATATTACAAATAAAGAAATCTAGATTTTGTTTTAGAAATTAAAAATTAAAAAAAGATCACAACTATTTAAACAAAAAATGGAAAATATTAAAAAAATAGCAATTGTTGGAGGTATAATAAAAAAAATCAACAAAGCGTCTTTAACAGTATGATCTGTTAGGGGGGCCCGTTGGTGCGCTTTCGGCTCTTTTTTTTGGAAAGAATGGTTGGGAAGTAGAATTATATGAACGAAGACATGGTAGGACCCTTTTTTATATTAAATATATATTTTATCTTTTAAAAGATATAAGAAATTCTCTAAACGACAACCTTTCTGCTGGGAAATCTATAAATCTTGCGTTATCAGAACGAGGAATTGAATCTTTACGTCATATTGGTCTTGATAAAGTTATTTTGGAAAATGCTATTCCTATGTATGGAAGGATGATTCACAGCAGGGAAGGAAAACAAACGCGTAGAAAATATGACGTATATGGAAGAGTATTTTTCTTCTTTTCTTACTTTTTTTATTAATTTTCTAGTATATTAACTCTATTGATCGTAAATGGCTTACAGCAAAATTACTTAATGAAGCTGAGAAGCTTTCTAATGTTAAATTGTTTTTTGACTGCAAAGTCGTGGATTGTGATTTTGATACAGGAACAGTTTGGTTTAGGAGAAGGTATGTTGCTATTATTACTATGAAGGAAATTTACTCTTTGAAATAGTCATGATATAAATAATTTGGTTAAAACTAATGTAGACTTTATTATTGGATGTGATGGAGTTTATTCCACTGTTAGGCAATCTTTAGAAAAGAAAATAACGTAAAGGGTTATTTTTCTTAATCAACAAATAAGTTAATTCGTTTATAGGGTTGATTTTGAGAAAAAATATATTGATAGGTAATTTTTCTACAAAAAAGTATATTTGATATAATTCTCACATGGATTTAAAAGTATGTGGTGTGAATTTAGCATACCAGCTCTTATCAAAAATGAGGAAATACATTATGCTATTGATCCCAATTATCTTCATATATGGCCACGTAAAACATTCATGTTTATTGCACTTCCAAATACAGTAAGATTATGAAATTCTGTAATTTTTCTAATAATTAGAACAAAACTTTTACTTGTACACTATTTATGCCTAAAACTATGTTCGAGAAAATAGAAACAGAACATGATCTTCTAGAATTATTCGAGCAGAATTTTCCTGATCTTATAAATCTTATAGGTCATAATGAACTTGTAAAGCAATTTTTTACGAATCCTAAATCTCCTCTCGTAACAATAAAGGTTAGGTATTTATTTTAAGTTAAATATTGAATTAATGCCTTATCAGTGCAAACCTCATTTCTATAAATCGAAATGCGTTATTATTGGCGATGCATCACATTGTATGGTTCCATTTTATGGACAAGGAATGAATTGTGGTTTTGAAGATGTTAGATTACTTTATCAACTTATAAATTCGAATTCTACAAATCTGGAAAAAGCTTTGATAAATTACTCAAATACAAGATATGTTGATGTTGTTGCTATGTGTGACCTGGCATTACATAATTGGGAAGATATGAGAACATCTATTTCTCAAGGATATGCAATAAAAAAAATCATTGAAGATTTCTTATATTTACGATTTCCACTTCTTGGAATTGTTCCTTTATATACAATGATTAGTTTTTCTAATATTCGCTATTCTCTAGCACTTGAAAAATGGAAAAGGCAAAGGAAAATATTAGATTTTTTAATATATATGGGCGGGATTGGAACATTTGGGAGTATAATGTATTTTGCTACACGAATTATTTTTAAAAGCATGAAATTTCTAACCAATTAAATTATAAGCAGCATATTTATATTTTTTAATAAATACTATATTGTACAATAAGATTAATCATAATGATTTTATTAATTTTCTACATTAATTATTAAATGTTTTTTTTTTCCTAATTTTAAAATGAGAAATTTATTTCCAATAAGCCAATCTTCTGTAACTTGTGTTGATGGATTAGTTATTTTTTCTTTATTACTACGCACTCCGCCATTCTGTATTAATTTATTTATCTTTGCTAAAATTTATTAATTTTTGTTAATAAATATGTATTTAAAATTACATTTACTTGAAATAACATTAGTTTCTTTAATTATTTGAGATATTGCCACTCCAATAACTTTTTTTCTACTTAAAGTAATAATATCTTGTTTATCTGAGAATACCTTAAAAATCTGAGAAATTTCTAATTCTTTATCTTGATTTGAAAATAATAACTGTGAAGTAGCCCTAGATTTTTCCATTTCTTCTTGTCCATGAATTAGCATAACAATCTCTTCTGCAAGTTTATGCTGCGCATAGCGTTTCTCCGGGTTATTAGAATGCTGTTTTATAATTTCATAAATAACATCTAAAGGAAGAAGTGTAAAAAATTTTAAATATTTTTCAACAATTTCATCCGAAGATTGTACAAAAAACTATATATTAGATAATATAATATAATAAAAGATGAAATACTTGATAAAGTTCATAAGGACTAATCATATCGGGATTAAGCCAAATAGCATTTCCCGAACTTTTTCCAATTTTCTCGCCATTTTTCTTAAGTAATAAAGGTACAATCATTCCATATGGCTCTCTTCTAAATATTAATGAATTTGTTTGGCTTTCTTGAGAATTCATTTTATTAATAAGTTCTATTCCTGAAACAATATTTCCCCATTGATCGCTACCTCCTATTTGCAGTGAAACATTATAATGTTGATTCAAATACCAGAAATCATATGCTTGAAGCAATTGATATGTAAATTCGTTATAATTAATCCCTCGATTTGATTCAAATCGATTTTTCACACTAATGATATATTAAACACTAATAGCTAATTATTTTCCTCAATACCTATCTCTTGAAAGCATTCTTTTCAATTGAATATTGTGTCCAACTATTTTTAAAAAGTCAAAAAGTGAAAGCTGATTATACCATGTTAAATTATTAATAATATAATATTTTCCAATTTTCGATGCATCGTATCCACGCTTAAGTGCATATGCTGTCCCATTTTTAAAAAATCTATCAAGCTGACTCTCAATTTTTAAACAATTTTCAGACAAATATTCTAAACTCATTTTTTCTCTTTCTTTCATTTTACCAGATGGATCTCCAATACGAGATGTTCCACCACCAACCTTATAATAAAATTCATTATTAATATTACATCTTAAATATTTTTTCCTACTATCCCATAACAAAAATGCCCTTTTAAATAAAAATGAAGAAGAGGTAATAATACAACTAGATGTCCAATATGAAGTGATGCTCCTGTAGGATCCACGCCCATATATACCGAAATATTATTAGATTCTATCTCATCTCCTAATTTGGAACTATTCTTATTCATTTAATCTATATTTTTCCCCAATCAATATATATTATACCTTGATATCATTTGTATAAGTCCACGAGCCCTTAATTCATCAATAAGAGGCGCTTTTTTTTCCTTATTTTTTGAAATAATATGAGAAAACCTTATAATATATCTTCCTATATATTTTTTATAGCTTATCATTAAGAATTTCTTAAGTTTTATTGCTTTTTTTATAATATTAGAATCCTTATAGTGCCGCTGACGTTGAAATCTATACGGTTAGAACGTATAAAAAGAAAAAAAAAGTAAATGCAAAGGGAATGAATAATGAAGGAGTTTTTATTAAAAAAGAAGAGTCTATAAAGGAAGATATTGATATAGATTATGAGGGCTATGAAGATGACTCTGGAGATTTGGATATGTCAAGAATAAGAAGTAAAGTATGGCTTGTTAAAGTTCCAAAATTTCTTCTGGACAGATGGGAGTTAATCAAGGAGGATGGAGTAGATCTTGGTATTATTCGTATTGAGAAGTAAGTGTTTTATTGTTTAAAAGTAGTAAATATTGATGAAATGATTAGTAACAAGTTGGATAATGTAAATCAATAGTGAATTTTAAGAAAAAACTAATATTAAAGATTAAACTTATAATACCTAATGTTGAAGGGAATAAAGATTTACCTTTGGAATATAATGTGTTTGTGATGAATCGACATACACGTAATACATATGTTTTTGCGGAAAAGGATTTGAAATCGACGCAAAATACATCAGATCAGACAATTTTATCAGAGGGATATTGTGAGAAATATAATAATTCGTGCAAATCTGTACAAAGTGTGTATATTATATATCTGGAATAATTTTTTTAATTATTTTAAAAAGAACATATTGCACTTGTTGGAACAATTGCTCATGAATGTAATATATCACCTATTATTGATGAACAGTATCGAAAAGTTATGCAGACACGATCCAGGATTGCTTCTCAGCCTAAAAGGAAAATACAAATGCTTAATAATTATAATGCACTTACTGGGAATTTTATGGCATTAGGAATGCCTGAAACAAATACAGTGCGATTCAGCAATTTTATTGTAATTTCTTTATTATTTAAAAGACTAATTATTGATATTTCTTTAGAAAAATACCAAAAGAAATTCTCAAGATCAAAAAGCATCTCGATTACCACGTAACGAGCTTCTTGATATATTATTCAAATGTTTTGACGATTACGACTATTATTCAATGAAGACTTTAAAAGAAATTACAAAACAACCTGAAGTTTGAATATTTTTTTTAAATTTATTTTTCTTACTTTAATAGACATATCTTAAAGAGGTTTTAGAATCAATAGCGATATTACTTAAAAAAGGACCATATATTATGAAATGGACACTTAAAGCTGAGTTCAAAAATAAAAACCATATGGCTATAAATGAAATAAAACAATCTAACCCTAATAAATCCACATCTACTTTACATAATGCTTGTTCGACTCATGAAGCCACTAGCAATAATGAAGCAACTGACAATAATGATAAAATAATGCAAGATTCTTTATGAATTATATATTAGGTTCTTGACTAAAATACAAATTATTTTGTATATATATATGTTTTTTTTTGTTTTTAAAATTAGATCCTCATTTTTATTTTAATATATATTTTTGAAAACTCTAATAATTTTTCTCTAATTTTTTAGTTATTTTAATTTTTGTATTATTTTTATTTAATCTCAGCAAATCTAATAAATTATTAATAAAATGGAAGATGATAATAACTATCTAGAAAATTTATGTGAAACAGATTCTGTATCAAAAAATGAGAAGAAAGGATTTCAAAATTCTATTTTTCCTAAGACAATAATGACAAATGATCCTTATATTCGGTTAAAATATCTTCAGCGACATTTAGAAATGTTAGAATTGCAAGAAACATTTATTAAAAATGATCAAAAGAGTCTTAAAAGAGAACTTGTTCGTGCACAGGAAGAAGTAAAACGAATTCAAAGTGTACCTCTTGTTATTGGACAATTTTTGGAAGCTATTGATGAAAATACAGGTAATCTTTTATATATTATTTTAAAAAATATACTAAAAGTATAATTAGCTATTGTTGGATCTACAACAGGATCCAATTATATTGTTCGTATTCTTTCAACTCTTGATCGAGAACTTCTTCGTCCTTTTTCAAGTGTTGCTTTGCATAGGCACAGTAGTGCTCTTGTCGATATCCTACCTCCAGAAGCAGATAGTAGCATTGCTATGCTTCGTCCAGATGAGAAACCTGATGTTACTTATCAAGATGTTGGAGGACTTGATATGCAAAAACAAGAAATTAAGGAAGCAGTTGAGCTTCCTTTAACCCAAGCAGATCTTTACAAACAAATTGGTATATATTACATTTAATGTTATTTCAATTTAGGTAATGCGCTTTCTAGGTATTGATCCTCCGCGGGGTGTTTTATTATATGGACCTCCTGGAACTGGTAAAACTATGCTTGTTAAGGCAGTCGCAAATTCTACTACTGCAAGTTTTATACGGGTTGTTGGAAGTGAATTTGTTCAAAAATATCTTGGAGAAGGACCTCGAATGGTACGTGATGTCTTTAGGTTAGCTAGAGAAAATGCGCCTTCAATTATTTTCATTGATGAGATTGATGCTATTGCTACAAAACGATTCGACGCACAAACAGGTATTATCATTATTATAGGAAAATATTGGATATTAACTTAGAATTTTTAGGCGCTGATCGTGAAGTTCAGCGTATTCTCCTTGAATTGTTAAATCAGATGGATGGTTTTGATCAAGGATCTAATGTCAAGGTATATAATATATATCATTATTTATATTATTATGAAACAATTTTTAGGTTATTATGGCTACCAATAGGGCAGATACATTGGACCCAGCATTGCTCCGACCCGGACGCTTGGATAGAAAAATTGAATTTCCAAAAACTGATAGGTTTATTTTATAAAATTTACAATGATACATATTGATATCTTTTAAGACGTCAAAAACGACTTATATATAATACCATTGCTTTAAAGATGTCACTTTCTCCCGAAGTTGATCTTGACAGTTTTATTCTTCGGTAAAATAAATCATTATATATTAAATTTTTCTAATTATTAAAAGTCCTGATATAACATCTGGTGCCCAAATTGCTGCAGTTATGCAAGAAGCAGGCTTAGTAGCAATTCGTAAGAGTCGTTATCTTGTTATCCATTCAGGTTTTTATCTTATCTAATTTTTAATTCTAATCTTTTTTTAGATATAGAAGAAGCATATCGATCCCAAATTCAAGAAGCTGATTCTGAAAAATTTACTTTTTATACCTAAATCTCAAAAATACTTGTATATACATTCAATATTTATATCTTATATAACTTAGTTTTGCTTTATTTTACTATAACATTTTAGAAAATAATAATCATTCTATTCTTTATAATATTAAAAAAAACTTAATCATTTTTTTGTTTATTAGTTGTTAGACATATTTACCGCATAGTCCTAGATTTTTCATTTATTTAAACTTGTATATTTTTTATTTTTTTCTGATTTTGAATATTTTTATCAATTGATTTTAAAATGTCTATTGTTAATATATTGTCTATTGATATATTAAATAATCCTGCACCTTTTCTATCTCCTTATGAGTTTGAAATTACATTTGAATGTTTGGAATCTCTGGAAAATGGCAAATATATTACATTTTTTATTTTTAATTCATAAACAGATTAGACTTAGAATGGAAATTGACTTATGTTGGTTCTGCTACTTCTACATTACATGATCAAGAACTTGATAGTCTATTAGTCGGGCCTATACCCATTGGAATTAATAAATTTTTGTTTCAAGCAGATCCACCTACGGCAGAGCTTATTCCTAAGAAAGATATTCTTGGTGTTACTGTTATATTACTCACATGTGCTTATGATAGTCGAGAATTTGTAAGAGTAGGATATTATGTTAACAATGAGCTTCCAGGTGTATTATTAAGAGAGGATGGTACACCAGATGTAGAAAAATGGTCAGTAGAAGATGTTCAGCGTAATATTCTTGCAGAAAAACCTCGTGTAACTAGATTCAATATACGATGGGATGGAGAGGGAGGGGAAGAAATGCCTCCTGTACAAGATGATGTAGAAGAAGATGAAGAAATAGTAGATTTTGATTTATTATTTTTTTAAAAGTCTAACTTTAATTTAGTATAGTATGGAAGAGCAATTAGATGATTTTCTTGAAGAGACAGAATATAATGAAGAAGCAATTGAAATAGATTTAGAAGAAGAAGAAAGTAGTGAATTTAATAATTCGTAAAAGATCAGAATATAAAAGATGAAGATATTTATATTAAAAAAGAAAAGATGAAAACTAGATTTGTAAAACCTTATAAATTTCAAAAATAACCAAAGCAAGAATCTTTGTATAATAAAACAAATGAATATGAAGAATGAATGTATATAAATATTTTTCTTATAAAAATAAAATTAATTAGATCAATATCTAACTTTTTCAGTTTGCATAAGAACATCCGAAAACTCTTCATAAGGAGTTGCAGTATAAGGAATTTCTTTCCATAAATTAGGTGTCAAAAAACTATATGTGTTCCCAATAGCAATAAACGTAGCTTTAACAAAATTTCCAAGGGTCCGTGTAGCTCCGCGAGATGATGTATAACAATCTTGAATACCAGCAAATTGAAGAAGACGTTTAGGAGTAGGTGCCGCAACAATACCTGTTCCTCGAGGAGCAGGTACAAGACGACACATTGACGAACTACATTTTCCACTCACTTTTACACAAACAGTATGGGGATCCCCTAAAGAAGATCCCCAATATCCTCGACGAACTGGAATCACTGATAATTTAGCAAGAATAATAGCTCCACGTATAGCAATCGCCACTTCCTTAGAACATTTTACACCAAGACCTACATGTCCATTTGAATCTCCAACTACAACAAATGCTTTAAATCGTGTTCTCTGTCCTGCACGCGTTTGCTTCTGAACTGGCATAATTTTTAAGACCTCATCCTTCAATTTAGGCAGAAACCAATCAACAATCTGATATTCTTTGATAGGAAGTGAATAAAGATAGATTTCCTCGATTGAACGAATCTTTCCTGCTTTAACAAGTCTTCCAAGCTTTGTTACTGGAACCCATGTATCTTCTTTCTCCTCCTTATGACCTCGTCCTCGTCCTTTACCACGCCCAAATCCTGCTCTCTCTGTTGCTGGAGCCATCTTTTATGAAAAAGCTTATTTAATATGATTTCAAAGATTTTTTTAAAAATCTCGAGCTTACGAAGTTTAGAAAAAAGGCAGTCACGATATTATAAATAATATAGAAATAAAGATGTTTATTATATACAAACAATGACAGTAAAAAGGAGTTAATCAGATCTAATAATCTGTATGTATTTTTTTGAAGCAACTTCTTTGGTTGTACATTTTTTTTTCGAAGCGATTGAAGTCTTTAAAGATTAGAAAAAAATATAAAAAATAAATTAATATACCCTTTTTAAAGATACCATAGCATATGGGTTAAGACGAAGCATAAGACGACGATTTCTGAGAGGATTCTTCTTTTGAGAGATTCTACGTCGTGTTTGTCTAGGACCTTTAGGTCGAAGAACCATTTGAATTTCGCTTGAATTAATAATTCGAGTAATATCGGGTTGAGTAACGATATTAGATGGCAACATATAGTTTTTCTTGAGAACGGCTGGTTCTTGTGTTGTACCATATAATGAATCGAGCAATTCAAAAGCGGATTGTGTCCATATAATGAATCGACCAATATGACCACCTGGAGCCAATTGAAGAAGATTCAATGCGCGAACATTAACAAGTTCTACACCAGGAACATTTCGAAAGGCTTTGACAATACCTTTGTCTTCTGCATAAACAATAAGAGGACCACGTCTGTGACGATATCGACGGTTTCTCATTTTGCCTTTTCCTGCTCGAAGTTTGCGTGAATTAATCACTTTAACAACGTCTGGGTATGCCTTGAGAGAATTTAAAACACGAATTGCTTCACGTGTTTTTTCAAGAGACTCTATTCCTCCCGAAACTACCAATGGTATCTCTGGAACCATTTCAATACGATGACCCCGTGCTGATACTAATGAAGGAACAGCTGATGCTGCCAATGCAGAAACAATTGCATAACGCTTTTGATTAAGATTGACTTTAATATGCCATTTTCTCCATATTTTCGTTGGCGCAAACATATGTCCTCCTCTACACATATTACCATATCTTTAAATATCTGTTAGAAAACTCTTTTTTTTTTCAATTCAAAAATAAACATACGCTGCCTGACCCGCCCTATGAGTACCTCCTCCTGATACACGAGGAATACGTGAAACTGCTCGTCCAGTTCCCCATGATTCGGCTGATGTTTGATGGCCTGCTAATGCACTTACTGCATAAGGTTGTCGTCGATTCTTAGAAACTGCTGTATGAACTGTTTGTATAAGGTCCGGTCGTATCGGTGCCTCTAAAACACTTGGAAAACATACAGTAGATCCTGTTTGAACACCTAATTCACTATAAACATTGATCTGAGGCCGATTTATGCCCATCTCGTTTTTTTAATTTTCCGTTCAGTTTTTTAAGATTTATAAAAGTAGTCACAGAACTATAAAAATAAATAGATAAATAATATTAAGAATTTCTAAGATTTTTATAAATTGTTTATCAAATATTTGTTCTTTCTTACTATTTTTATTAGATTTATTTAAATCTTAAATAAAAATCTTCAATTTTTTAATTCGTTCTAAAATTTTTTAATTGGATTCTTAAAAATTTTAACGGTCTCATATAAGAAAAATTAAAAAATATTTTTTTTAATTGTGTAATTAGAAATTAAAGGAATGGGGTAAGTTATTTTAATTTTTCCTAAAAGAAGATAATAAGAGCTTATTAGTGCCTATAAATATGTTGAGGGTATGTTTATAGATAGGATGTTAGAAATAATAAAATAGTTTTTTAATAAAAATATTTAATTGTTATTAAATGGCTAATATAACATATTTAGAATTGTACAAACATAAACAATCGGATGTTCTTAGATTTCTTTTAAGATTACGTTGCTGGTAGTTTTATTTTATTTGTAAGATTTAAAATATAACGAGTTAAGGGAATATCGTCAATTAAATGTTATTCATCGAGCATCTCGTCCATCCAGACCGGATAAAGCACGTCGACTTGGCTATAAGGCTAAACAGGGGTTTGTAATTTATCGTATTCGTGTTCGTCGTGGAGGGCGTAAACGGCCAGTTCCCAAAGGAGCAACCTATGGAAAACCTACTAATATGGGTGTAAATCAGCTTAAATATCAAAAAAGTTTAAGAGTGACGGCAGAAGAACGTGTTGGTAGAAAATGCTCAAATTTGAGGGTTTTAAATAGTTATTGGGTTAATCAGGATTCCACTTATAAGGTTTGAAGGATTGAAATAGGATATAGGTTTTAATTAGATAGTATTATGAGGTTATTCTTGTTGATCCTCATCATAAAGCTATTCGTCGAGATCCCCGTATTAATTGGATTGTAAATGCAGTTCATAAACGTCGGGAAGCTCGTGGTCTTACAGCAATTGGAAGGAAATCTAGAGGAGTTGCAGGCAAAGGACATTTATATAACAAAAGTTCATGTGGAAGGAGGAAGATATGGTATAATATTTTTATTATCTGTTTTTATTTTTTAACAATTTTATAGGAAAAGGCATAATACATTATCTCTTCGTAGATATCGTTAAAATTCTAATTTTATTTACATTTTGTATTTAATATCTGAGTTTAATAATGTTTTATGTATGGTTTTTTCCTCGATTTAAAAAAAAGAAGCTTAAATAATGTTTCAGTCAAAAAACATGTTTAAATATCATTATTTATATATAACATTAATATATCTCTATTCTTTTAAAATATTAAGTGCATTAGATAATTTAGTAACACCGAATCTAATTAGAAGGGAAGTTTTTTAATGGTTCTAAAAATGTATTTTGATTATGATTAAAATTAAGATAAATTAAAAAATAAATTATCATTAAATATGTTAAAATCTATTATCCTGAAAAATTATTCAGACAATGGTTAATAATAAAAATAATTACCCCTTTTAGATGATTTAAAGCAATGTGCCCTTGTTTTTTTGCTATTATTGTATCTACAATCCAATATTGTATTATATTCATTCTAAAAATATTAACATTCGTTTATTTCAATAGAGATAATGCTAACATTAAAGGAACAAACTATTTTTTATAAGTTTAATAATAAAAAATATTAAATAACATACAAACATAATAAAAAATATTTGTAACTTTTCTTCACTACTAGTCCAAGATAGTAACCAATTCGCAGTATTATCTAATATAGGTATCCTAAGGATCGGAAAGACTGAAATTTTCATACAGATAAGACCAAGAATATATATGAATCTACGAAATATATTATTTTCAATATGTTATTATTAAATTACAAACAATTGTTTCAACCACCAAGTAATTCGAGGAGGATCTCCATCATAATCACCCGATTTAGTTCCAACACATCCCATAAATTTACAAATCCTTCCAATAAATCCAAGAACTATCCAAAGAATAGGAACTCCTATTGTTGTATCAATCTAGATTTGATTACACAATCTCACAGATTTATCTATATCTTTACCATAATATTCAAAAGATACCTTATATAATGAACAAATTCAATATTCTAAAAAATATTATTCATATTACCACACACAAGGATTAGAAAAGCCATGTTCTCTTTCATTAAATCCAATAATATTAGAGATAAAAACGTTTAAAATATGAATTACTGCTGCACCAATAATTTGTTTTGAAACATCAAAAAACCTAGAGATATCATTAGAGATGATTAAAAATACAAAAAAATCTATTGTTTTTATCCATATCTTCAAGAACTTACCATATTCTAAAAGATCGCCGAGGGTATTCCCAATGTCGTTTAATTAAAAGTGAAAAAAGTACAAAAGCTCCTAGAATTTCTTGAACAAAAAGTGAAAACGGGCTTAATATTTTGCAGTCTAATATGTCTTTTTGCGCATTTTTCATTTTATACGGATTTGTTTTTAAAAAAGCTTTTAAATAGTTTAAGTTGATATCGAAATTT
Source organism: Pneumocystis carinii B80 (assembly GCF_001477545.1). Classification (NCBI taxonomy): domain Eukaryota; kingdom Fungi; phylum Ascomycota; class Pneumocystomycetes; order Pneumocystales; family Pneumocystaceae; genus Pneumocystis; species Pneumocystis carinii. The sequence continues at coordinate 38,512 of NW_017264718.1, forward strand.
AAACAATTGTATCAATGAAAAATACCTAGTATTAGAATATGAATTATATATAATTTAATGTGTAATGCTAGCTTTTTCCAAGAGCTATCTCTAATAAATATATCCTTTTTAAAAAATTAAAAGTCAATAAATATGTTTTATAAACATTATTTTTTGCTATTAATGTATATTTAACTAGGTTTTTATTTATTATCGTCGTTAGTATTCTATATTTATGAAATTGTTTCCTTTATGATAAAAAAAATACCTTAAAGTCTTTATTAGAACCAAAAAACCGATCATGATTCATTGATAATCCAGCAGATATTAAAAGTACTACAAGAGTAATTGCCTAATATATTATATCATTTAGTTTTTTAAGATTTATGGATAATTAATCTATATATTACCTGGGAATATATTCTAGCTTGAACCAATTTTTGAGTTTTAGTAAGATATTTATCTCTCCAAAGTAATGACATAAATCCAATCATTCCCAATACCCATGACCCGCCTATAATTTTCCATTTGTTTTCTGAACACCATTTAAAGAGAATACTCTGTGTGTTGGAATTTTCGATAGTTTTAACCGGATTGGAAGAACTGTATTTACTTTTCAGGTAGTTTCTTGACGCATTATCTGAAGATACTACAAGTGCTGTCTATAATATATTAGAAAGATTGTAAATAGTTTAAATTGAATAATTACTGTTGCTATACTAGAAACAAAAAATGACTAATTATATAATCATTAGCTTAAAGAAACACAAGTTTTTAAAATTAAAACTTTTATTGGAAATGTTAGTTGCCTGAATTTCGCCCTAAATTTGATTATTATTTATTTTAATAAAAAACAAAAATATGCCATTTATTATTTAAAATAAAAGCACAAGGAATTGAAATAGCTAATGCTATGATACCGGATTTAATACCGGAATTTATTACTATGCGATAATGTTCTAATTGATGTAAATATCATTATTTTATTTATAATTTAAAATAACCTTCTTCAGAAAAAATTTTCTAAGAATTATTAGTAATGCAATATACTCAATGAAATATATATGCCATAATGTCGCACGGAATATATAAGTATTATTAGTAATATTTTATTTAATCTTTTTTTGAAAGATATCAAATCTTTTTAGATTCTTTAAATTATAGAAGTTTTAAAAATTTAATAACCACTAAAATAAATGTTTTTATTTAATATATATAAATTAGTGTTTTAATTATATATATCAGCTTCTTTTTAGTTTTCTCTTTAAAATTTTACCTAAATTATTTCAAAGTTAATTTTTAATATTTTAAAGACAAATCAATATTATATTCAAAATTATTACATTTTTTATAAAAATAAATTAGAATATCTCCAAAAGACATGAATTTATGCCTTATTAACATATTCATAAAGACTATAATATATATTGATATTTTTATAATTACAAATAACTTTTAAAAACTTATTAATTTCTATGTTGAAATAAGAAAATTAAAAGCAAATATAATATATTTAATTTTCAAATTTAATATACAAAAATCAATTATAATATAAATTTAACAAATATATAAACAATTACTTAAACCTATAAATTTTATAAATATAACTTCACAACTAATCAACGTATTCTAAAATAATATAGAAAAAGTAATAAATACAAAATTCATTTAATTATCAATTCAATAACATAAAACTCAAATTAATATTAGACAATCATATTTTTATTTAAAAAAAACATTTAAATAATCAATATCATTTAATAATAACATATAACTATAATAAATTCTTTATAATTCATCCAACTAAAACAAAAATGACCATATACTATCTCATATGCTCCGCCAATTAAACTCTATTTTTGTAAATTTCTTCAAAACAATTATATATAAACTATCATATAAAATACATGAAACATTTACTACTACATATAAAATCTCAAATTTAAACAATATTTATCAATTTTAAGCAATATCAATTATATTTATAGCATATTCAAAAAATTATATATATATAATTTAAAACGTTAATTTTATAATTGCTTTTTTTAACGAAAATATATAAAAGTCAGAATTATCGCCGATAATTCATCAAAAAACTATTTTTCTCCAAAAATCGTGATAAATTTAGAAAATGTATTAAAATTAGCATATTTTCCATAAAATTTAGAAAAGTATTAAGTTTATAAAAGGAATAATATACAAGGTTTTAAAACATTTGTTAATTAGTATTTTTTCAGTTTATTAACATCAACCTTCTTACATCATTTACACGTGTATTTTTTTCATTTGAAAAGCACTGAAAGTGTCAGGAGCACTTAACAGGTGAAATAAAAACACTTAAATAGAATTTTTGCATCGATTTTCGAACGTGTTTTTTTTGTTTTGGTATTTTTGTCTCCAATATAGATTATTTGTATTTATATAGTGGTTTCCAGGGCTTGAGTTGAATGTCCAATAGTATATATTTCAAGTTTAAATCACAAAAGGAGCCTGGCCGTATTTCCTTTGATGGAACAACCGGACTTTCTGTATTTGATGTAAAACGTGAAATTATCCTACAAAATAAACTAGGTTCTGGAACAGAGTTTGATTTAGCTATATATAATTCCAATAATGAAGGTAATATTCTTTATAAGAATTCAGAACATCCGTTGTAATGACAATTTATAGAATATGATGATGATACTACTATTATTCCTCGATCAACCTCTGTTACAGTACGCCGTTTACCTCCTTCTAAGCCAGGCAAAGGTACTGCTGCCCGTTATGTCTCCGGAAATGCTTCTATTGGTTCATACACTCGAGCAGATGTTTTTCCCAAAAAGACAACAGAAATAAAAACAAAGCCTATGCCTTCAATTAGTACATCCACTCCTCAAAGGAAAGAAGATGCGGAAGATGCAGCAATACAAGCCATGTTTGCTGCTAGTAATGAGCAGTGGCGAGAAACACAAGATAAATTAGCTACTGCTACTCCAATATTCCGACCAAATAATAAAAAGTTAATGCCTACAAATGTTCCAGATCGACCTCCACCTACTGGATATATTTGTTATAGATGCGGTGAAAAAGGTATAAATCAGTTTATTTATTTATTTTCTCATTTTTTCTAGGTCATTGGATTCAATTGTGCCCTACATTATCTGACCCAAGTTTTGATGGTAAATTAAGAGTAAAACGTACAACTGGTATTCCAAAATCCTTCTTAAAAACAGTGGAAAAAACATATAATGAGAATTCTGGAAGTTTTATGGTGAATGCAGATGGAGAACATGTCATTGCTCAGCCCGATAAGTATCTGTCACATTATTTTTTTTACATTATTAATAAATATAAGTGCATCATGGGAAAACTATAAGTCTAGAACTAAAATTTTTACAGCATCAAATATTTATTCTTTTAAGCCAGATGATTCAACGTTAGAATGTACTTTATGCCATAAATTAATGAAAAACCCAAGTACAACTCCTTGTTGTCAAGAAGAGTATTGTGAAGAATGTATTCAAACTACATTATTAGAAGCAGATTTTGTTTGTCCTAAATGTGGAACAAAAGATATTCTTTTAGATACTATTCAAATAAATAATGATAAAAAAGAAAGAATTGAGGAATACATTAATAACAAAATGCGAAATGAAGATATTTCTGTAAATAAAAAAGTATTTTATCAAACTATTTTATTCTTATTTAACTATTTTGGTTAGTCATCTTTAACTACCAGTAATATTGATTCCTCCCAAGTTGCACAATTAAATGTAAAATCCAAAAAGAGACCATTTTCTGATGATGGTAATTCAACTTCCCAAATACATTCAAAACAAAACGGTCAAGCAATGGACAAAAATCAGCCACTTAATTCTCAGTCAATAAAACCCGATCTTCCATCACAAATAAACGGAAATTTCATGTCTTTTTTCCCAGATCCTTTTATGTTAAATCCTTATATGATACCTATGAATTCTATAATGACACCAGGTATATATGGATTACCTCAATATGGCAATTACGAATGTTATCCCTTAGATATATCGAAATATGGGTATTTTCCAAATCAACAAAAAGTATTTAGCAAGGAAGAAGATAGTCCTTATACGCGGATACCACTTAATGATCGTAATACTCATCGTCAAAAAAGAATAAGACAGGCTGATTTTAGAGAATTGGCCTAAATGAACTGTTACTTATGTATATAAATGATTTAATGATTTTGGTTTATTAGGCTTTGGTCCTAGTTATATATGCATTATTTTTAGATATAAGTATCATATTGGTCTCAGAAAAATATTGTTCTAGTGTTAAAGATTTATCAGGAATTCTACAAATCTAAAATCCGAGGTCAAAAGTTCCAAATATCACTAATTTCAGTATAATCTGACATACTAACAAATTATACTAAAATTTAAGTATTTATATTAAATACAAATATTTCAAAAAAATATATAGTTAAAATTATTCAATTACTAAAACACTATTATTAAATGTTTTAAAATAGTTATATCATATTTAATATGAATTGATAATATCTGCAAGCAATTTACATTCATGTGCCCAATTAATTGGCGATACACCCATTACTTGATATCTTACACGAATAGCACCATTATATGAATCCTGTTTAGCACGAACTCTAAATACATAGCTTTTACAATTTGCTTCGTGAAATATATTCAATGCAGCTTGTTCATTTTCTTCCTAAGTAAAATAAATAAATAAATAAATAAATTTAAGAAACCCTTTACCTTCATTTGAGCAATATCATCTGCCGATTTCCCTATAATTTGACGACCAATGTCATCAAAACAATTAAGCCAAATCTGGCCAGTATGATCATTAACTGAGATGGTAACAATATAGCTATTAAAATTAATAAAATGCAATTTATTTTTTGTACTAACCGATACTGAGGTTTTAAAAAACTCTTGTCGCATCTTTCACATCTCCATCTACCCTCATTATCCTCAATAGCCTTTTTATTACAACCCTCAATAGGACATGCAGGATAAAAAATATTTTCCTGCTTAAAAAAAACTATAGTAGCCTTTACAGAAAAATAATCAGGCTGTTCAGTCATTCCAAGTTGCTCATCTTTAATTTGAGCTATAGTTTTTCTTTCCTCTTTACGAATAGTAGTAATAGTTGGTTGATGAGTCATAAATGTTTCTTCTTTACCCTGTTTATCATACCATTTTTTCAGTAAATACGCTTCCTCAATTTGAGGATTAGCAATTATCATAGCGCCACTCAGCATTGACAATGATCGTCCATTAAAATCAGTAACTTTTAATCCTTTAAAAGCAACTATAGTTTCTTGAGGTATATTAAAATCTTGAGCATGTTTTCCCCAAAGTGTTAGACGAACTGAATAATTCGAATTATCAACCAAGAAAATATCCCTTTTTGAATACTAAAAATTTATTAGCATTGTTTATTTTATAGCCATAAAAATAACAAGTTTTTGAGTAGTTTTAGAAGTAATCTCAACAATTTCATGAATATCATTCAAAATTCCAATAACATCTAAACAATTAAAAATTGAAAATAAAATTAGTAAACTAACCAATAATAGAGTCTTTTCCTACGCTATCAAGATCCTTTAAAGACACAAAATTAAATTTAACATGAGGAACAGCAGATTGATCGGGGCACTAACGATAAATTTACCAAAAAAATAAATTAAAACATCTTCTCTAACCCTTTCAACTTCTGTATCTCTTTCAAAAGTAAGTTCATATTCATTCTGTACATTTGAAAACTGCTTTTTAGCTATATTTACTCGACATTTTGATACAAAGTAAACCTTTAATAATTAGAAAAATTATATATATTATAAATAAATAATTACTTGGCCTTCTTGTAATGCATCATATAACATATCTACCTGATCATTGAAAGCAGTAGCACGAATTTCACCACTTTCATCCATAAATATACATGAAAAAAGTTTTCCTTCGCCCTTTTGATTATGCCAATGCTTTATTTCAGTTTTATTAGTCACACGCGCTTTGATAGTCCATCTATAAAAATAAATATAATTTCTATGAAAATTGTATTTATATACTTATTTTGATAAGGTGATAAACTCTCAATAGGATATATAGTCGTAGAGGAAACTGATGATATATGATTCCTAAAACTTTAAACAATTTATAAATAGTAAAAAGATAATATACATTTTTTCTTTTTCTTCATGAAACGTAGGCCCCAATGGCTTATTTCCATAAAACGATGTCTGATTAATTACAGGAATTTCCTGCTTACGGCTCTCCTCTTTATCAGCCGTTGATGAAGACGGTTCCAAGCTAGCAGGAGCTCCAATCTTTGGAAGAATCCCATATTGTTCCAAAATATTAAGATTTATAATAATAATAATTCTAGCAATAAAAAATAAAAAAATACATATATAAAAGATAAAATACTTTCTCTCTTTCATCATATTTACGGAGAATTGTATCAACTGAACAATTGCTCCTTTTTGAAGCTTTCCAGAAACTACAAGTTCATTTTTCTGAGATGCTAACATAGATTGTACATAATGAATAGAATCCGATAATACAATCCGATATCTTTCAACCCCATTACTAACTGAGGTCAATTTTCTTACTTGAAGAACTTGGAAAATAGGTGTTTGAAGAGCTCCTGGCTGAGCATTTCTAATTAAATAATTAGAATCTTAAAATTCAAAGAACATTTCAAAACAATATAGGCTTTAAAGATCCAATAGAAATAGGCTCTGTCATAATTGAACAATAAATTTAACAAATTTCTTATAATCTTTAAATCTTTACTTCTATAATAATTAATAAAATACCAATAATTAAGAAACTTACAATTAAAAAGCACTATTTTAAAGGAAAACTAAGAAACCTACGCGTATATGTCTTAAGCTAGATGTATATTTTAATATTAGTTTATATTGAAAAACTTTCCGAGGTAAACGGGAAAAAGTAAGGAAGATTATCAAGATATAAGGCGTTTAAAATTATTTAAGAAGATACAGAAAATATTTAAAGATTTAGATAGTTTAGAATTGAAAATTACATATTAAAGATATGTTTAAATATAAGGAAGAAAAATGAAGATATATAAAAATCAAAAGATTATAGATATTTTAAAATATATATTTTAATAAAACAAGGAATATATAATGAAATGCATTTATAACCAAAGGATAGACATTAATAGCCAAATCAATCTGTATTAAGTATCATATGGGTGAAAAAAATGATTGAGAATATTTCAAAAAGTCCTTATATAACCAAGTTAAATTTATATTCTAATAATATGATTCCCAGATTACGAATTAATTAATATTATGGTAAAAAATACCAAATAGAAGAACCATTCCCAAGATTTGCATGACTCGAATTTAAGAAATGAAATTAAGTAAGACTTTATAATATCAATCTACTCCAAAAAGCAAAATTAAGGATAAAGGAAAAATCAAGCAGAAAGACTGTATCAAATGAAATTAACCCATTACCCTAATATTTAAAATTATTTTTTAATATAAGTCTGACAAGTTTACTTGAACTATATTTCTCCTAATTAGTTCTAATCCCAGGAGAATCAATTCAAATATTTCCCCAAAATATCGATAAATTTCATTATTTAGATCAAATCAGAAGAAAAATTTAGAGAAAAATCCTAATGCTCATTTGTTGCATCGAAACTTGCATGTAATTAAAAACAATCAATTTAAAGTAGATCTAAGAATTTAGGTGAAAGAAGAAATATTAGTTATATTTGAAGCCTTTGCCTTCTGTAAAGACCATGCAATTAATATAAACAAACCCATGCATGCAAGAAGAATGAAAAAACAAAAAGAAATCCAAATTAATTTATTAAAAGATATATAGCAGTTTTTCCAATTATAGTAACAATTGTGATATCGATCATCAGGGAAACATCCAACATCTTTATAAAGAAGAGGAATTCTTTCATGAGGATAAAACTCTTCATGTGTTGTATAAAATGGACCCGTATTTTTATCTATAAAGTAACGACGAAATGTTGTATTATAATATTTTAATTTTTGACATTTATAATGAGGAGAAGATGGACATGATGTCGTACGTGATCCAATTCTATGAGGCGAACGTAACCCTGTTTCTACTTTTTCCAAACTACGTAAAAATGGGAATCCGGCCGTTTTTCCAGGGGAACGAGGTAAATCTTTTTTTCAAAATGTTAATTCTTTCTTTTTAAAATATAAAGACTTATAATATACCAGAAAGCATTAAAAATGGATCCTTATGATCAGGATCTGATGACCATGAATGATTAACAAATTTCATACTATGTTTTCCTGAAAGACATCCTTTTCCATCGACATTTCGAGAGTGAGAAACAATCGATGAAATAGATGATGTCCTAGACAATTGATGAGGAGAACGCGTATTCGTCTCATAAACAAATGTCTCATCAGAATCAGAATCAATATTTTCATCAATAGCCGACGCTATTTTAGCTGCAAATATTTCCGATTTAGATGCTACTATTATTTCATTAACATAAAATACCAATAACAATTCCTTCAATCAATTCATCTACCATTAACTAGTCTAGATCGTTTTTTCCTCGCTCTTGTACCCTTCACCGTTTCCAATCCTTTACGCAATTTCGGTGCTAAACCACTTGATGAAACTTGAACCGTCTCCGTTTCAACTGTCATTTTAAATGTTCCTCCTTTCAATCCTTCATTTACACTATCTTTCTGCCCTTCTTTTACTCCATTTTCTCCCACCATTTGCGCCATAATTAACCCCTCTTTTGAACACATTTAATTATCAATTCTTAAGTCCTCAATAACCCTCTAAAAGCACCAGAAACATTCAGATATCTCAGAAACAAAGTATTTCAAGATATTTTAAGAGGGGGTCCTGAGCGCCAATCCCCCTCCAATTTTCTAAGAAAGATTTTTCTTGACGTGCCGAGATTTCATCCAGCCCTTATGAATACCCTGTCCGACCCATCCCTAATGACACCTCTAACCCTTAACAACCCTAAAATACCCCTAACCCTAGTTCAACCCTAATATAACCCTAATCAAACAGGGGCCATCCTGGATAACCCCGGAATAACCCTAATCAAACCCTAACTCATCACCACTAACCCTAGCATAACCCTAAACAACCCTAGCATAACCCTAAACAACCCTAATGTAACCCTAGCGTATCCCTAATGTATCCCTAATGTTTATCTAATCTTATCACTAACATATTCTATCCTTAATCAATTCCAGCAACTCAACAACCCTAGTCCCAATAAATTCATCAGGAATCCTAAATTAACCCTAAACATAGTAGGTCAAAATCCTAGATAATATCAGAGAACTTTATATATAAACCCTCTCAATAAGTACAAGACTTTCAGGAAATTTTTAATATGGAAAACCATACAAACTCTAAAAAATATAGCGAACTATCCTTATCAAACGGAGGAAATATATCACTTGAATCAATTATTGGACTTCAAGTAAAAGTTCGAACAATATTAAATGAAACAGAGACAGGAGAAAGTAAGATTTGTAAAGAAAATTAAGAAAAAGAATAATAAGAAGTAGTTTATGCATATGATGCAATTACAAATACATTAGCTTTACAGAGGAAACTTAAAACATCATTACCATGTTCAAGAACATGGGATTTTAGTATTTTAAAGATTTCATGTTTAAAAGAAATCCAAGTTATTGGAGAAATAAAAGAAAAAGTAAATACGGAAGATGAGGAAACTAAAGAAGGAAGCCCATTTATTAATTCTCAGCCATCTATTCTACCGGTTTCATTAGAAGTTTTATCTATTAGAGAACAAATATCTAGGAAAGAACATCAAACAGCGATTTCTCGAAAAGGAATTGGAGTTACTCAAGAAGCACAAAATTTATTTGATTCTTTAAGTCGAACGTAAAAATTATATATTAAAATGATTTAATTTAATATAATTAGTCTTCCATGTCGATGGGAAAAACAATCGATTATTGTACTTGATGATGTTTATATTGATCCTCCATATACAGTTGAAGCATGCTGGACAGCTTCTAAAGATTCTAAAGGTTATTTAAGGGTGTGCAAAGTGGTATTTTTTATTTATTTAAGAAAAACTTTTTTTTTTAATTTTTATAGTTGGAAGGGGAACGTCAAAGACTTGATTCAACACATCGAGGAGGCTAAGTGAACTCTTTTTATTATATACTTATGAACCTTTTTTTTATACTGCAACATTTTATAGATATAGAGTTGCATTTTTACCGAGAAAAAACTATCTTTTCATTTTTACTTTATATTTTTCCTAGAAATTGGGGTTATATAGAAAAATTAAATCATACTTTAAATCTTTCAGAAACTAAAATGTCTAAAAATAAATAATTTTATTAATATAATATATTAATTTAATTTAAGGATAATATACTAGATTAAATAATAATAAAATGTTAATAAGTAATTGTTTTTTTAGAAAATAAAAAAAAACGAAAACATTATTATTGAGTAAAGAATAGAAAGATACTTTTAAATATGCAATAATAAAATATATTATAATCTATAAAACACCCAAAAGAAAGTATTAAAGAAAAAGATTTTAAGTCTAAACCATGATCCATTTATCAAATAAATAGAAAGAGAAATATCATACTAATTACAAAAAGCATTTAATTTCTATCAAACTATTATTTCTACTGGATCTAATATCCTACTTATGTCCAAAATCTGTATCATTTAGGATTATTTCTATAAAGCTGTTATTGTGTTTCGGCGATATCATTAGTCCCTATAGTCATTCCATTAGTCGTCTGTTGTGAATCTAGAAATTATTTCAATAAAAAAAATAAAAAATAAAAAATTTACCATCATTCTTTAATGCAGAAGCCGATAATTCGACTGTATTATCAACAGGAAATGAAGCATCCTGGATAGGCAACTCGGCATTATTATCATGTTTTGCAGTTTCAAAAGGACATTGTGGAGAAGGACGACTGCACGAACGGGTTCGACTATATGAACGACTTCGACAATGTGAACGGGTTCGAGTACGAGAACAAGTTCGTGTGCGACTTCGAGAACGAGTTCGTGTGCGACTTCGAGTACGACTTCGAGTACGACTTCGAGTGTGACTTCGTGTATGACTTCGTGTATGACTTCGAGTGTGGCTTCGTGTACGACTCCGAACATGACGACGACCGCGAGCACGACTCCGACTTCGACTGTAATGACTACACCGATGACGACGATGATTATAACGACTTCGACTACGTGAACGACTCCGACTATCACTATAGCTACGGCTATATGAACGATGTCTCCTCCTGGAACTACTACGCCCTCGTCGATGTGATGAATATGTACGCTCATCAAATCTCCATGATGCAGATGGCGATTTTTTAGCCCACTTTATAACTCTTTATTTCATAACCTAATATATTTTATTATTATAAAAACCTCAATGCTCAGAGTATCCCGTCCCATACGAAGCCCATGTAAATCATGATATGCCTCATCTGCATCTCTCGAATCTTCATATTCAACAAATGCAAATCTTAATTATTATAAAATGCCCTTGATAACCAAAAAAAACTTACGGTCGTGCACCAACCTTCCTAGGGACTGGAATATCACACCGAACCAATCTTCCAAACCTTATAAGACTAGTTTTAGTCTCTTTCTTAACAATTTAACTACTCACTTTTCAAATTTATAGGCTAAATCCTTTGCACGAATATCGCTCGAAAACCCTGTAACATATAATGTTTGTCTCCGAGTCATTGGTGTGTTTCATAAGAAAATAATATAACAGACTTGATCAGTTTAAGACATAAAAAGACTCTTAATTTAAATTTTATTTTAACTTTTTTTTGCTGTTGAAAAAAGTTTTCGGGTAATAAAAAAGTATTCAAGATCGAACGTCATAAGAACCATTTAGGTGAGTTTTTTTAATAAAAGAAAGGGAGACGTTTATTTTTCAGGGAAAAGAAGTGAGTAAAACAGGCATAAATAAAACATACTAATAGCTTTTTTTTTGAAGAAAAAAGGGTGAAAATTGGAAGAGAAATTAATGAAATACTTTGAAAAATAAAAAAGCTAAAATTGAGGAAAAAGAAAGGAAAATGTATTTTTTTTAAGAAAAACAAAAGAAATTGGAAAGATTTTGTGCGAAGGAAAAACTAATTTTTATGAATAATTAATGATATAATTAAAAACAAGAGATGGAAAGATTGCTCGAAGATATTTTAACGTCTAAAGGAGAACAACAAGTTATAGCATTACGTACACTTAAGAACAAAATAATTGGATATCCTGAAAGAAAGAAATATTTTATAGAACATCAAATATTAAATATTTTAATTCATATTTTATCGTCGCCAGAAACACTAGAAGAGTCGCAAATTCAGGCGATTTTTATTCTTACGTCACTAGCACAAGGTAAAATTTGATGAGATATTAATGTTTTTTGTTAATGATATAGTTGGTTATAGTTTTACATCTCATATATGTCAAGCAGGAACATTGCATCATCTTTTTATGATATTTATGACAAAAACTTCTTCGCCTATATTAATTACGGCATCACTTAAGGCATTAGCAACAATTCTATCATCTGCATCTATCGCAGAAACAATTCCAGAGCCTGCAATTTATTATTTTGTTAAAATATTAGCAAAATGTTGTGATAAGTCATCAACATCTTCTGAATATTTCCAGGCATCTCTTGTAGCATCTATTATATCAGCATGCGGAAAACTACCTTCTCAACAAAGTCAACTTGCAGAATCAGGAATTCTTGATATATTAATTGAAATTGTTTCACTTTTTCAAGATCGCTCAAATCAAAAACCCCAGCAACATTTTTATACTACAAAACTTCTTGATGCTGTACTTCATGCACTATCATCTCTCACACATAATCATGATGCACATGCTTCACAAGTTGCTGCATCATATAGATCATCTACTTCTAATAATCCTAATGATGTTTATCCTATGATTGCAATTTTACTAAAACTTGCTAAAGATCCGTGTATTTCTATTCGACTAGGTGCTTCTGGCTGTCTTGCAAACATGTACAGAAGTGGTGCTATTCCCAAAAAATATTCTATTGATTTGCAACTTATTGTTATTCCAATTCTGATTAGACTACTTGATGAATCGTACAAAATCAAAGAACATGCGCTTCTCATTTTAGGTATAGATATGTATTATTAATTCTTTAGTTTAATTTGTTTAGCGTATTTGGTTACAGATAGTGATGAAATGCAAGGGGCAGCTTGTGATGCAGATGTTATAAGGAAATTGTCCAATATTCTTCATCATGTAAATAATAACCTATCTCCAGAAATGGATAATACGAATGATAAAATTATTGAAGTAAAATTTATTCACGTATTCTTATATATCTAATTTAGTCTTATATAGGCAGTCTTATTGGCTATCGCAGCACTAACATTGTTTAAAGATGATTATAGAAAACAAGTAATCAATGCAAAAATTGTTCCTCATATTGTTTCCGCTTTATCTCATCAATCTCCTGAAGTACGTGTGGCAGCCTGTCAATGTACAAGAAGTTTATCTCGAAGTGTTTGTATTCTCAGAAGCAATTTAGTAGATGCAGGAATTACAGATCCTTTATTCGTATTGTTAACTGATAAAAATCTGAAAGTTAAAACAGCAGCATGTGCTGCTGTGTGTAATTTAGTTTTAGACTTTTCCCCAATGCGCTCGGTTAGTTTTTACTAGTATTAATATCAAATCAACTTATTTTTTTCAAGGCTATTATGGAAAAGGGTGCACTTAAAATCATGTGCGAACATGCTAAAGACGAAAATTCAGCACTGAGATTAAATGCAGTATGGGCATTAAAACATATTGTCTATGCTGCAGAGACGAGTGTTAAAAAAAATGTTTTAGAAGAATTAGGCTATAATGTTCTTACAGAGTATACATTCCTTATTTATCATAAAATTAAAAATAACAAATCAAGATTATGCAATGATCCTGAAATTAGCGTTCAAGAACAAGCATTAGATGTTATTAGGAATGTCATTTGTGGCCAGCAAGAGGTAATTGGTTCTTTTATAACTATTATTTTTAATTCATTTAGAATATTGATATACTATTAAATAATATTGGAGTTTCAAAAATTTTATCTATTATAAAAAAAAAGCTCTCTTCAAGCTTTACTGAAATTATAACTGCGGTAATTTAATATCTTTACTCTTAAAAAATGACATAGATAGGCAATATATATATGTGTACATATTGCTTCAGGTAATGATGCACATAGAAATATTATTATAGAACAAGATGAAATTTTACAATCAATTCTGAAGCATATAACACATTCCAATTTCGAAGTACGTCTAGGATGTTTATGGGTCTTAATAAACCTCACATGGGCAGATGACAATTCTGATCAGATAAGTAATTCATAAATATATTGATCTTAGTAAAACTTATATAACTAAGCTATGAAACAACAACGAAATCAAATTTTAAAGAATATAGGTTTTTTAGAAAAATTAAAACTTATGCAAAATGATTCTTCTTCAGATATTCGCGAACGAGTCAAAACTGCATTGGTATATATCCATTTTATTTTTAATTTAAATCTTATTTTTTAGTCTCAACTCGAATAAAAAATCATATTTTTATATTATTTATTTACAGATTTAAATCGTTTATTATTATATTAATAAACTACTCTTTTCTTTTCATATCTCTAGATTTTCTAGTTAATATCTTCATACCTTATTTATCTTGTTATCTCTACTGCTAGTTAATATTGTAAACAATATTGTTATATTTAATTATTGTTTCTTAAACAATAATTAAAGGATTATTTAAATAATTATTATACAGTTAAAAGTCTTCAAATTTATATAAAAATCTTTAAAAAATACTCTAAAATTCTACATAACTATAAATTACGGCATCGTCTTGATCAAGTTTACATATAGAAATTTATATGTATTTTTTGGATAAAAAAACGTTAAATAGTTCTGAAACCCGTGTATAACACCAGAAATTCTTATATATTGTCAAGATAAACGAGTTATTATATTATTTTTTTTTGGTTTTTTTGAAATATCAAAATCAACATGTTTTATTCAAAAACAATTCTTTCAAAAAAAGCAAATAATCTTAACCATTTATTTGTTATTTTTGTTAATAATATATCAGGGACCTTTGGCAAAGATTTGGCTTGCTGCTCATTGGGAAAAAAAGCTTTCAAAATTTCAATTTTTACAAACAAGTATTGAACAATCAGTTAATGCAATTGTCAATCAAGAACAAATCCCTATAGCACTTAGATTAAGTGGGCAGTTGTTGTTAGGTGTAGTAAAGGTTTATTCTCGGAAAGCACATTATCTTTTAGAAGATTGTAATGAAGCCTTAATGAAGATCAAAATGGTAAACATATTGTTAATAATTATAAATTATTAATATTACAAGACTTTTAAACCAGGAAATGTGGATATTTCTAGAAACAACACGAACGTTACACTTCAATCAGCACAATTGGTGTTACCAGAAATGATTACAGAATTTGATCTTTTAGTACCTGAACCTGTTTTTAACATAATGTAATATTTTATATGTATAGAATCTATATTTAATCATGTAGTGATATTGATTTGAACGCAAAGACTTTTAACTTTTCTCATGTTTCAAAAAAACAAGATATTACGCTTATGTCAGCATTTGAGCCATCTATTGAAATTGGTCGAAGGAATTTACTAGATTTGGAGGATGATCCTCTTATTCAAGTTGACGAAGATAATGAAATTGACTTAGATCTTGGGATCGGGGACAATGATTTGCAAAACGATGTTTCTATTGAAGTTGGCAGAGATGCAGCTCCAGAACCACGTTTTAGCCAAGAATTCAGTAATATTATTTCATCTCAAAAAAATATGGATGCAAGCATTTCTGGAATGGATTTAGATATGATTGAAGACGAAAATTATGTTGAATCTAATGACATACATAATTCTTTTGAACCTATAGCAGAATCTTCTATTCGTCAAGTAGAAACTATAAGTAGGGATGAAAGATTAATATCAGAAGATGGGGAAGCATCAGTGGAAAGCGGAAATGATATATTAAGAGGCGAAATGCTAGAATTCGAAGAATTGAAAGCTGGAACACCAGAAGCTAGAAATAAAGTAACTCAATTAAAAAATCAACGATCGCAGCGTAAAGCTATTGAAGATACTGTCATTGAAATATCTTCAAAAGTCTTTTCTTCTCAATTACGAAATACATCGCTTATTACTAAACAACACAAACTACTTTCTTCTGATTCTACTTCTTTGGAATTAATTCAGCTTCAAACGTCTGGGAAATTTGCTTCTCATATATTTCAGCCTTCAGACATTCATCCATCAATTGTACACTTACTTAATCCTGTCTCTGTTCATTCTTCAGAATCTAATTCATTTAAGCGAAAACGTCTAGAAGATATAGATCAAAACGACAATGAATTAACAAATACTGCTAAATATGCTAAATTAAATTCATTCAATATTAGAAAATCCGATTTAAATTCTGATTTAACTAACAATAACACTGAAGATTTTGAATTAGAAAATGAAAATAACGTGCTTCCCATTGATGATGATTTAAATATTGTTTATGATGATCCAGAGCCAGAGTTTGAAGGTTTTATAATCTTTTGTTTTAAATATTTTTTCTAATTTATAGTTTCTAAATTATCTTCAAACAATATTATAGCTAAAGAAAATAATGAGACAAAAACAATAGATAAAGAAATACATGAAATAGATTCATCTCACGATTCTTTAAAACTCATTACTGTCTTAAGAAATAGGTTTGATACAAAAGAAAATAGACCTCAAAATACTGCCAGTTTTAAAAATCTTACAAAAAATGTATATTTTATTCAGTTTATACTCACTTATTAACATTTATAGGCATCACGTGCAAGTGCTTCAAAAACATTTTTTGAAATCTTAGTTTTGGCAACTAAAAATGTTATAAATCTTGAACAAAAAACAAGTTACGAAGATATTCAAATTAATCCATCTGATAATTTCTATGATAGTGACATAGAAACTTTCTTTAAAGATCAATCGGATACTGAAATTCATAATAATACTACTATGATTGAGTCTTTAGAATAATTTATCTTTATAATATTTCTACTCATTTTTGATATACGGGTTTCTTTGTTTTGAATCATACTAGGTGAAAAACAGCTTTCACATATATATTCTTTACTCTATTTATTTTAGATAATAGAATGTCTATTAATTAGAATTACTAACTTTACTTTTTTCAATTTAATTATTTTACTACAATATCAATATTTTTTTGTTTTTATCTCACATAATCCAATATATACATTATCTAAAGACTCTTTGACTTGTTTATTCATCAATAAACAATATCTATTTTCTAGATATTGCTCTATTCTAAAGTCATATTAAGCTATTTTGTTTTATACAATTATATGACACAATTTTAAGATAAATAGAATGAAAAGTATAAATACAAGTTCTTATTAAGACATCTTTATTTATATTAAGATTTTCTAAGTTTATTATATAAATATAGGTTGTCAAAGGCAACGCCGTAGAGTCGAGGGTAAAGTCTAACAATCATCATGAAATTTTAAAAATCATGGAAAATGTCTAAAAGAGAGGCAGAAAAGCAGATTACAAAGGACGATTCAATATTTTCAGGAAATACTGAGCAGGATGTAGTAGATCTTGCGAAACAAGCGCCAAAAGAGGTGCTTTTAAAGAGAAAGTATGTATTTTTTTTATAAGACAAAAGCATGAAAACAAGGAGAATACATGAAAAAAAAGACTAAAAAATGATATTATACGTGACATGAATGAATACAAAGTTATTTTTTAAAGGGATAAATTTTGGGAGGGTTAAAAATATAAAATAAATATAAAGAAAGATTTCATGCGCAAAAAATGTTTTTAAGTTAATTAATATGTTAAACATGTTTCTAACTGCATTTTTTTTCAAGAATTGCGGTTCCTCAATCACTTAAAAAACGATATTCAGAACAAATATCGACACATTCAAATCCGTTTGCTAATATTCAGGAACCAAATGGAAAGCAATTTCCAACATCGTATTCTACACAATTTCCAACGTCTACATTTTCATTTGTTCCTCCTTTTCAACAGGAGAAAAAGGAGAAAGTATCAGTAGAATCTTTAAAACCATTATCGAATTCGCCATCATTACTTAAAAATGATATAAAAAACGAATATGATTTATTTTTACATCGAAGATCTATAAATTACTTTTTTCAAAAAGCAATTGATGCATCAATTACTCAAGATCCGTTCGGGGATCTTAGTATAGCATGTCAAGAGTACATTGATTATCGAAAACAAATTGATAAATCGACTGAATCTAGTAATTACATGCAATCTGATACTAAACAAGATACAGCTGTATCAAAAGGTTTGTTAAAAGGTGTTTCTATATAACACCTTTTTGCATTTGTAGAACAAACTAATAAATCATCAGACAATTCTTTTATATCTTCTAAAGGTATTTTTGATTGTAAAAATGAAGAAAGTAAAAATAATTTATTCTCATTTTTAAAAAAACCAGAGGAAAAAAAGGATGAAAATATACAAGCAAAAATATGTACAGCTGATTCAAATAAATTACCATCATCTATCTTCGAAACACATATGAAAAACGATGAAAATATTCAATCGGCACCTGGGTTGCCAGCAGCTAAAAACAAAAATATTTTTGAAACAAATTCTACACTTGAGAATACAAGCAATCTTTCTAAAACTCCTAAGGAAAACCCAGAAAATCAGTCAAATACAAAGCATTCGTTAGATTTGGGAACAAAAACTATATCTACACCATTCAATACCAATATACCTAATACGTCTACATTTTCTTTTCCTGTTATTTCTCAAGCAAATGATTCGTCAACTGATAAAAAGGTTACGTCAAATTCGACAGATTTATCTATACCTCAGGCAGGCAAACCAGAAAAATGCGCTTTTTCATTTGAAGTTAAAAAACCAAATATTGAAATGAGCAATAAATCCTCCAATGAAACTGATAACAAGAATTTGTTTAGTTTTACTCCAAAAGCAAAGACAGAGACAAATACTCCAAATAATGCAAATTCTACACCTATTTTTAATTTCGGATTTTCAGTTCCATCAAAAGATATTAGTTCTGACTTTTCTTGGACTCCAAATAAAGGGATTAAATTCGCGACATCTCCATCTAATAATAATAATAATAATAATAATAATAATAATAATACTGAAAACAAGACACCAATATTTCAATTTTCAAATCCTTTATCATCAGGAAAATTTATCAATGATAATGTATCTCAACATAAACCTAATGAAAGTGTCGGATTTGAATTTGGAAGCAAAACAAATGCTGAGTTTTCTTTTGGACAATTCTCCACTTTTAATCCTACATTTGCAAAATTTGAGAAAAAAGATATTTCAACTACTGAAACAACAGAAAATGACACATTTCCTGAAGAATCTCGGACAAATGATGATTTAATCGCAGCTAAGGGGGAGGGGGAAGAAAATGAAGACACCATATTTACCACAAAAGCAAAAATATATAAATACTTTGTTAAAGAAAATAGATTTTCAGATCTTGGAATAGGTATATTAAAACTCAATATAAATAAAGATACATCAAAGGCGAGAGTTTTAGCACGGTTAGAAGGAAGCGGGAGAGTTATTATTAATATTGGTTTACAAAAAGATTTTCAATATTTGATTACAGGCAAAAAGAGTGTTAAAATCCCTGCAGTATCAAACGAAGGAACAGGTATTGATACATATTTGGTTCGTGTAAGGGACGAAGAGATATCAAAAGAACTTGCAGATTTACTTGAATCTAAAAAATTAGGGAAATAATAGTTTATACATATAACTTTTGTATGATTTAATCTAATATCTTACATATTAACAAATCTCTATTTATTTTTATTAATTTTTTCATATCAAAAAGATTATTAATCTTATTTTTTAAAGTTAATCACTAACTTATATTGACAAATATATTACTTATAAAATATAAATATGAATTTATACTTCTATATGCACAGTTTATTATTTTGAAAATTTCTTATGATAAATTTATTAAAATAAATAAAACTACTATTTAATTTCTTTTTAATTATATCAACAAACTTTATATTAAATATCATAGTTAAAGTCTTAATATATTTTATTTATAAATAAGATATTATTTTTTAGTTTATTCTAAGTTATCAAGTTAATCCATCAAAAATACGTAAAAACCTTAGCTTAATAGTATTATAAAAACAAAATGATATTATTTTTTTATTTTTTTAATTTTTTTAGAATTTTTATCTATCTTTAAATTATTTAAATGCTCATTCTTTGCTAATTGTTTCAATTCATTTGATTTAGCAGATAATTCAGCATCGTCTGATTCTTTTCCATACAACCATCTCAAAAGCTCAATCTCCTCTTGCCATACTTTCGAATCATCATTTGTTGGTGTTTCTAATATAAGAGGAATGCCTTGCATTCTTTTATCATTTATAAGCAATCTAAAAGCTTCAAGTCCTATATATCCACGTCTTGTATCAATTAATATATATTCTTTTATTTTTATAAATTTACCCTATATTAGCATGAAGATCTCTTCTAGATCCGAGAGGAGTTTTTGAATCATTTAAATGAACACCAACAAGATATTGGAATCCAATTTTGTTTTCAAATTGATTCATAACATTATTATACGAATCCTTATTTCTTATATCATATCCTGAAGCAAAAAGATGACAAGTATCAAGACAAATCCCAATTCTAGATTTATCTAGTGAAAATTTAAAAATGATATTATAATACATATTATATATAAAATTACCTTCGACTTTGCTCAAAATAGTAGATAATTCCTCAAAGCTAGTCCCAAGAGTATTTCCTTGACCTGCCTATCATTATCTAAATTTATATTTATAATTTAAATTCATAATTTAATACCATGTTTTCAATAACAAGCATAACATCACTAACATCTTTATGTGCTTTGTTTATACAATCAGCCAAGTTGTTTATTCCACTTATTCTACTAGAAGTTCCACATGACCCAGGGCTATAATAATTAATTAAAATAATTATAATTTTGCAAAATTACTGAAAATTAATTTTTCCTATTCCTAACTGTTGGCAACGTTTTACATCATCTATTAGATTTTCATATGATCTATCTCTTTTTTCCTTATCTGCACTTGCAAGATTAACAAGATAAGATCCATGAGGAAGAATATGTCTTTCAATTTAAAAAATAAAAAATATAAAAATAATTCTTACTTTTTAGGATCAAAACCATGATTACTACAAAGTTTTCTAAATTCTTGGATATTATAGGGTTTTAAACATGGCGATATCCATTTCCTTTGAGACTTTAAGAACAATGCAAATGCGTTTCCACTAGATTTTTTATTAGTTTATAAAAATAAATAAAAAAATACTTTATATCAATACTATTAAGAATAGAATTTTCTACACCTTTTGCCGCTGAAACATGTGCTCCAATAAAAAGTTGAAGATTTTGTACTTTAGAAAATGTAACCATAGATTTATTAGACGATATACCCTCTTTTATCTCCGTATCTTTATCTACATCCTGATCTTCTAAAACATTAAAAGACCTTTTTTCCGGCAATGATGTCCCTGATTTCACAAGATCTAATTTACCACCAATCTTGCTCATTTATCCATCTCACGTATTTTATAAAAAACTAAGAAAAAAACCCCCAACGTCAAAAAATATTTCCTTTTTTATGGATTTAAATCTAGATACTTTCTTTGAGCTACAAAACCCCTCTCCTGATCAAAATGATACAAATAATGATCTCTCTGAACTAATAAAAACCTGGATTTCTGAACGAACCGCGCCTGAAATTTTACCTTGTCAAACAACCCTTTTAGACAAAATGATGCAGCGTATTCAACAGCAGATAAGTTTCTTGATAATATTAATACCTTTTATTAAATTAACCTTGCAGACTGAGTTAATCGAACTAAAAATAGGTCAAGATATTAAAACCAATTTCCGGATGATTCTGATTCAGACTGAAATAGAGAGAATTAAGTATATTATCCGCTCGTACTTGCAGACAAGAATTTATAAAGTACTTAAGAATGATAATAACAGAGAAATAAAAATATTAAGATTAATAGTTAGATAAATATGGAATTTATATATTACAAACGCCGGAATGTTTAGCACGTCTTTCTTCTATAGAAATAGAATATTTAAAGAAGTAATAAAAAATAAATAAAGGGATATATTAATAAGGGGAATATGTAGACATCAGGATATTTTGATGAATTATTATACATCAGCAGTTTTGAAGCATCTTCCAAAGAAGTTACAGAGGTTGGATGATACACAAGGAGGGGTTTCTATGAGTATTTATGAGAAAATAATGGGGAGAAATTAATAGGATTAGTTGAGAAACCAGACTTAGATAGGGCTATATTTTGCAGAGTGATCAATACAGTGGAGCAGGATATTCCTATTAGCAGGAATGAGACGATTACGCTTAATAAGGGGAATATTTATCTTCTTAAATATAGAATTATACGATCTTTTTTACGTACAGGAGATGTTGAATTAATTTAAAAAGAGAGAATAATACAGCAATTTGGCCTAAAATAAAGTGTTTAATGTAGTTATTTCTATAAAAATGGTTTCTATAAGGTTTAAAATAACTTTATGTGCCAAGATTTGAAATATCTATATTTTTCATTAAATGCATAATAAATGAAGACTTTTTTTTGAAAAAAGAACATTTATATAAGTTAAGGAAAAGGGATTGTTTATGATGCAATAGGTATTTCAATTGTATTTTTCAATTTATACTTTTTAACATGAAAAAAATTAGAAGATTATATATAAAAATCAAAAAAAAAGGAATTCATAGATTGAAAAACGAAATATAGACATTCTATTATTTAACTCTTCAATTTGATCTTTATTTCTAGAGAAACCATTATGATTTATAAACAACTTGAAAGTAATAAAAATGTCTATTATTTATTCAATAAATTAAGACAAAATGCTTATTTTTAAGAAATATATTTAACAGGTTTGTGGATTGTTTGATATAAATCATTTTAATGGATCTTTAGTATTCCTATACTATCCCTTACCCTTAGACCTACGAAATAACAAATTTTTAAAAAATAGGAATTCTGGTTAATCAACAGCGAACAATTGAAGGATTGAAGGATTAACTTAATAGAAATATTCTTTAATATAGATTACTTTGGATATTGAGAAGAAACCTATGAAAGTTTCTGGACGGATAGGTACATCAAAAAAATGGGATCATTGCGAACTTTGTACAGTTGAAACAGCGCCAAAAGATAATGAAATTACTTGGATTCAATGTACTCCATGTCGTCGTTGGTATCATGTGAAATGTATAGGAGAACTTTGTTGTATTGACACAATTAAAGATTATCATTGTCGTCTTTGCGAGCCAGTTTATGGAATTTCAACATGTAATATTGAGAATTGAGAAATTTCCCTATATTCTGATATGGATTAGATCGTCCTCAAAGAAGAAGATCATCAAGGCCTCATTCATTTGTGGATTATGTCTCTTTAGATCAAGGAAATGCTGCTATGTCAGATAAACATGCCTATACAGTAATGATAGAAAATAAGACATTTAGTAAAGACACATTTAAAAGAATAAGAGGTTCGGAATTGACAATAGAATGGGCAGAAAATGAAGGATTTAATGAGCCAGTTTTAATTCCAACAGGATGGGATTATGATGGACTAGAAATGCAAATTCCAAAGGATTTGACAGTTCAAAAAGTTTTAGAAGTTTTAGGACCACATGAAAAAATAGAAGTGATTGGTTTTTCTTTTTTTGAAATTGTCTAAAATAAATTAATATGTATAGACGTACCTTTACAAAAAGAAATATCTGGTTGGTCACTAGGTAAATGGGTAGAATATTATGAAAAACCTCCAGAGAAGCGTGAAAGAGTAAGAAATGTTATAAGCTTGGAAATTAGTTTTTCAAAACTGTCTGAATACATTGTTCGGCCAAAATTTGTAAGGTATATCTTTATAGATTTCATATAAAAATATATTTACATACAACTTAGAGATCTTGATTTTGCTGATCGTATGTGGCCTAAAGATTTGAAAGAAAAGGGTGTGTTTCCAAAAGTACAATTATACTGGTTTATACATTGAAGATAGAACATGATGATATGTTAATATTTATAGTCTTATGTCTGTTAAAAATTCCTTTACAGATTTTCATATTGATTTTGGAGGGACTTCAGTATTTTACCATGTCATTAAAGGCTCTAAAACATTTCTTTTTATTGCACCAACTCAAATAAATCTTAAGAAATATGAAAATTGGTGTCTTAGTTCAGATCAAAGCAAAATATTTCTTGGAGACCAAGTAAAAGATTGTATAAGAGTTGATTTGAATGAAGGAGATACATTGTAATTATTTGTATTTATAAGAAGAAAATAATGTATTTATGTTAATTCCTTCTGGATGGATTCATGCAGTTCATACACCGTCAGATTCACTTGTTTTAGGAGGGAACTTTTTAACTCATCTTCATATTGAAATGCAATTATCAATAGCTAATCTTGAGCGACGTACTAAGGTACCACAAAAATTTAGATATCCGTTTTTTGAAAAACTTCTTTGGTTTTCTACGTTACACTATTTATCTATACCCCTTGATCATGCTGAGAATTTTGATCATTATTTACATCATAAGAAAATTTCAAATATAAATGAGCAATCAAAAAATAGAAAAATACATGAAAAGGAATTAGCAGGTTGTGAAATGCTAGCTAAATATTTATTTATACATGCTCAAATGGCAAAAGGGCTAGCACCAATTACAGCAAATGGGGAGAAACTAAATATGCCAACACAGAGACAACATCGTGCTATAAAACTAGAATTACCTTTTCAGTTTTTTTCTGGGGATTTCGTAGAGTTAGCAAAAGCTTTTGGAAGATGGACCTACTATAAGAAAAAATTAAATTATTCAGAATTCCCAAAATGGTGTTTGCCTGGTCCTCTTGCATCTTTTGATTCATTATCCAATAATATTTCTAAGCAAAAAAAAGATAATAAAATTGCATCTAAGAAGAAAAAAAATACTGTTTGTCAATCTGGTACTACTTTAAACATTCATGAAAATAATAAACAAAACAATGATTCAAATTGTGAAGAAATTTTAAAACAGAATCCTTCGAAAATATTAAATCATGATTCTTCTTTACATTCATCAAAACCAACATATTTTGTAAAATTTAAAGATAACAAAAAGGAAATTAAAACAGAAGATACCCTAGCATCTGAGTTAGTTTCTCCTAAACTCAAAGTAGACGAGCAAAAAAATATCTCTCAATCAAAATTGGAATCATATAATATTTTTTCTGACAATGCAGTAGATAATGCTACTAAACAAGCAATAAAAGCAGCTATGTTTGGGTTAAGAGACAATGAAACGAAGCGGACTGTTTCAGAAATAACATTTATAAACAATTTTAACTGAGAGATAACATATATCTGTTAATATTTACGCGCATTTTTATAAACATATTTAAAATTGTCTAATATTAAAAACATAATTTGAACTAGTATGTTATGAATATAAAGAAATACTAATGTAATTTTTATGTATAATCATATTATTAAAATCATTATATAATTAGTTTGTTTGGCATCTATTTCAAAATATAACTAATTGAGTTTATTAAAATCAAAAATATTTATTATTTTACATCTTTAATATCAAAAAACAGACTAATGTCTGTATAAAATATAAAATATAAAAATAAATTTTGATTTAAACCCGATATATCCAAGCCAAGCATACTATTTTATCAAAATAAGAGGTCTGCTGAATATCTCAGTAGTCTATTGATTTCTTAAAGTTACTATCATAGAAATACTAACAATCACTGCAATTATACTTGATATACCAACAATTACCCCAAGAATACTTGCAATATATTTATATCTTTTTACATCTTGTTCCATTGTAAATGGTGTATAAGGAAGATAGCAATCCAAACAATGAAATCCATATAAAACCCATAAAGGAGGAAATATAAAGCCAATAAGTAATATAATATAATGTGTATAATAAAGCTCTTTCAAAGGAAAAGATAAAGAAATAATTGACGATGATGTAAGATATTTATCCGGAGACAAATGAGGCACTTCGTACTGCGGAATAATAAAAGGTCTTCGAATAGCCTCTGTAAAAGGACTCAAACTAGGTGAATTGGACTTTAAATCTCCACCTTGAACAGGTGTAGCCAATGATCTTATAGCCGATCTTCTAGGAAAGGAAAAATTTGCTGTCGTTCTCTCTGAATTAACTGTTGATGAAAACGTTTTTTCCAACCCTGATGTTTTTTGAGAATTTTGCATTTCTGGAGGAAAAAGAAAATATGTATGACGACTCTCTTTAGAACATTTACTACCCGATTCTGAACTAAATTTAGATTCCGGTCCCCTCTCTAAATCTATTTTTTTAGGTGCTGCTGGTTCTGTTGTATTATTATATCCATTTCTCCATAAAAATGGTTGTGAAAGCTTAACTACTGGAACCCAGATCTTTTCCGACGGCTTATCCGGATTCTCCCGCAAATGATAATGTTCAACCTGTATATTTGAATTTGCAACAGGCGTAGGTAAAATAGCTGCTGACATTTCCCAATACTTAATTAACCTTTAAATTATATAATAGAAATTTTCCCAAAAACTAGCTCAATTGTAATAATAGAAATATATTCATAAATAAATAAATATTAATAAGTAAAATGGCCTATAAACCCTTGTAAAACATAATATTTTCTGCATTTTTTTTAAAAAAAAAAAGTAGTCTTATAAATTTTCGATCTGCAGTTAAAATCAAAATATCAACAGAGTTGCCACAGTAACCAATTAAAGTGAGACATAAGAGTATTAAGAAATTTGTAAGAAAAATGGAAGAAAAATGAGTATTTTTGTGTGAAATATAGTTGAAATATTGAATTAAGAATTATTTGAAAGATTTGGAAAATTATGTATAGAATTTATTTGATTATTGAAAAGTGTGTGTTGGTTCGAGAGAGAAGATTGAACAGCCAAATAGACATTATTAAGATTAGATGAATAGTTTGAACTAGATAGTTTATTTATTAGTAGAGATATATCTTTTGTTTGTTTGAGCAAAGTTTCTTTTTGAATTTTTTTATCATAAATTGTATTAATAAAATTAACAACTCTTTGTGAATTATAGTCAGTGATATTGGCATTCAATTTTCCGTTTTTAATCTTATTAATTAGTAGTTAGATAGGTAGAATGAATTAAACAAACCATATTTGAAATAAATTTTTCAGTCAAATTGTAAGAATCTTGTGAATCTAAAGGAATGCCATGCCAAGGACCAATTTTTTTATTAATATCAATAATAGAAATGGATGTGTATATTTCTTTAAGTCTATATATTTCATGATATGAAAGTGAATTAATTGCATATTTTATAAGCTTATTATTTTTATCCTAGAATGTTTAATTGATAATTAATAAATTAGGAGGAAATTATAAACCTTAATAAATACAGATCTATGTTTAAAATAGACATTCTTTATTTCTTCATGATTTTGACGTTCATAAGCTTCAGAAAATTCATTATATACTTTTCCAAGAACTTTATATGTTTTTCTAGCAACAGAATCAGTAATATAGGGAATTGGTTCCATCTAAACAATTCAATTAATATAAAAAAATGTATTTCAAGAAATTTTATACCTTTCCATTAACAATAAGACTTAATATAATAAATTTTTTATATCCATTAACCTGAATAACTGACGTATTAAGTGTAGGTGCAGATATAATCTTTAATTTATTAAATAAATGAATAAAAATAAGAAATAACAAACAATCCTGAAAAACTGTAATGCCTTATCAAAAAGCTTTAATTTGATATATATAAGTGCCCCGTAAAAATGATATAATAGATGATCTATATAACTAATTCCATTCTAAAAATGTAAAAAAAACTTATAATATTAAAAAAAAATACATTCTTATCAAAAATCTCCACATCTGTATCCAAAATAAATTGCGCTTTTTCATATTCTTTTGTAACAAAACATTGTTTCACAAAAATAGTGCGAACAGGTGTTAATGAAACTAAAAAATCTGGATATCTTTCAAGAGTTGACTTTAAAATGTCTATAACAACAAATGACTAAAATAAATTTATTAAAAATTCTATAAATTTACATTATTTACCTTATCAATAGTACTTGCATTATCACAAATCCATTTCAAAATTTCCTTAACTATAAATGTTAAGAAAAATATAGACAATATAAGCCTACATTCATCTGATGCCATAGTAGATACTAAGGAAATATTAAAAGTATTTAGAAATGTGATACAATTCTCCCATATTAATTCCGGCTTTGATATTTGTCCTCTTGCAAGTCTATTCAATATATCAGACATATAGATAGACAAAAAACTCTTATATACAGAATATAAAGGTATCCAATACTATAAGTTTCAGGATCTAAAACTTCTAGAGGATCCTGAGGCTCTACTTTAGCCAAAATGTCAATTGGTAAACTTTTAAGATAAGGTATAAGAATATTTTGAATTTCTTCAGTATTAATATACTGTTTAATTGCTGAAACAAACTCATGTTTATTATAATTCATTATAATCTAAGTTACAGTATTAAAGAGAATAAATTCCTATAAATAAGTTATAAAGTGTAGATATTAAGAAACCCTAAAATATTAATAGTAAAAAGCCATATACCAAGTTTAATATTAAAATTATCTTAAGCTGAGTTTCATATATAATTAAAGGTTTATAGAGATATTGTGATATATCAGTATATAAAAGTGTTATAATATAAATGACTAGAAGTCTAAAGAAATTAGTTTAAATAATTTTTTTAAGATAATTGATATATAGAAATAAAGCAAAGCTTAGTTATGTTTAAATTTGTAATGAAAATTAATGAAAAATCTTAATAGAAATCCTTATGTTTGAAATAAAGAGAGGATCATATTTTCAGCGGTAATAGGATCATGTGCGTTGCCCCATGTATTACATCCTAAAAGAAGTGTCCAAATATCACGAACACCACAAACATCATCGCCTACTTCTAGACCAATTTCATCAAGAACAAACATTCCTACTTCAGTAGTTTGAATATAAGAAAGACCTTGGCATAAAACCTGATTATAAACAGCAGTTTCACCAGATAAACGAACGTTTTCAACAGAATATATTTTTTCTAAATCAAGAATAAACTTTGAATTTGGACAATAAGAAAATGGTCGAGATTCATGTGATCCAGATATACCATAACTAATCACATGTGATAAAACAAATCTTTTTGCTAAAGAAAACCGTAAAGGATCTTTTATGCCTTTATGAATGCCATGAGGATATAAACTAGAATCTCCATGAAAAAAAATAAGATCGAATAATTCAGAGGGGAATGATTGATTAATAATTGTAGAAATATATTTTTTCCAATCGAAACGCAAGTCTTTCCATGTAATATTTTCCATATTAAATGTAGAACGAATGCCCAAAGAAAAATCCCATCCAATTGCTTCACTAATTTCTGTTATTAAAAATCAAAAAAAATTTATTAATTACCCAGATTGGCTAGAAATATACCATGCCTTGTCACCAGAACATTCAATTCTCCAAATATCACTATTCCCAATACTTTTTGCACTAATAATCATATTATCATGCATCTGATTAAAAAACATATGCCAAGATTCCCAAGATTCTCCACTCATTAATCTTAAAACAAAACGAGAAATCCAAAAACGAAGAGAAACTTCCCATTGACCTCTTTCATCAGGATCAGATAGTAAACCATAAGAAATACCAAAAAACCAGAGTTCTTTTTGTGGAGTTGAAAAATTATAAGAAAATGTTTGTCCATACACCCTAAATAATCTTTCTATCCAACTTTTCTTAAAAAGTTTGAGAACATGTTGTTTTTCTTTTTGTCTATGAATATACCATAAACGAAGAGTGTGTATAGTAGGATCAACAGAAGAAATCCATGTTTCAGTACGTTTTCCAGGGAATTCCAATAATATAAGGTGATACCATGCAAATTTAACAGAAAAATTCCAAAGTTTGCAAACAAGTGCCAATGTACAAAGAAACTTATATCTCTCACAAGACGGCAAAGAAAAAGCAAGCCGAGAGAATATGAAAGAATATTTATTTATTTTGTCACGAAGAGAAAGTGAAGGGGGTTTTCCAATGCTTAGAGGTAAAATATCAGAATCATGAACTGTATGTACTATTTGTCGAGCTAAGACAGGTTCCTGAGTATCTCTAACAATAGTACCCATTTTCTTAACAAATTTTATTTTAACTTTTTTTAATTTCCTAGAAATAACTGGTTTAACATGTGGTGTACCATATGTATTTATCTTTTCAACTATAGACGTCTTTATCAAAGATTTAGAACTTGAATTGATTTTTTTTTTCAAATCTTTAGGAACATTTTCTAAGTCTTCTTTAACTGACGTTATTTTTGACTCTTTATGAGTATTTACTGTCTCTAAATCTATATTATTTGTCACATCTTCATTTCTTTAGATTTAAATCAATAACATTAAAACATTTTGTCTTACCTAATTGTTCTTTTTCAACTTTTAAAGAATCTTCTACAGGTTTTATTGATTTTATCTCCTCCTTATTAGAATTTTCAGCCTTTTTAGCTTTTATTCTCTTTTTTTTATTAGCAAAACTCGACAATTGATCGTACAGTTTTATTTATTATATAAAATCCAATAAATTACCTCTATTAATTCTGCTTTTTTCCCTTTAACTGGAAGACATAAAGTTCGACATATGTTCTAGTTTTATACTATCAAATACAATACTTTCTTACTATAATATACTCACCTTTAACTCATTTAATGTAATATTATCATATTCTTCTTTCATCATTTTTATATTATAATGATATTTTTAAAATAATCTATATTTTTCTAAAAATAACCTGTTAAACATTCCATTATACTTCAAATAACACAAAAGGCAAATCCAGATCCTCTGAAAATATTATATTTAATCTTCTATATCTTTATACACTTCCTCTCCCCCTCCCTTTCAATCATATCTTATTTAATTTGCTTTTTTCAAAAAATAATAAAACATTCGCCTATTAAATAAACAAATCATTCTTTAACAATCTTTTCCCATATATAAATGTCTCTTAAAATAATTTCCTATAACTCTCCTTCCAAAACTAACTCATTCTTTTTAATATAATTTTTATATATTATAAATGTATATTCATTTTGTCCTCATATTAACCTTTTAAGAACTTTTTTGCTTCATTCTAAGAAAAGAACCCATAATATATGCCTTCTGTGTTATTAAGTACCTTTATATAGACCAATTCTATATTTTTTCTCATTTAATATTCTTCATATACAGTAAATCTTTCATAAACACATCTAATACATTCTAAAAACATTACTATGTGTTAATACCCTTTATATGCACCATAAATAAGAACCTACCAGATTATATCCGTGTTGTATGCGAATTATATACCTTTGTCTTCGTTGCTCCCCCATATAAAAATTTAATAAAAAAATTCATAAAACTAGAATTCTCTAGTTTTTTTTGGATATAATCATCAGAAAAGAAGCCTTAGTTCTATCCTACATATGTTTTACATATTTTAACAGGTTTTTGTCTTGGTAGATTCTAATATAGAATTCATATTTTTCTTAGAAAAAAGCATTATATCAGCTTGAAATCCCATCTAATTAGGCAGAAATGACATATAAAGAAGATCCAGAGGCATATAAGAGCATCGTAACAGATGATTCTATCAATATTGAAGAGAAAGTGAATCCAGCGGAATTTAATAAGGAGGGTAATCAGACGCATACATGTCAGTATTTGAAGTTTTTATGCGCATATAAGCCGATATTGACAGACTTTAGATGAATCTAGCGTTGAAATAAAGAAGGAAATGGGGAATTTGGCTGAAGATATTGATGAACGGACGATAAAGCGAATATACAGGTAAATTAAGCGATATATCAGTATCCAATTTATCATATTTATCAAGGAAGCTTGATTTTCGTCTTATTCCATGTCTTTGGTTGCTTTATTTTTGTGCATTTTCAGCCAAATCTATTATCAGTGTATCACTTACTATGAATTTTTCACAAGGAGATTCTCTTCAACAACTTGTTAAACTTTCCTCACGTGAAGTGAGTATAGGTCTTTCTCTTTTTTATCTAGGTTATGTTGTATTTGAGGTTCCTAGTAATATGATTAGTAAAGATAACCGGATTGATATAATATTTAATCAATTAATATTTTGATAGTGGTATATATTACACCACGATTTTTGTTATCACAAACAGTGATGTATATTGGAATTACATGTATTTTGCATATTTCTATTTCAAACTCAACTGAGTTTTATATATTTCGATTTATGTTAGGGTTTATAGAAGCTGGATTATGGCCTGGATTGGCTTATTATCTAACATTATATTATCCATCATATATGATACAGAAGCGTATTTTATGGTATTTTACGGCAGCACAGATATCATCTATGTTAGTCGGATTTTTAAGCATGGGATTTCAAAAAATAAATGGAGTCGCTAATCTTCAAGGATATAAATGGTATATTTGCCTCATTTTATTTTTTTTTTATTTTTAAAAATCAAATAAGGTTGTTTTTAACATATGGAGTTTTTTCAATAATAGCTGGTACCATTACTATGCTGACATTACCGCAACTATTAACGGAAACACCTATCACTAAAGAAGAGCTGCAATCTTCATCACCAATTGTAAGAATATTTAAAAGAATTAAAAAAACTACTGAAAAACATTTTTTTGAACCATACGAAAAACAATATCTTTTGTCTAAATTATCTAAAAAAGAACCATGGTCTTTTTATAAATTTATGCTTGTATTTATTAATCCGAAAATATGGCTTTTAATTATTATGTATTTTGGATCTATCGGAGTTGGTATTGCTATTCAGATTTATGGAAGCACTATCATTCAGTCTATTGATAGTAATATATCAGATCTTACAATTAGTTTATTATATGGATGTATTTGGATCGTAATATTATTTTCACAAGTATTAAATTCAAATTGACGGAAAATAGGCCAATCTAGCTGGTGCTATATTAATAATTAGTATTTCTAACCATTATAAATCTAGGGTTATACCTTATATCTTTTGTTGCACCACTGTTATTATTGGTATGCTTGTTTTAACATTTTCGGAAAATACATGGACCCAGTATGCAGGGTTGCTAATCAGCGCGTTTGGAATAGCTCCTAGTGTTCCTATTTGTATGGCATGGTGTATGAATTATTTTTAGCATTTTTATATTATTAAAAATAATATAGGTGCTCATATTTTCGCATCACAACCAAATATAAATGTAGCCACTTCATCAGCTCTTCTTTCTAGTTTAGGTAATTTAGGATCCGTTTTTTCAACATATGCATTGTATAAAGGAATGAATGGAGAAGATGCGTTTAAAAAAAGTAATTTAGTTATTTGTGTTATGATGTGTGTAAGTATTTCAGCTTGTTTAATCGAAAAATTATTACTTAAATATTATTGAAAAATTATTGAAAAGTCAAAAATATATTTAATTATTAATTTATAATTTCTTTTGGAGATAAAATTTAAATTTGTACACATGTAGCGTCAATCTAATCATGTACATTAATATATTATTTTAAAAAGTAATTAAAATGACCTGTTTTATCCAAGGGACAATCAATTTTATTTTGTTCCTATATGTCGGTCCATTCGTTTTTTGTAAAGGGTTCCCTTCTAGATAAATTGTAACCAAGTTTTTCATAGTTTTACACTCTTTTTCAATGTTTTCGAAATCAGATAATTGATTATAACTTGCCCACAATTCCTGTAGTTCTGTATTTTGATTAATATACTCCAATTTTTCAATTTTATTATTCGAAATATCCAAAACTCTAAGTCGTTTAAGAACTTGGAGTCCTTCGATCGACACGATTCCATTATGCGAAACATATAGCTCTTCTAATACATCACCTAATTCTTCTAAACCATTAAGTGATGTTAACCGATTTGATTGTAAACTAAGAATACGAAGATTTTGAAGTGTTTTTAGACCCTAATACCATTTACCTTTTCTCCAATCGATAATCACTATTATTTATACCTTAAGCTCTGTAATTTTATTCTTCCCAAGCCATAATTCCTTCAAATGAACCAGATTTTCAAGATTTTCAATTGTCTATACCAATATCTTAATAAATATCTTAAAACTTCTTTAACACTACTCGTATACGATTCGCTCCCAATTCAAGGTTAACCAGTGCTTCCAATTTATCCAGACCCGTAATTTTTGATATTTTATTTTGCACAAAATACAAGTTTTTAAGATTATTACATTCTTCAAGATGTTGAATATGTTTAATACAGTTAAAACTCAAATCCAACGTCTCCAGGCCTGGAAATACTACATATTCTGGAATATATGAAATATTATTATCGTAAAGATCCAATTCCACCAGATTCGTCGGAAGATTTGATGGATGAGGAAACATATCAATCTGATTTTGTCTTAAACATAGCATCTGATTAAATATTAAAAAATCCCATATAAATTATCAAATACTTTGAGCTTAGAAAATCGTTCAAGATGAAGTGTAACAATTTCTTTTAGTTTTAAATGAATTAAATCAAGCGACTAATCCTTTTATCAAAAATATACTGGAAACCATGGTGTACCTCAATATCGCTTGGATAATCATCCAAGCTCCATCCGTCCTCCTGTGTCTCCTCCTCGTTAGTCATAAATCGGGTGGATAAACGAATAAAAAAATCTGCTATTTCTTAGATAAAATTAACGTTTATCATTTGGATAAAATGATTTTCTGAAAAACTAATAAAAAAAATCCTGATTAAATATTAATAAAAATATTAATAAAATAGATATTTAATAAGCACAGAGGAATTGCTTATTTCAATAAAAATAAGCATCAAACCTTGACAACCACGAATTGTGAATGAACAAGTGAGCTGTTTTAGGGGAAATAAAAGCGGGTATTTAAGGTAGATTAGATATAAATATGTCCTTTATTTAGGATAGACAAGATAAAAATAATTAATAGAATATAACAAATATATGCAATTTTAGTTTAAATCATTGTAAAATAGAGGAAATTATTTATTAAAAAGATATTTTTTAATACTTTTTTTGTATCTGTCTGATATTTTCCCTTAAGATTATCGCGTTAACAGATACAAGGAGCATAGAAAAAGAGCGGCAAAAATCCTGAAATAGCTGAAAATCCATTGAAATTCTATTAAAACCTTTATAATAAACAGAATACTATAGAAATACATTTTTTTTTCAGAAAAAAAAGCATAAATTTACATGCAATTATCATGACAGAGCTTCAGGAAGAAGAACCACCAATTCTCCATAAAATACCACCAAGAAGCATGTCTACAGAGTCATTTGAGAAGTTTTCAGTTGAACTTAGGTTGAAGAAAAAAAAAAAGAAGTCAAAATTAGGATTTAGTAGAAGTAAAATGTCACGGATGTTTCTACATCTATTTGTTTGTTGTGTTGTACCATCTGAGCATCTTTTGAATAAAGAAAAACAAGAAAACAAAGAGATTAAAGATTCAGAAGCGTTAGACTTAAAATTGGGAGAAGAAAGTAGCATCAGAAATGCATTTCTTGAAAATCAATCAGATTTATCTAAGATCTCAACAAATGAGAATTCAATCAGTATAGAAGAAGGGAATATGGATATTTTATTAGGAAATCATGAAGCCAGAAGGGTAGAAATTAATGATTCGATTAGAAAACCGCTATTTTTTGATACATCGGACAAGACAGATGTATCTCATTCAACAACGGATTCACTTGAACCTAGTGTTAATTCTGTAAGTAAAAATAACAAAGATTGAGTTCTTAATTAATGCGAAAATATAAGAAATGGCTTTTAGGACCAGTTCTTGAAGCAGATAAAGGGAAAAAGTGTCTTGTTTTAGATTTAGACGAAACACTTGTTCATTCTTCATTTAAAGTATGAATTTAAAATTAATATTTTAGGCTTTTACTAAAAAAAAGGTTATTCATCAGGCAGATTTTATTATCCCTGTAAAAATCGACTCTACATATCACAATGTTTATGTCATTAAGCGTCCCGGTGTAGATTCATTTATGAAGCGAATGGGGGAACTTTTTGAAATTGTAGTTTTTACTGCATCTCTTTCTAAAGTATAACTATTGAAAGATGAACAATGGTTACTAATTATTTAAAGTATGCAGATCCTGTATTAGATATGCTTGATATCCATCACGTTGTTAAACATCGATTATTTCGAGAATCATGTTTTAATCACCAAGGGAATTACGTTAAGGTATAATTATATCTTTTAAATATTTATACAAACTTTTCTTTAAAGAATTTATCGCAACTTGGGCGTGAGTTAAAAAATGTTTTAATTATTGATAATTCTCCTGTAAGTTATATATTTCATCCAACACATGCTGTACCCATTTCGAGCTGGTAATTCTAGACTTTTTCAATTCTTATATTATTTACAATAATATAGGTTTAACGACTCACATGATACTGAATTACTTGATTTAATACCCTTTTTAGAAGATCTGACAACTGTTCCTGATGTAACTACAGTTCTTGACCTAAGTCTCCATGAATCTTAATTATTTTTTTCGAAAAAAAAAAAGAAAATATTAACTACATGATATTAATCTTGCTTATCTATTTATCTATTTTATCTACACTTTACATTTTTCTCAACTATCAACTTATGTATCATATTGAGGATATCAACTACAAATTTCTTTCTCAAAAAAAAAAATAGAAAATATTCGCAATTCTATTCATTTAATTCAATAATTCTTTATCATTTCATTCATTTAATTCAACAACAAAGACTAAGTATAATTGGACTTTACTTGGACTTTCTTATACTAAAAGTCACGTGACAAGACATTGACCTAGGAAGATGATTTTCATAGTTAAACGAGAATATCATTTAAATCATGGTAAGTTATACTCTAATAATTATTACATAGAACACTCGAAAAGATATAGGATATGGAATAAATAATTTAAATTTATTCAGTTAATATTATAGAAATAGTTTTCTATATATTCGAAAATACTTTTTTTTTAATTTTGACAAATTTCAATCTTTAGTAGAAATAAATGAGTTATACATGTTTTTAGCACAGATCTAACATTATCTTTTCTTTTAAATATCGATTGATTATTTTTTTTTATTTACAGGCTAATTAAATTATAGTCTTCTTCACCTGTACCATCTAATATGTTTCAAAATGTTAAAGTTCAAGTACGGTAAGACTAAACATATATTATTTTAACATTTATTTTTCATATATATAGCCATCGTATGTCCCAAGGACATTCATCTCAGCGTCCAAATAGTACTCGAGCTGCTGGTGCAGGTGGTTCAAGTTCAACAATGCTTCGATTATATACTGATGATGCACCTGGATTAACTATGTAAGTTTTTATAATAAAATATTCCTTTTCTAATATTAAAAGTGATCCTGTCGTTGTTTTGGTACTTAGTTTAGGATTTATTGGTAGCGTTTTTGCACTTCATATTCTTGCAAAAATTATGCAAAAATTTTCAACTTAGAATCAATTATATCATCATAACACATCAATGCATCTTAATATTCAATATTTTTCTTATATTTTAATCTTATGTTTCTTTCTAACACTTTACCTATAACCTAACCCTAACCCAATCATACAACCTAACCCTATAACTAAAACCTAACCCTCTACATTAAGATTAAAGGTTAAAAAATACCTCTCTATTTAATTTCAAATTTTTCAAGTCAAAAATATTTCTTTAAACCCCTTTAAATAACCTTCATTTACCTTCATTTACCTTCATATTCACTATTATTTCTTCTTATCTCTTATCTTTATACCCCTCTCTCTATCACCTTATTCTTTCGTTTCCCCGGTAACCAAAAAATAAACAAATATTTTCAAATATAAACATCGATACTTTTTTCAAGAAATTTAAAGCTATTTAAAGCTTATTTAAAGCTTATTTTTTTCATTATTTATTAACAATTTAGACGCAGGACGTCATTTACTTGTTTTTTATTTGTGCTGGACACTTTTTTTATTTTTTTTTTGGACTTTTTCTGATTATTTTATGAAAAATGCTTTCAACGCCTATGAAACATTTAGATAAGAATCCTATTTGCTGTACACCAACGTCAGGATTAAAGATTCAGAAGTCACCATTAACACCACGACAAACGGCAGCAGTTATTTCTCATTTGCACTCAGCAAAACGAGTTTATTCACCCAAATCATCAATTTATCGTCAAACACCTTTACGTCTTGATATTGTAGCATCAGATTGGACACTTGTTGGTACAGGACCGCCATCTAGTCCTCAAAGAACAGCAAAAAGGACATCATTTAGATTACAATGTGATCGGTTTATTCCTCAACGTACCAGTCAACCATCTAGTGCAGCATCAAAAATGATTTATCCAGTTATTGAGAATAAAACAGGCAGTCAAGATACATATAATGGGACAAATAATCCATCGGAAACTATTGCATATACAGCATCAGTTGCAGAAGCGTGTGGTCTTGCATTAAATACACGTATTCTTGCATTTAAACCAAGTGCACCAGAAACTAGTCGATCGATTGATCTTCGTTCGCAATATAATCGACCTCTTAAACCGGCAGCATTGTCATCACAATTTCGTCGACGTATTGTTACAGCACCTGAACGTGTTTTAGATGCACCTGGATTGATTGATGATTATTATCTTAATTTACTTGACTGGAGTAACCTTAATAAAGTTGCTATTGGACTTGAGAGGAATGTTTATGTATGGGATGCGGATAGTGGTTCTGTTTCATGTTTAATGGAGGCTAAACAAAACACATATGTTTCTGGTATAAAATGGTCTGCAGATGGATGTTACTTATCAATTGGACTGGGTGATGGAGATGTACAAATATGGGACATTGAAACATGCTCTAAAATGAGAACTATGTCTGGACATGAGGCGCGTGTTGGTGTATTAGCATGGGATAAGCATATTTTAAGCAGTGGATGTCGAGATGGTAGTATTTGGAATCATGATGTAAGAATTGCACAGCACAAAGTTAGTGAATGGAAAGGTCATGGATCAGAAGTGTGCGGTCTTGAATGGAGATACGATGGATCTCAACTTGCAAGTGGGGGGAATGATAATTTAGTAAATATTTGGGACTCTAGATCATCAGTTCCAAAATTTACGAAAACTAACCATATAGCAGCCGTTAAAGTGAGCTATAATAGAATAATAAACATTTACTTATATTATTAGGCTTTATCGTGGTGCCCGTGGCAATTAAATCTTTTATGTACAGGTGGAGGATCTCAAGATCGTATTATTCATTTTTGGAATGCAACAACTGGAGCTCGAACACATTCGGTTGATACAGGATCACAAGTTACGTCTGTTCGATGGTCACCTGTGTATCGCGAACTCGTTTCTTCGCATGGATTTCCGGATAATCATTTATCTATTTGGCAATATCCATCTTTAACTAAAGCAATTGATATTCCTGCGCACGAAAGCCGAGTGTTGCATAGTTGCCTGAGTCCAGATGGTCAGGTACTTGCAACAGCTGCGAGTGATGAAAATCTTAAATTTTGGAGGGTGTTTGAAAGCACAAAAAAAGTTTCGATGGATCAAATGGTCGGTCTTTCTGGAAATAAAGGTGGTTTACAAGAAATGACAAAAACAATGACAATTAGGTGACATTAAGACTTGCAAAGGTTTACATTGCTTCAAAGATTCATCAAGGTTTCGCCTTTAATCAAATCAATAGCACAATTGTTAATAAGTACATAATTCTAAATTGGTGATTCTAAAAGTGTTATGTCTTTAAATAATAAAGTCGAAATAAGACATTGAGGCGAAATGTATATCCTGCATATCTCATTCTGATATAATTAGTATTGATTTCATTGTTTTTCATGAATCATCTTAGATAATCTGCTGTGTAATTTTTTTATACAGACTTCAGTAAATTCTATTCTAGGACCCTATTTCACGATGATTTCAGTCTATTAATTTATTGTAGTAACAACGATTAGAATAATAGTTATTATTCTGCTGTTTGTTCTAGATAAAATGATATCAATAAAAACCATTTGATCTGGAATTCGCATTTACGTTCTTTTTTTACACAGAAAGACTTTTATAGAATTCATTATATACCCCTTCTACATCAAAAAGCATTTGTCGGCTTTGTTGCTCTGTGATTTCTTCTGAAGCTGACATATTATTAAGCAAAATCAACCAATGCACAATTGTTCCACGCCCTTCAAACATTTCATGTGTCACTGCATTCAATGATACCATAAGCTCTGATAAAAGAGGATGTAATTGATCCTTTGCTGTATATTTTAATCGTAAAGCATCCATAAATGTTATAAAATTCTGATATTACTAAATTTTATTAAATAAAATAAAATTATTCAAACCTGAACCGCTTCTGCAACTTGTTTAGCTGATATCCCTGATTCTGGAAGCGACGGGCTCTTAGTAACATGCTCTATTGTTACTGGAACACCAACATTTAGGCGATATATTGCATGAAAGCAAGGAATCTAAAAAAAATCTTAGAAAAAAACATCCAAATCCCATAAAAACGAATTTTCAAAGAAATGATGCATTAGACACTTGTTAAAAGAGGTTTTCTTGTATATTTATAAACCCTCTTCAATTGACGCATATATCCCCATATAATCTTTCTTTTATCATATATACATATAAAATATGCTTCATATATTCAACAGAATCTCTATATCTCCATTTCATCCCTTATATTCGTATTGATTTACTTAATTGAATAACCTCATACCTCATATGCTGCACAGAATGTTTCTAGCGATCCAAATGCATTAGCAACTGACGGTGACTTAAGAATCGTCTTGTATTGTGCTAATAACCGTAGACATGTAGGTGTATATCTATAATATCAGAGAATAAAGAAGTTTTAAGGCTTTAACTTACTCTTCAGATGAAATAATATCCCGTAAATATGCCTTCTCAAGAAACTCCAGTGTCCGGATAATAGAATAAATATCGGATAATGATTCCCAGACGCTTCTATCAGCAGACGTTTCATATAAGGAGATTTTCTAGGAGGAATCAGGCAGATAAATTAAAAAACTAGGAATTTACTTCTGAAATATTCATCGTTATATATGCGCAGTGCATACACAGCGCATATAATACGCATATATAACGCATATATGCAGTGTATAAGGAAATAATGAATAGTTTAACATAGAAAAGGTATATTAATGGGATTATTTTAACATAAAACTTATAAAAATATAGAACATAGAGTCTATAGTAAAATTTTTATAAGAGGTTAAAAATCAAAGGAAACAAGGAAATATCTATATAGGACGTATTCTTAAGGATAGAAGAGCTATAAGAAATATTCTTGGTATATAAAAGTGGATAATATGGAATTTAATGTAAAGTATATATGGGTAATATAGGTTGAGTGATTTGGAAATATATTTGTGTTTGTGAATATTTTGGGTATATATTTGTGAAAATATATATATAAATATGGAATCCTATCCTGTTTCTCAAAAAGATGTGAAATCTAGCTATAAATTACAAAAAGAGACATTTATGAGTGGTCATACAGGTCAATCTATGATAGAAATTTGTCTTCATATGTCAATTATTGTAGTAAGTATCTAACTATATATTTTATATCTAGAAATCAATAAGTTTATGCATGTTTTTTCAGCAGCTCTTAGATCTCGGCGTGTTAATGAAGGTTATGAAATTCTCACATTTTTGATTGAATTTGGGATTTATTATATAATTCCCTTATTCTTTGTTACTATTTTTTCATCACATTTATTTTTTTTAGCAATAATACTATTAATTCCTATACCTTTTATATGGCGTTATCCTAAAGCCTTCAAAACAGGGAAAAATCTAACTCGGAAAGTGAGAAAAGGGCTTAAAAATCCTCTAAATAATAACAATA
Source organism: Pneumocystis carinii B80 (assembly GCF_001477545.1). NCBI lineage: Eukaryota > Fungi > Ascomycota > Pneumocystomycetes > Pneumocystales > Pneumocystaceae > Pneumocystis > Pneumocystis carinii. The sequence goes on from NW_017264718.1 coordinate 80,670, forward strand.
TTGTTAATAATGGGGAATTGAGATCATATATTACAATTCATCGTGCTGCAGTTATGTTAATAACATGCTTGTCAATCCTTGCTGTAGATTTTAGAATATTTCCACGGAAATTTGCAAAAGTAGAGACATGGGGAATATCATTGGTGCGATTTTTTGGAAATTTCTTCTTTTTTGGTTTAATATTATATTAGATGGATCTTGGAGTAGGATTTTTTGTTTTTTCATCTGGTGTTGTAGCAATTAAGAGCATAAAAAAGAATTATGAAAAGAAAACTATTTCTTTTTCAAAAAAGCTTGTTTTATGTTTTAAACAATCGTATATGTTTTTTGTTATTGGCTTTATTAGAATATTGATTACTAAGGCAAGCGATTATCCCGTATGTATTTTATTATATTATTAAAAATAATGTTTACGAGGCTAGGAACATGTTACTGAATATGGTGTTCATTGGAATTTTTTCTTTACATTGGGATTTCTTTCTTTATCTCTTGTTTTTTTACAATTTTTGCGTCAATATTTAAAATCATATCTTGTTATTATAGCATTGTTATTAATCTGTAATGAATCGTTGACACGGAAAGAGCATGTTCTTACATATGTTTTAAATGCTTCAAGAACCAATTTAATTTCTTCGAATAAAGAAGGTTTATTTTCATTTATAGGTTCTTTTTCTTAAATTGAATAATTTATGATGAATTAATTTTAAAAGGCTATTTAACTATATATTTAGCTGGGATACATATTGGTGAACATATATTTTATAGAAGTCTACCTTCAAAGAAAGATAAATCAATAACTATTTATCAATATAAGACGACTTTAAAGATGTTTTTATATTCTATTTTATATTTTATTGTATATTTCTATTTTCTTTTTTTCGGGAAATATCCCATATCAAGAAGATTGGTAGGCAATTTTTTCAAAAAGAAGTTATATTTATCCTTTTAGGCTAATTTACCTTATGTATCCTTAGTATCAGCATGTGGTTGCGGTGCTATAGGATGTAATATGCTTATTGAATTTATTTTTTATGGATTATCATCAAAATACACAGATACAGTGCCATTATTACTTCATTCTGTTAATAAACATGGGTTAATTGTCTTTTTGACTGTAAGCTTCTTTCTTTTCTAATTCATTTTTTTAAATACAACAATAGGCAAATATAATAACAGGATTAGTAAATTCATTAATAAATACACTTGAAGTTAGCAATATAGTTGGATTTCTAATTCTACTCATTCATGGCATAATTATTTCAGGACTTGCTCTTATAGCAGAATTTAAAAATTGGTCATTAAAATTTTAAATATGATTCTATACTATCTATATAACAATAGTCAACCAATTTGGGAAAACTAATTCTCTTTCTATGATTTTTCTAAATTGCTCTAACAAAAATGCTTCGATTTTTCCAACATTTTTAAGTATTTGTTTACTTTTATCTCCTATCTCTGATTCAATTTTGATGTTTTTTAATAGTTTCTCTTTTTGTTCATCATCAATCAGGCAAAAATGAAAACGTTTATTAACATAGGCTAAAATTCCAATCGCTTCAAATGATAGTCCTGTTAGTGTAATTTTGACGGGAAGAGTAATAAACATCGTTGAATGATAATTCAAATGCAATTCAGCTGTAATTTCTATTCTTATATCTCCTTCATATGCAATTCGAAACCTTATTTGAAAATCTTCATTAAAATCCGTATTTTGAGATTCCTTATTGTTTTTAGCTTGAGTAGTAACCGGTGAGATATTTGAAGAAAATGCTATTTGGATATTTTGATTAATTGGCGAAATAATTTCTTCGTTTTTATATGATGATTGATAATGACTATTTAACAAATGAGTTCCAACCCAATGTGGTGTAGATAGCCCTGATACCGAGACAATATTCCCCGATGAGCCTGAAAACGTTGATTGAAAAAAAGGAAGACAATTTGTACCAACATTTGATTTCGATGATTTATGAGACGTAATAGGTGAATCATGCATCAATAAATTCGTAAGATCTTGTATTTGAAATTGAGGAAATCCCGTTTCAACATATGGTGGAGGTTGTGATGTTGTTGATGCTACATCTGATTCATCAACAGAAACATCTGTATCTTGCTCATTCTTCTCATCCTCCTCCTCCTTCATATTCTGACAATGCTTTGTAATTCCCTCCCCTAATTCATTATGATTTGATTCCATATCCTCATAAAAATATGGATATGGATCTTCTATATTTTCAATATCAACTACCGGAGCAACCGTTCCAAAATCAAAATATTCAACATTAACATTCTTTAAATATGATGAATGAAAGATCTTTTGAAACTGTTCATTAAGAAAATCTTTCATTTTATGTGTAAATTCTTCATCTAATTTTGACCAATCAAACTCCATTTTTGACACAAAAAAAACAACTATATCCTTTCTAAATATATATTCTTAAGGATTACAAGGTATTCTTGCTCTAAATAGCTCTTTAATCCCTTTTTTTTTAAAAAAACTGGTATTTCTCATTCTTTCACATAAAGGTGTGTTTTAAAGGCTTTTTCTTTAAAAAAAACAGATCTCCCACTTAAAGAAAGGTAACAGAGTCAATATAGACATAAAAAAACACAAAAAACCCCGTTAATTATGGTTTTTTAGCAAATTTTCGTCAAAAATATTTTTTTCTCTATTTTTTCTCCTATTTGCTCAAAAAAACTGGGAAAAAAAGGTAAATCCTTATATCACTACCGTAGAAACCTCTTATATACACAAAATACTTATGTTTTCCTCTTTTTCCCGCCAAAAATACGGTTTTTTTTCAAAAAAATCTCGACTTCAAAAATTCTCGACGTCAAAAAAATCGCTACTTTTTATTATTATTTTTTTCCCTTTAAATCTCTGCTTTTCACCCAAAAAACACTTCACCATGGATAAAACTCTCACCGGAATCTTGCACTCTATAAATCAAGCAATTTTCCAGAGAAACGGGCTATTTTTGGGCGATTTATTGTCAATCAAAAGAGATCCAAAATCTCTCCAGGAATTAGTATTTTCTAGCCCTTCAATTGACCCAAAACAAGATATTATACGTATATTACATGATAAATCATGGGTAGATGTTGTTTTTTGCTTTTGGAAGGCGTCATTAGCGCTTGGAAAAGACCAAGATATAGTGAAAGCAACAGATGAGCAACTTGTGCTTGTTCAGTAGGAATTAACGTGGTTAAAATATTGATAATGAAAGTTAGAGCTGTTCTGAAGGGGTTTTCTCAGTGGGAAGCGTGGGTTTTGCCGGTTCTTTTTGCGGTCTGCCGAGATCTTGAGGTTCTGGCATGTAAGGTAATTGGAGTATAAAATATACAGAAAAGAGGGTCTTAATGGGGTTTATATAAGGCAGATGCATTGCTAAGATCAAGGGATGAGAAGGCGGAGAAATCGGAAGAAGCGGCGAGAATGATTAATAAAGCCTTTACTATATGTATTACAGATAGGTATAAGAAATGAGAAAAAAAGTATGATCTTAGTGGTTAGAGAGGCGATTGAGGTGTCACGTAAATGGGGAACATATTATATTATTGGGGTTCTTTTTAAAATTTATTTTAAGGTAATTTATAGGAAATAGATGAAAGAATGAAAGAATGATCTATTAAAAATAATAATAGATCAATAAATTTTCGTTATCTAAGAATATATTGAGAGCTATTGAGGTGTCAGAGATGCCACCTCTTGAATGTTTTCCAAAATCGCATGTGGTTACATATAAATATTATCTTGGGGTGTCAGCATTTTTAAATGAGGAATATGCAGTGGTATTTATATTTATGTATCTAATAGTTTTTTTAAATGATAATTTTTTAGGCACAAGTGGAATTGATGGCATCATTAGAACTTTGTGAAAGAAAGTCAGCTAAAAACTTAAGGTATTATATATTTTTGAATGTAAAGAATCTATTTTAAAGAAGTATAGATTGATACTTACATATCTTATTCCAACACTTTTGTTGACATCTCAGAAGATGCCATCTAAGGCTTTATTATCAAAGTTTTTATACTTAAAAGATTTTTATGAGCCTCTTGTAGAGTATATTCGTAAAGGCAATTTAAAAGGATATGATCAATTATTGATAGAGAGAGAAAAAGAGCTTATGAGTAAAAGGATATATTTAGCCATTGAAAGGATCCGTGATATGTGTATGAGAAATCTTTTTCGTCGTGTGTATGATTTATATATGTAATTTGAATAATTAATATTTATTTTATTTTAGATTTATTTTGAATCAAAAGTTTACAAAAATACCAATTAAGCTGTTTCATATTGCTTTAAATTATATGGGATTGGATGTTGAAATAGCAGAAACAGAATGTTTTTTGGCTAATATGATATATAAAGTGAGAATATTTATGTTTTTCTTTTTTATATTAACTTTTTTAAGGGATTTATAAAAGGCTATATACATCAGGAACGACAAACGATTATTTTATCTGTTAAAGATCCTTTTCCAAAAACAGTAAATTTATCTAACTTGTTAATTTAAATAATCATCAAAACAATTTATTATATCTATATAGTTTTCAATACGCCAGACAATTCCTGATACAGATTTTGTTTCTGCTAATTTGTTTCAACTTTTTTTAATTTTTGTCTTATTCTTCTTTGTTGACAAACATATTTTCCTAGAGGAGTTTTATCCCAATCATAATCTTCTAAAAAGGTGCACATTTCGTCTATGTTTCCTGGTGAAAATTCTATAGAACTTCTTCGAGAATTGATAAATTCAGAATTCTCTTTAAGTTTCTCTATAAAAATTGATAACATCTTATTTAATTTGGGATTTTTTGATTGCTTAATGTACCGTTTTATCTGAATTATTATGGGCATTGCCATTTCTGGGAACGCTATTGATTTACATTGCAATGAATAGATTTCTTGTAGTAATTCAATGATTTGTTCAATTAATCCATCTTGATAAACTTTCCCTTTAAGATAGGATTTTGGTGCACGTATACATAACTCAAAATCAATAGGTTTTGCAGTGGATGGACTCGGTTTATTCTTTATTTCTTTGGATTCTAAAACTTCGAAAATATAAGGCGCCAAAGGAATATAAACTTTTGTATGATGAGAAATGCGAATTAAACTTCGAATAAGATGAAACTTCAAAGGAAAGAATTGAACTAAGGATGCAAATTTGATTGTTCCTAGAGTTACTTGAACCAATGGATAAATTAGATCTTGCATTATTGATGTATGTGTTTTTTTCTCAATTTTATTGTAATAGTTAGATAAAACAAGTGACCAAAAATCAATGGAATTTACATATTTCCAATTATAAACTTCTTTATAAGACACCTTTATTGTATAAGACAAGTAATAAAGAAAATGAAACTTGCCTTATCTTGTTTAACAATTGCATTACGTAAATAAATTGCTAATTGGCGAATACATTTAAAAGAAATTTGATATGAGATGACTTGATCAACACCAAAAAGTTTTGACATAAAATCTTTCATAGAACAAATAAAAGGTAATGTAATAGCATTTGTTTGAGATGATTGTTGAATAAACGCTGTATAAAATGTCTATTTAAATCAATGTTAAATAAAAATGATATAAAATGTATATACTTTAAGGCCATATTCTATATAATTCTTATCATTTGTAGAAAATATCTTTTCTATTATAGAATGTATAGAATTTCTGATTTGATCATGAGATTGTGTACTCCATAAATTTGCTAAAAGTTTTATCAAATTTTTCATAAACTTTCTATGTGTAAGAGCACATGGTATAAGTTTTTCTGTCCCTTTCAGTATCAAATTCAACATATTTGGATCTGTTAAATCATGCAAGAGACGTAATACATTTGAAAATTGTACTCTAAAAATAAATAATAATTCTTTCTCTTTTTTTTCATCCCGACTCTTTCTAAGAACATCAAAAAAATGCCATTATGTTAACCAAATATACTCTTTCTTATGCATAGATTTTTTTGATTGGAAATAATCATATAATATATAAGGAACCTGTTTAAACGCTAAAACAATAAGTGCATTAAAAACTATACATTTTAACCATAAAAATAAATAACTAATAACAATCTACACCTTCTGGATCACTAATAATCGAATTCATCGAAATATCCGTTTTTTCATTAAATTTAACTACTTTATGAACTGCTATCACCAATTTTTTCAGAATTTTTAGAGATTTTTCTTCAATAAGACCCTTCTCCCATTCTTCCAGAATTGATAGCGTTAATGTCCCGCGATTCATATCATCTTTTTTGCCCTCTTCCTCTATTTTTTCTATATCTGAGTCCTGAAACTCAAGCAATTCCGCTTCTTCTTCTTCAAGATACTTATAAAACTCTGGATCCTCTTCTTTTAAGGCCTCGAGCTGTGCTTTATGTCCGCCATTCCTGCTCAATGGCTCATCACTTTCTTCTTCACCAGATATGCCTTCTGAGAGACTATCTGGGGCATTTTCAGAGAAAAAAACGGATGATATCTCTTCTCCTGAGTCTGTTCTATCTGTTTCTTTAGGTTTTTCTTTGATATCTCTGTTTTTAGAGGACTTATATCTGCTTCTTATCTTTTTGATCGCACGTCTCCGTTCAAGGGCCTTTTGAAGCCGTTTTTTTTCGAATTTTTTCGTAGACTTAGAGATCTTAGCCATAACGTCCTAATAAGAAGCGTTTTTGTGCAAAAAAAGAGGTTTTTAATGGGTTTTTAGGAAAAACAAATAAGCCTAAATTTTGGTAAATTTTTGTACGTTAATCGCAACGTCGTATAAATTGAAAAATTAAAAAAAATTAAAAAACATAGATAAAAGTTGATAAAATGGAGTCAAAAATAGAACGATTAGATTCTTCTTGTGAAAAGGAATCGATTGATACCAATATTGTCCAGGAAAAACAGGCTGGGTCTAAAAGACTACATAGTGAAACGGAGGACAAAGTAAGGCCTTAATATTCCTATAAATTGCATTAGAAATACCTTCTAATGATTCAGGATTCTTTAAATTATAAGAAAAGTCCTGTTTTATTGAAAAAACAGTGTGTTTCTATGAAAAAATTGAAGCAACCATTTCGGTCACCTTTAAAAGTTAATAGTACTATTACCAGTGAGCCATTGGAGGTAAAGAATAATTGTAATATTCCAAGAACTCTTGAAAGTTCGAAAATTGTTGAAGGAAGCGAAAATATAGAGCCAATTGCTGCACCACATGATAGCGAAGGTTCTACGCTAATATCAAAGGTGTCTGTTAAAAAAACAGCCTTTAGATCACCTTTAGTATCTAGTAAGAATATAGGAGATCCTGATACAATTGCTTTATATAAAAAAAAGATGGAACTTGAACGAAAAATATGGGAGGTTGATGAACAAATAAAAACGATAGAAACAGCTAAAATGTATGAAAATAAGGTGTGCTTATAGATCTATTCTTTGTTTTTATCTTAATAGTTAAAGGATGATTGTAAATTGGGGCGATTGGTTGATAAATGGCGTGTAGCAGCTCAACAGGCAGCTACACAGCTTTTTGCTGTTGTTTCAGAAAAGATTGAATCAGTAGGAGGGATAAGTGCATGGTATAGACAATTTGAAGAGTCAAGGAGTATATTATTAGAGTGGGATCAACCTCCAAAACCTGAGATAGAAGATACAGATTATGATAGAGAAGATTCGCAAAATAATGAAGAAGCATCACAGCCTGAAGTATTTACGATGGCTATAATGCTCCAGAAGCTGAATATACCTCCTGAATTAATTGGATGGGATGCAGAATCCGAAACCTGGCTATAATATTAAATAAAAGTTATATTTTTGAAAAGCAAATGGTTTCAAAATATAGAAATGAAATGAAATATGAAATATTTTTTCGATTACGTATTATATATGATATTAAATAATTGCGCGAATGTTTAGATATTACTGCTTAAATGGTAATTTGGCGATTGTATGTTATCTGGTATGAAAGTTTTGTGTATTTAAGTTTCGTCTGAGTCCAATATGCAATCTTGCTTGTCGATAATAAATCTTAATTATATTAGCTATATAAAGAATATGTTTGTTTATGAATTACCATAAATGTTATTAATAAACATAAAATTAGAATAACAATTGTTTCAAAAAAATCATCTTTGCTTTCATAAAAATCTTGATTATCATAATCTAGTTCCAGTGTATCCTCATTTTCCTCTACATCATTTATTTTTAACGAGTTTAATACCCTTTTAATAAAATTTTTAAGTCTATTAATAATATTGACATTATCTTTCTCTTTTGTATGTTATTTAAACTCTAAGAAATCAATATAACAAACCTTGATTAGAAGTATTTGTTGTAGTTCCATTTACAATAGATTTATATAAACATCTTATTCGAAGTTTAATTAAAGAAAGTGTTATTGGTAACCATGCTTCTGAACTAGCCAAAAGTGCATTGTCATAATGTCGTTTTGCTAAATGAAAGTCTTGCTGTATACCAATACCATTTTCATACATCCATCCTAGATTCCAAATAGCAAGAGCAGATACTCCAGTGTCAGCAGCTGACATAAAACATTTGATAGCTTTAGAAGAATCTGCTTTTGTTCCTATGCCTTCTAAATAATAATCACCTATTCTAACCATTGCATCAACATTGTTCTGTTTTGCTGCCCGTGTATAATAAATCAGAGAAAGTTGATCTGACATTGGAAAATATTTCTTTTGATTACGAGAAGAGAAAGATTTTGCTAAACTAGCTTAATACAATGATATTAGGGAAAATTAATACGAACCTTTATCAAGAAGCCATCCAATGTTAGACTGCCCTGCTTCATAGCCTTGTTCAGCTGCAATTAATGTACTAATAAGTGTAATATATATATTATTATTATCATATGCTCTTTCAGCTTCATCAAGTGTTGAATAAATCAATCCAATCCTTTCAGAAACATATTTATAATACTAAAATAAATGAACATATAACCAATCGTATTAATTAGAATTACCGTAACAGTTCTTTGACATGATGATTCCTTTGAAAGTTCATTATAACTCATTGTTGCTAAATAATATGCAGCTTCAACAGGGTTTTTGTCCCATGCTAATTCAAAAAGTATATTTGCTTTTGTATAATCTTTTTGTGCTAAATATATTTTGGCAAGATTAACTTTAGCAGCAGAAAGTCCTTGATCTGATGCTGCTTTAAAAAGTTCTGCAGCTTTTTGTATATCTATATTAGTATCACCATATCCTTTTAGATATATCATTCCCATTCCATTTTGACATGCCGCATCCCCAATATTTATACCACGTTGAAACCATATTTTAGCAATTCGAAAGTTTTGTGCAACACCCTCTCCTCTAAAATACATCAAACCTAAATATCTTGCTGTTTCTGCTGCTCCTAGTCCATATTTCTCATCATAAGGTTCTCCGTTCTTTTTCCAATATAATCTTGCAATTTTTTTAAAATAACTAAATGATTTTTTAAAATCTCTATCCATACTAGATGTTCCAAGATAGAAAAGTTTACCAAGAAGCAATTGTGCTTCAATATCACCTTTTTCTGCTATATAAGAATAATAATCTATATAATTATCCATTTCTTTCTTCTCAATTCTTAAGATCTTTCCAATTAGCTTCTTCCTTTTTTTATAATCCGGTCCACTTGAAACAACACTAGCTCCTTCACCATATATACCACCACCATCATCTGCAAATTTTCGAGGCATACGAGGAAGTAAAATACCACCAGGAGGTCCCGAATCAAATTGATACATTACTTTATCCGCAACCTTTTTATAATATTCTGCTGCCATTTGACATGATTGCGGCGTCCCAATACCCATATAATGTCTATATCCAAGAACCATCTCTGCCCTAATATCTCCTTGAGATGCTGCAAACATAAAATATAACATAGCTTTGGCTTGATTTCGAGGAACTTGTTCTACCATACCCACCGCATAAAAAAGTCCCAAATTAAATTGTGATGTAGTATTTCCTGTTCGACGTGCATGCTCTTTATAAAACAAAAATGCCTTATATAAATCTAATGGATGACTATAATTCCCATACTTTTAACAATTAAATATTCTTCTTTTCCTCTTAAAAACTTACAAAATGCATATCTGCTAATAAATATAATGCATCATTATGACCAAGAGCCGCCGCTTTCTTAAGCATAGAAGATACTTTAAAAATCTGGTTTTTCGAGAAATAATATTCTGGTGAATACGTCTGTTGCTGTGTTATTTGAATCAATATAAATTTTGATATAATATATTTAAATGTATTAATCAGTTTTAAAAACCCTTTTTGAACCCATGACCGATTCGGTGATATCTTACGTGATACATTCCTTAGAATTTCAAGAGATTCCATATATATTTCACTCGCTAAACTCATTAATCACGATTTTTTGCTCCATAGATTCACCATTGATATCTTTCGCTACAAAATCAATAACAATATCCAATTCTAATGCTTTCCTCAATTCATCCGTATGATTCATATGCTTATCCGTGCCTTTTTCTCCCTTATTTTCCCGGTTTATCTCTGTGTTACTTTCTACCAGAAATATACCTAATATTTATATAAAAACTTAATACTAGTAATTCTCTATTTACCTTTAAAAAATAACAAAATAGCAATAATAAATAGCTTATTTAACCCCATTTTAATGAGAAATATGGCATTATTTTTCTTTCATTAGTTTTCTAGTCTTTTTTATGTATTTTTTACCTCCACCGGGTCAGCGATCTTAAACTTAGTGAAGAAGATATGAGAATATAAAAGCGATAAGTGTTGAAGTAAATATTTTTGAATATTTATAAGGAGGAAGAATTAGTTATGTAATTTTATCTATTGAGATTAATATTTTATGTATTTTTGAGAAATAAAGAAATTTACTTTTTTTATGGGAGGGGAGATTTCTTGAGGAGATTTATATTGATTTGCCCGTATTTCACCGTTTTCAGAACCAGTGTAAATAGTTTGAGTCTAAGAGATTGATAATTAGTTTTTTGTTTTATATTTAGTAATGTAGTATTTGAATGTACCTGTTGATCGAAAACAAGAGAACGAGCAATAGAATTATCATGACCTTGTAAAAGTATTTGTTGATCATTATTAAATGATGTGTTTTCATAAAATTCAAATAAACGAATTTTTCCACTTAATTTTGTTAATTGATATATTAGTTTGAGAGAGAGAGATACGTATAACTTGCAGAACAAATATAAGCACTATTTTTTGTAGTATTTAGTATTATGTCAATGACATAATCGCAGTCGAGTTTAGATCGTAAATCACCTAATGAAATATATGTTGGATCTATTGTATCATCTATATCATTTTTTGAGATGTCATTTATATTGTAGAGAGAAAGGGTTTCCATATGACTTAAGCCTAAAACCTTATTTGGACCAAGAAAATCTGCTCTATGTATAGAAGATTGATTATTAAAGACATTTATAATGGCGTCATCATCAATGGAAAATCGTGTATCAAAAATATTGATTAAACCATCACATCCACCTGAACATAAACGATGAGATTGAATTGAATCAAATCGTACCTTAGAATTTAGAAAAATTAAAAAGATAGATAAGATATATAATTACGTCTGTAATATCGTCATTTTGTGATTCTTTATATGAAAAAAGAAGCGATTGTTTTCGTTGATCCCTAAGGAATTGAATTATTTTATTAGATTCGATACATTATATTATATACCACAAAAAAATACATGCATCTGAACCCAATAACGCACTTCCTCCTGCAATCATTGTTTTTTCTGTATTTTCAGAAATACATAAAATAGGCATTTTCTTTGCTGATGCCATTCAATGATCATTTATTAATTATTAATTTTAAAACCTGCTTTAAATTCTCTACAAATTCCTAAAGTTCGAATATCCCATATTTTTACAGCTCCCTCTTTTCCACATGTTATGATAGAATTATTTCCTGATATTTTCATATCTGAAATATGATCATGTACATCATTGATCACTTTATATGTTTCAAGTGTTGCTCGATCCCATAAACGAAGTGTATTATCTGAAGCAGATGAAACAAGAATATCACCTGCTATTCCTAAATTATAAACATAAATTGAATCATCTGGATATTTTGCGATATAAAAAGGATGAAATTCCCTCATTTCTAATATTTTTTTATTCTTGATAATATTAACTTTCACACTAGATTTTTCCCGGAAATTGATTACCGGGGTCCAGGCAGTATACCAGACGAGCTAAAAATATTAGTGTTATTAAATTAGGAAAGAATTAGTCAGCAATATTAGTACATGGAGTCTTGATAAGCTTTCTATAAAAATGGCGAATTCTAGATATGAATATGTTAAAAATTTTGAAAAAAATGATCAACTCTTGCCTAATACATGGATCGTAATAAGATTAGATGGAAATGGATTTCATAAATTCTCTAATAAACATAATTTTGAAAAACCAAATGATATTCGTTCACTTAATCTTATGAATGATGCAGCAACAAATGTTTTTTTGAAATTCCCAGATATTATTTTGGCATATGGAAATAGTGATGAATATAGTTTTGTTTTTCGAAAAAATACTCAATTGTATGGTCGTAGAGAAAGGTTTCAATAGGTTTATAGATAAAAGATTCTTATTAATCCCATTTCAGTAAACTTGTAACTTCAGTTGTTTCTTTTTTTACATCAAATTATGTATTTTTATGGCCCAATTATTTCGTCGATACTATTTTAACTTATCCTCCTTCTTTTGATGCTCGTGTCATTCTTTATCCATCTATACAAAATCTTAAAGATTATCTCAGTTGGAGACAAGTAGATTGTCATATTAATAATCTTTATAATACTACTTTTTGGGCATTGGTTCAAAAAGGAAATTTATCAACTACTGATGCTGAAAAATTGTTAATGGTATCTTTTTTTTTTCTTTTCTTTTTAATCATTCTTCTCATTTCTACTCTACAGGGAACTTTGGCCAAAGATAAACATGAATTACTTTTCACCCAATTCTCCATAAATTATAATAACGAACAAGAAATCTTTAAAAAAGGCTCTCTTCTTGTAAAAAATCATTCTAAAAATACTTCTGATAAAATAAATATTTATCATACTGACATCGTTAGCGATACTTTTTGGATTCAACATCCTTCATTATTACTTTAATTTATAATTATATAATCCCTAATTTATACTTATATTTCTCTTCTTTTATACTCATTTCTTCTCTATAAATACCTTGTTTATCATATTAATTACCTTTATGAGTCACGTGATTTACTCTTAACTGGCCGACGACCTCTTCAACTACACAATATTTAAAGCATGTCAGAAGAGACGATAAAAGAGCAGAAACGAGTTCCAAGAGATGCACGTATTGTCCATCTTATTCTTGCATCATTAGGAGTTGAAGCGTATCAGCAGAATGTGCCTCTTCAGCTGCTTACCTTTGCGCATCGTAATTATGATAATAATTTTTAATATAATTGTATGATTTATGATATTTTTTAGGATATACACATCAAGTTCTTCAAGATGCATTAGTGTATTCTGATTACGCGCGTCCAGAAGGGGGTACGGGATTGACGGTAGAAGATATTAGACTAGCAATTGCGTCACAAATGAATAATTCATTTCGTGGACCGCCACCTAAGGAATTTCTTCTTGAATTGGCGTTTGAAAGGAATAGGAAGCCACTGCCGCCGATATATCCTACGTATAATCTTCGTCTTCCGCCTAAAAAGTTGTTTTTTTTTGAAAAAAAAGAGTATATATATTAATTTTATTAGATATCTTTTAACGGCGCCAAACTGGGATTTTGACGTGCCTAAATCTAAAAATGATGATATATGATATAATTTTGGTTATATTTTATATTTTTTTTTAATATTGTTTCAGTTTTTCTAAAAAATTTATGTCAAAAATTAACTTTTGATTTAGACATTTAAATTTCTTAACATTTCAACTAATGCAACTCGATAAATCAATGTAGTTCTATGTTCTGCTTCTTTGGTCGATTCATATATTTTCTACCTTTACATAAAATCTCTACTCAATAACTACGATTATAAAGAAAATAGATTAGGCGGTTGTATTAAATAAAATATTAATAAAAAGTCAAATGAATAGATCGTATAAGGACATTTTAATATTTTAAGGATATTTTGTTTATAATTTTTTTGGAGGAGAAAAAAACGAGTTTTTGAACATTATTTTTATAGAAATAATTTATAAATTATTGGAAACATAATAGTTTTTACAGATGGGCACATTAAAACATTCACTTCAACGTCGTAATCATAAGGAACGTTCTCAGCCAGTTGAACGTGAAAAATGGGGTCTTTTAGAAAAACCAAAAGATTATCGTTTAAGGTAATCTGATTATCAGTAGAAAAATACAGGTTAATATCAATAGAGCCCGGGATTATCAGTCAAAACAACGTAGACTTAAGCGGCTTCGAGAAAAAGCAGCTGAAAAGAATCCAGAGTATGTTATTTATTTAGAAATATATAAATTAATTTTGTTATTTTTTAGTGAATTTTACTTTGGGATGATGAAAGAAAAAACAAAAGATGGAATTGTTATTGTTGATAGAGGCAATCCTGTATTAACAGAAGAAACAGTACGATTATTAAAAACACAAGATGCGGGATATATCAAAATGATGTTACATATCGAAAATAAGGTATGTTTTTAGTTAATTTTTATTATATAATTCTATTATTAGCATTGTTTGTGTTTTTATTACTTTTTGATATTTTTATATATTAACGTTTAAAAGAAAGTTAAGAAACTCGAGCAATATATCTATACAGATGATAAAGAAGCTACTAATTGCAGTGCAAAGCATTATTGTTTTGTTGATGAAACAAGTAAGTTATTTATTTGTTTAGTAAAATTATTCAAGAGAAAATAAAGATTTAGAAAGTCAAGAAAAAACGTATCAAAAGCAAAAAAAAAAGAATTATACAAGTCAGATACATGAAAAGCTTTCTGAAGAACCTTTTTCTCATGATGATTCAATTGAAACATATTCTAATCTAGTAAATGAGGATCAAACCACTCAAACGTCTAAAGTTATACTATCAGCTAATCCTAAGCTGATACGTGAATTAGCATCACGAAGAAACCGAATAGAGAAATTATCTATGTTAGAAAGACAAATTGATCTTCAAAGGAATCTACAAACTAAAGGTGAAAGGAAAAAAATGGGTACAACGAGCGATGGTATTCCTATATATAGATGGAAACTTGAAAGAAAACGATAATATTTAAGAATTAAAAAATTAACAATTTAATCTGCAAGCCAATATATATCATATATATGTTATCTATATTTATAGCGCTTAGAAATAAAGTAAAGTGACTTCATGTGGCGTAGTTTCCCTAATAAATGTTAATGATTCATTTATGTATAAAAAAATATATACTTTGGACAGTAAGGGCATTTAAACTTATTAGATGGATTATCCTTAGAAAGTCGTTCAATTGATTTTTTTGAAATAACATGCCCACCTAATAAAATATTAAAAACTTAATTATTTATAAAAACATACAAGGAATCATAAGTGGTGGATTTGATTCGGTTGTTTGTTCTTTACTAACTGGACAAGTGAAAACACTATGAAATCGATATTTGCTTGGTAAAGGAATTTCTACTGGAAGTTCATTTTCGCTTGTCCATTCGGTCTTTTTCTCTTTCATAATTGATGACATTTTCAATAATGTTGGTATTGCTAAAGAGCCTACTATAGAAACGGTTTGTAATGGTGAATCTGGCAAAAGACCAACTAAAGAACAATATTCACGATTAAAAGATGTTTGTATTGAAGTCCAAAGATGTTCATGTGTATACATTTGATTATATGGAGAAAGCGATATATTTGAAGCATAACAGAATAGACACATGAGCTTTTTAATCTCTATAAAACCAATGATTAATTTAAAAATTCCTTTTCCTTTTGTTATTTAAACCTTGTAAATGTTTGTCTGCAAATGATGGGAAATGTGTTTTAGCATATTCAATAGCAATTTGTATACGATTTGGATCAGATCGTATAAAAAGTGAAATAAATTGAAGTTTATGAAGATCAAATTCAAGATTACTACTACGTTGTTCAAGCTGTTCTCGTTTTGAATAGGTCCATCTAATATTTTTAGGAACAAAAATGTAATTGGTAATCTTACTTGATTGCTGTATCGAATTCTTGATTCTTAAGTGCATGAAGGATCTGATAGAGATGTCCAAAAGCGTGGAGTAGGTGTTCAGGTATATCAAGGTGTGTTTCCTATAATATTTTATAAGCCAAATTCAAAAGAAATATTAAATGTTAAAAAAGCACTAAAATATTAATAATTTATGTTAATAACTTTGAAATATTTTGCATCAATATATAGTCTATAAGGCAGGATAGCTTTAAACAGACATTTTAAATATTCAATCCTCTGGAATAAATAGTAATAAATCTGAATTTCATGTCCAGCAGTATTTAGCAATGTTTTGTAGTATTTTACATCATTTTGTAATATTTAAATATTCACTAATAATACCATAGAAATAGTTTTGAATAAAAATTAAAAGTTTTTTAAATTAATAACATTTTGTGCGTCCTTTTTAATAAATCTCTTTCCTTTTTTACCTTGATAAATGTTTGTACTAAAGCAAACTCTGCACGACGAATCCAATGAAGTGCAATTAGACGATGTAACTCATCTACATTCCCTGGAATTTTTTCATGTATACCTATAGATGATAAATTCGTTTTAAATTGCTATTTCTTTAATTTAATATATATGTTCATTCCCTTCCTTTTTTTACTTCATACCTTGTCTAATATCTTTCCATATCTATGAAGACTTGTATATATCTCTTTCTGCCCATTTATTAACTGTGTTATCCCCTTACGAAGTCGATCTTTCATTGATCTCCATGTTTCTTCCCGGTTTTCTATATTGTATTCGCCTTTTTCATCCCTTCTCTTTACACTTACCTAACGTATCTTCACTCAATCTTCTAATACCCTCTTCAATATCTTTTTCTATCACTTCTAGTGTATTAAATATAGATGATCCAATATATTTTGCTTGCAAAAATGTAAATTCCTTAAAAATACCCTCCATTTTAAAACGGATTATGATATTATATTTCAATTAAGCTCCTTCCCCTTAGATTTAATGCTTTTCTTCTTCTTTCTTCAATGTCTCTGTACGAATAACTGTTCCAATAGCCATAAAAAACCTAGATCAATCTTGTCATAAAAATATCCCCTTCTAATATTCAATTTCTACCCAAATGTCGCTGCGCTTGATATCATAGACGTGCTTAGCGTACGAATAACTCCTTGTCGCCCTGGTCCGTACCGTATAAGATGAAGAGTTCCCTAATAGATAAATGTATATAAATATAGAGTAAAAATATAGAAATTTTATACGAAAACTAGCCCGGCCTTTTGTATTTATATTAAGTTAGATAAAATTTAGAAAAGTATATAGAAAAAATACACAAAGACCGACGGAAGAGCCCATTAAAGCGCCTGTTTTAACTGTTTGATATTTTAGTAAAAAAAAAGAGAAAAAAAGAGGGGTAAATACGTTTTTCAAGTGTAGAAGCCATGGATTGACGAAGATGGAGTTTGTTGAGGCGGGATTTAGAGGAAAGATTTTGTAAAAATAAAAATTAATAAAGAATAATGATTTTATATGAAATATGTTCAAATATGTATATTGGAAGGTATTTAAGATGAAAAATGTGAAATATAAGGAATAATTTTTTTATGATGAAATTTAGTTTTGAAGGATTTTTACATGAAATTGAGAAGAAAGAGCATGAGATTACACATGTTATAGGGTTGGTATCATTTAAAGATGTAAAAAGGAATTTTTGAGGGGAAAAAAGGTTGATTTAAAGTAGAAGAGAAAATTAATAGGATATAAATCAATATTTTTTGAAATTAATGATGAATCTGATGAGAATATTATTCAATATTTTCCAGAAGGGATTAAGTTTATTGAGGAATGTTTTAATATGGATGAAAAAAATAAAATATTAATTTTTTGGTATTTTTTAAGTATTTAGTTTAAAAAAAACCAATTTGTTTTAAGTCAGGCAGGAATATCACGTTCTACAACTATTGCAGCGGCTTATTTGATGAAAAAAAGGAATATATCAAAAGAAGAAGCAATTTTATGTATAAAAAAAGTTCATCCAAATGCAGAACCTAATCCGGGTTTTATACAGCAATTGCAGTTATTTTATGATTGTAAATATGTATTGAGTAATGAAACAAAGTTATATAGACAATGGCTATATAAACATAAGATTCATTCATCATTACGTATGATATATAGATATATATTGAAAAAAATAACCAGAGTGAATAGAAGAGAAGAAAGCACCTGTTATTTCTTTATATTGTCAAAATGAGTCTATACGAAGTGATCAAATACATCTTCAGTGTAAAAAGTGTAGGTAAAATTATATCTATATATTATATATTAAATTTTAGTAAAAATTATTTAGAGTTGTTTTAGCTAATTCTAACTGTATTATTGATCATAAACCACCTCAATCATTTATTGAATGTAGTCATTTTTTTTTGGAACCATTAACATGGATGAAAAATGAATTAGATAATGGAAATATAGAAGGGAAATTAAATTGTCCTAAATGTAATTCAAGAGTAGGGAAATACGCATGGCAAGGTATGCATTGTAGCTGTAAAGAATGGGTTACGCCGGCTTTGAGTATACAAAAAAGTAAAATTGATGTAATAAAAAAGGAATTAACAAAATAATTTTACAGTATTTTTAAATAAATAAATTTAAGTTTATTAATAAACTTAAATTTATAAAAATGTTTTAAACATTTAACAATTGTAACAAAACGAAATAGTTTTACGACTCTTATTACAAAATCTATTTAAAAATACTTAGAACTTATCTGTTCATTATTTCTTCTTCCAATATTCCCAATTGAGCTGAAATTTGTTTGTTTTTCATTTGTTCTATGCCCAATTGCTTTTCTCTTCTTTTAACACGATCTTTTTCTAGTTCCCACATCTCTAATAAATAAGAATTTTGTTTTTTTAATTCTTCATTTTTTAACTTGATTTCCTCAAATTCTTTTAATATTTTGCTGAGTTCAGAATCTTTGGTTTTCAAATAAATATTTGATTCTATTTGAATAAAATCTATAAGATCTCGTAGCTTTTTTATAATATTGTCATTTACATTATTATTAAAGATTTCTTTTTTTTCCTTAAGTGCATTCTTTAGCTCATTAATATATTTCCTGAGAGATTCATTCTCTTGCTGTAAAATAATTCTTTGTGGTGTCCATGGTTTCTTTAAAGTTATAGTTTCAGGATATATTTTTTTTGATTGCAATACTTTTGATGCTGAAAATTGAACACATGATGTATTCTGTATATTTTTAACTCCTTCTGAAATATTAAAAAAATTATCATCATGTATATTTTTCAATTGAAGTGGTTTTCTTGGTGAACTTGACTTTGATCTCCTAAAATCTTTCTTCATACCAGATGATAAAACCGTTCTTATAGAACAATTGTCCATCTAATTATAATTAGTTTTTATATATATTTTAAAATCAATTCTAACATCTCCATATGTTTTAATAGGTGTTTCTGTATTATGAAATCCTGTATTATCTAAAACTTAATAAAAATACAAAAAATCCTCACATACCCTTCTCTTTACATATAAATAACATTCAAAATATTAAAAATAATACAAATACCTGAACAAATCTTTATTTTCTTCAAATCATCTTTAATATGCTCTGTATCTTTACAATTCTCCAATTTTAAAGGTTCATTTATTTTATTACAATTTAAACCTTTTAAACTATCTGATTAACATTACTAAAATCCTGTATTATTTTTCTTATATTCTATCTTTCCTTCATTCAATATAGATGGGGTCATCTCTTTTATATCGTCAATAATAGATACATCATTAATAGGTTTTTTATTAATCTCTAAGTCTTTATTTAAAGGCATGATATTTCAAAGAGTTTTCCTGTTAATTCTAATGAAAATCTTAAGATTTTAAGGAATTTTTGGAAAATAAAGGTTGATATAAATCTGAGGTTACTGTAGCAACACAAAATCAAAACAATACCAAAACATAAATAGTCAGAGAAATATACAAGATAAAGTAATATATCGACTATTTTCTTATAAGAATCCATCCTATTTATTTAGTTTTTTATGATTTTTTTGTATAATTGTTGATTTAATGTATATATATATAAGTGATTTTTGTAAAATAAAATGATAGATATATATTTAAAATAATGTTTATTTGTTAATTATAGATATTTGATAGATTTCTTTTTATAAAATTATCAAATATCAAAATTTAAAGTAGAGATTGAGAGAGGTCAAATATTGAAATAAAATTTTTAAAAGGGTTTATTATTATCTAAATATAAGCTTGTCTTATATGATTAGAAGAATTGATTAGATTTTCTGTTTTATTATAGATAATTTTTTATAAAAGAAAACCAATATTTTTGTTTAATTATAAAAATGAATTTTTGTATATAAATAAATTAAAATTATCTATAAATACATAATTATCTTATTAATAACAAAATACATTATTTTTTATATAAAATTGTTATTTTAAATATGTTAATAATCATTATTTGTAAAATAACCTGAATTTCAGTTTTTTAAGTTCAGGTAAATAATAACTTTAAATGATTAATAATTGATTTTTTCAAAAATAATGTTAAAAAACAATAAAAATACAAATATAAACTATAATAAAAAATCTAAAAGTTCAATATTAATTTTAAAATTCTTTATTTATAAAGTATTTATTTAAAATATAATAATCTTTTAAAAAAATATATAAAGAAACAAAAATTATATAATAATTTATCATTAACTAAATAAATCTTTGAATTGTTATTATTCTATAGAAACTAATAGATATTTTTTGTCCACTCTTAAAATAATGATAAAAATCACTTATATAAAAATATACAACATTTTATATTTCTACATATTACTATTTTAAATGAATTTCTAAATTCTAATAAAAAATATTTAGAAAACCCAGATTCTAATGTTAGTATATATATATATATCCTTTAATTACTTTTAAAGAATAAAAATAATTAAGTCCTATTATACTTTTAAATTTTTAATGCTATGAACAATAACTTTATTAAATTATCATTTTTTGAACGGCCTTAATCTACTAATATAAAAACATATGAACTTTTCAAATAAAATGTCCTAATTGCCATTATAAATCCTTTTATCCGCATAATCTTGAAATTAAATACTATATTAATTTTTTATATAATAAACAAATACACCCATTTTTTTATTTTATTTAGATGGTACCCAACCTTCATTTAACATTGCCTCTAATTTTACAACTTGACTCATTGATGTTGCATTTCGTATAGCATCTTGAATACGTTTTCTTTCTTCATCAGTTAATTTAAAATTATCTTTTTCCTCATCCATTGATTCATGAGTATCAAATGTATGAGACTTAATCCCTAAAATAGATTCTGCTAATGCAGTAGGTTCAGATATAGATACACCAAAAAGTACTTTTGCTGCCTCACGTTCCTAAAAAATGTTATATAAATATAGGTATACTTTGTCTAAATAAAAAATAAATCATACCGATTGACGAACTCTGGAAAAGTCAAGAACACGAAGACTCGAACATATCCAAATTACCCACAATCGATAATTCTCTTTTCGTGAAACAGGATTATCCATAAGACTCAAAAATGTAAGCTTTTTAAAACCAGAAAGACATCTAATATCAGAAAGCTCAGATATAGCATTTGAAGTCAATATAAGAGTCCTTAAATTTGGAACAGTTGATGGTAACTGAGATGAAATAGAAGAAATTCTATTACGAGATAAAAGAAGAGTCCGAATTCTATTCAACTTTGGAAAATTTCCAAGAAACCTTATATCATTATCTGTAAAGTCAATAGCATCATTTTGATCCTAAATCCCTTGTATAAACTTCTAAAAAATAAAATTTAATTTTTCAAACTTTAGTAACACCTAAATTCTCAATTGTTGGAATTTTATGGCCTGAAATAAAATAATAAATATAAAAACATGTAGAAACATAGCCTAGAATACCTCGTAAATCTAGTTCTCTCTCTTTTGTTGGATTAATATAAGATGGTGCATTGTTTAAAAGATCAATATTAAGTCGCATCAGAAATAAATTAAAATAAATCTTTTAAACAATTTAATATAAAGTTCTTTTAATAAGATCCCTTAAAAATAGCTGAATATATAATAAATTCAACTTAATATGTTGATTTTTCAAAGAATACCTAATTTCTCGAAATAATTTTATGTTAAGGTTTCCACCCTAATAAAAAAGTCATATCAAAATCTGATAAGATCTTTTTACATTGACCATAATCTGTAAATCCAGTGTATGAAATTATATATTATCCATAAACATTAATAATGCCGGAGCGATCAACAGAAATTATGAATTTATAAGGATCATCAATAAAAGCAATGTCTTGAATTAAATCAATATGATTTTTTAAAAAGAAATTTTGTTGTTGAATCAGTGTAGAACGAGTTATTTTTGAAAGAGGTTTAAGTGAAGCAGAATCATCGGTAGAAAATGTAGAAATAGAATGTTCTGTATTTAGAATTAAAGTAGAATTAAGAGGAGTTGTTGTATAAATTGGCATTTTTTCATCTGGTTCTAATCCACTTATAATAAAACCTTTTTCTGTTTTATTAGAATCAAGATTCCAAAATCTTATTTTTTGATCAGTTCCGGAAAAAATAATAAAACCATGATTTATAATATTAGAAGCAATATCGCGGGTTGTTCCACAAATGCCGGTTATCAATGCACGCACTCCTCTATTATCTCCTGATATTTCATTATGGAAATTTGATTTATTAATATTTTCGATATATTTTCCAAGAAATTTTTCTGAACTTTTGCCATCAATTTCCCATTCTTCATAATCTTTACCAATATCTTTTCCCTTTACGACCCTATATATTTCACGACACTGTGTTTTTTCTATATCCCAAACCGTAACTTCATGCTGACTATTTCCTCCAGCTATACATACCCATTTTCCATGACCTTTTGTAGGATGTAATAAGAGTCGATGAATTTTAGAAGTACCATGTAAACCCCATGATTTCAATCTGATTTGAAACCTTAAGTCCCATAAATCTAGAATACCATGTGTACCAGCAAGTAATAACCATGTTTTCTGTTGATCTATACAAAAACATGTAGGAGTTCCATGTTGAGGAGGATTAAATAAATTATATAACTCTTTCATAGTACGTATATCCAATGCAATCACTCGTGACATGTTTGTTGCTATCATTAAAATAGATTCATGATCTTGAAATTAAAAAAAATGAATTAAAAATTTATATATTACCTGTTTCAAAATGTTCCATCCAAACAGCATGTTCATCTTTCCCTATCTCATATTTTTGAAGAATTTTAATAGATTTATATTTTGGAAATGGACCAATATTAGTCATACATTCAACCTTTATAATATGAAGACTCCCATCACTAGCTCCACTAGCTATACAGTGGGTATTAGATATAAAACAAAGAGATATAATTCTTGAAAATATTGAATGTTGATAAGTTAATCGAGATCTATTAGTAACATTTTTTTTAAGACGACTAATATCCCATATTTTTACAGTACCATCATCAGAACCAGTAGCAAAAAATACGTTATCAGTAGAAACAATTACACGATTAATTCCTTTAGAATGTTCAGAAAAATGAGCAATTAAAGTACCCACAGGCTGCCATAGATTATTTATAGATAGCTTTCTAGAATTTTTTTTAATATTTACTTTTTGTGAAGAAATAATAGAATCAAAGTCTTTTATTTCCTCAGAAGAATTATCAACAAATATTTTGTTTAAAAAATTAAAAATATCTTTGTCATTTTCATCTAAATATTCATTAACAATTATTTCTTATTAAACAAATATATACCAGAAGAATATGCAGACTTAGGAAATAAAGATAAGTCTAAATCAATTTCACTATTCAAAGTATCCTTTGCAATATTTGATGTTAAACATCTATGTAGAAAGCTCTCTAGGGTTCCTAATACATTTTCTGTGCTAGTTGAAGTCTCTGGAGCAGTCTTATTTAATAAAACATTTCTCATATATATCAAATTCGAATTATCCAGATTATTATCTAAACAAGAATCATCATTTTTAAATGAAAAATTCTTATTTTCCTCTGGATCAGAAATTCTTGAATCCAAAAAAGATTTTATGTTAATTAAATTATTAGAAACTTCTTGAGTATCACAAGAACTTTCGAAAAACCCAGTCTCTAATTGTTTATTATCAGCACTAAAACTTATATCCTCATGAAAGCTTAAATCAGCGGTAACTAAACCAATATTTGAATCATCTGAGATAACATGAGGTATTAATTCTTCATTTGGAAAAATAACAGATGAATTGTTCCCAGAAAATGATGGTAATAGGTCATCTTTAGGTTGCTCATCAATAAATTTATTGAAACTTTCTGATTCATCTTCAAAAGCAGAGGTATTTACTAATTGTGAATTTTTAATTTTTGGTTTTGAAGATAAATTATCAAAAAAAACAATTTTAGGATGAATATTCAACATTTCAAGGGAAACAAAACCATCTCGAGTTTCAACAATAGAACTATTATCATATCGTCGATAACTTTATATAAGGTTATTATATAAAATAACAACTATTATATCTTTCTACCTTGATGATAAATGAGCTATTTTCCATATATATTCTTTAAGTAAATTCAATTTCCATTCATCAGAAATAGTCATTCCAAGATCTCTTAACTTTATTATCCACTGTTCATCACTAGTATTATTAGCATTATTTAAAATTAAAAAGAAAAATTCACTCTTTTGATATATTCATTTTTTCCTGAGAATATATAGTTTTTTCAATTTCATCTTCTGATAAAGGAACACACTTTACTGAGGGAAACAGAAATTGAATATCATTTTCATCAACATATTGCGTTGAAACAAACAATTGCTTAGATTTTGCAGATTTCCAGAATAAACTTTTCTCATCCCTCACAGCCCAAACAATAGCAGCATCAAATACAAATCTAGGCATCTTATATAATTAATAAATAAATGATTTACAAGAATAATCTAACCGCACTATGCAGATTTTCTAACAATGCTGCTTCAGTAATACTAATAATATCACAGCGCAAGAACGGTCTTAATAAAGAATATAATATACAATAAATATCGACCTTTTCCAACCATTTTATAGTTGCAACAACGAATTTTATAGTTTCTATATTTTAAATTAAAAAAAAAACCACTATAAATTAAAGGTTTTACCAGTTCTAATCCAAACATTTGGATGAAGAGTATATTTTAATAAAGTTGCAAGAAGATCCCATATTCTAGGTTTTTGAAATAAACCCAATCCCATAATAGTAGTAAGAGATGATATAACTTTTTCAACTACAAATTCTTCTATATCTAATGTAAAATTAAATAAAACCAAAAATAGTATAAAACCATTAATACCAGTTAAAGCTTGCATTATCAAAGGCATTATATATTCCTCTAAACTCTGACTCCCAATATATAAGGCAATACCAGCAATATGTTCAAAAAAAGAATATCTTAACATCCAGTCTTTATCATTTAAATAAGTTATTAAGTGACTTAGAATTGCATCATCAATGTTTTGTTTGTAAAAAAATTTCAAAAGAGATTCAATAGAACCCATTAAAGCACGTCTGACATCAGAATTCGTGTCAGTAAGTAAAGATATCACATGCTGCTTAAATACATCTTGTAAATCATTTAAGCTACTATCATACGTCATTGCCATACTAGATGTGCCTCCATTAAATCCTTCCATATCATTATCAGCACATTCTAAAATGCCATCTAAACGAAATGCCTCTGCCATATTTAAAAATCGTTGAGCTGTATTTACAATGCTAGATATACATGATGCATACAGTATTCTAACACATGGTTTAGGATCAGTAACTAAAGGATTCAACATTGGTAGTATATATTCCAAAAATACATGTATATTAATAGGTGTTATTATAATTATAGAAGCAAGCTGAATAATATTAAAAAATAGAAACTTATAAAAATAAACTTACCAATTTTGTTATTGTATATAAAGAAGACATTCTAACTGACGGAACATCATCATTAAGAAGAAAAGCAAGATATGGTAAACAAAGATCATGCTTAGTTTCATCTGTTATTCTATAGCTAAATATCAAAAGTATATCACAAGCGATTATACGTGATATTGGTTTAAGAAGATTTCTTATTGACGACAAAACAAGTGATAAAAGAATCAAAATACCATTGTCAGATGTAACAGGTTTAACCAAAGGAATAGAATGCTCATAAACTTCAAATTGTGCAATAGAATTTCCATACAAATTCTTTGAAAAAGAGGTCTTTTTCACAACATTTTCATAATCTTCAAAGCCAAGAGAACATGCAATTTTATCAAGATCATGATAAATACGTTCAATATAATCATCCATATAAAACATTTTCTCCTTGAATTCAATTTGTTCTTTTTGTGAATGTTGCATAATTGAATTAATATACTGATATAGAAATGTAAAAAAATAATCAGGAAAAACACTGTTTCTCCATTTTTCAAGGTATTCTTGTGCAGATAATCGCTTTTCCGGATCCAAATTAATCATATGACAAATCAATGATTTAACCTCAGGATCCTCAATCTTGTTTAAGAGAGTAGATATTGGATTATATCTACCTTGCTTATATTTTAATAATTGAGAAAGAGTAAATAAAGGTATTCCTTCAAGAAAAAGTTCTGCAATTACACATCCAAGACTAAAAATATCCATTTTATCAGTCAATTCTCCATGACGCAATCCACTTGAACAAAGAAAGCGTTCAGGTGCAATATAACACACTCGTCTTGATGAACTATCATAAAAATATGAAAAATCAGCAGGATTATCTTCAGGTAGAAAATTAGGCTTAAAAAACGAAAAATCAACCAAATAGACCCAATTCCACGAAGTTACCATAACATTCTCAATTTTAATATCTCCATGATAAACCTATAAATATAAATATATATTTATATATAGATAGATATATAGATAGATATAATATCATCATACTCCTTTAGAATGACAGTCTCTTAATCCAGATAAAAGCTGGAACACAATCCATTTTTTCTCTATCATTTGAAGAAATGGCCTAGTACTTTTTTCTATATTAGGATTATTTTATACATAAAATGTATTAATACCTAATTCTATCATATAATGTACTAAAAAAAAACTCTCTAATAAGATATCCTGCTTTTTCTGTTTCAAAAACACGCCTATATGGAATAGCATTAGGAATATTTAATAACTTCCCACGAACAACTGAGTACTTGTTAAAACTAGATATTTTATACATATAAATCTATACATTCGACTTGTTCAATATAACTTTTCAGAGTATATGACGATGATGGTTTTACAAATAATTTTACAACAACTGGCCCTTCTAAATGTTGACAACGTACTGTTTTCATAAACCGAGCAGAAGATAAACTTTTTATATAAGATTTTTACTCTTTTTTATCATTTTAAAAACACCTTTTTCTATATTCTATATCCGAAAGCTCTGATATATATGAATCAATACTTAATGGTGAACCAAAAATATGAAGAGAAGATAAATGTGCTCCCATCTTAGTTTATCATTTATTTTTTAACTTTTTTAAAATCTTAAAAGATCTTTATTTCATAAGAACTAATATCACAAAAAATTAAAAAATACAGCCTATCTTTAATATTTAGATATATTTTATATTAACAATAAATACTTACTATAAAATTCCAATCATTATTTATAGAAGTGAAATATCAATTTTTTGATGGATATCAATCTTATCTATAAATTCCGAATGTTTTATACATATAAAAGTGCCAATATAAATAAATATAAGAGAATATTATAAAGACATTGAAGAAATTTGAAATTGTATCGTATAAAATAGTTTTTGGTTTCTGTAGAATATAATATATATTTTTTAACTATAAGTTGTATATGATTAATTAAATGATAAAAGTTGTTGAGGACATAATATTTATTCTATTCCCATTCAATTGTAGCAGGTGGCTAAAATAATTAAGAAAAGAATAAGATCAATTAAAAAAAACCTTTGTAGATGTATCATAAACGACACGATTTATTCCTTTAACTTCATTGATTATTCTTGCACTAACATATTTAAGAAACTTGATATCAAAATCATAAATATCGACAGTCATAAAATCAGAAGTAGTGACTGCTCTAAGAACAGCAACTTGTTCATATGTTCTATAAAATATTAGAATAATAATAATATATATTTCGTTAAAATTTTATAACCGTTTATCTCCCATTACACCTACAGTTTTTACAGGCAATAAGGCTACAAATGCTTGACTAATTTTCCTATATATTTCTGCTTTTTTAATTTCTTCAATAAAAATAAAGTCTGCATGACGCAGAATTTCTAATTGTTCACGAGTAATTTCACCAAGAATTCTTATAGAAAGTCCAGGACCAGGAAAAGGGTGCCTCCAAATGAGATCATCAGGTAATCCAAGAAGTTTACCTAATTCTCGAACCTCGTCTTATTTATTAGAAACAAATATTCAATATTTTTATCCAATTTACCTTTAAAAAGTTCTCTTAAAGGTTCAATTAAATCAAAAGGCATGTCTTTTAACAAACCGCCAACATTCTATCATCAATTAAAAACATAAAGTATTATAGCTATAATTTTACATGATGTGTTTTAATAACCTGACTTGGTCCTTTAAAACTAACACTTTCAATAAGATCTGGATATAAAGTTCCTTGCACTAGAAATTTTATTTTGTTTTCAATTCTAGAATTGATTTTTTTAGTTTCATCCTTAAATACATAAATAAACGTATTTCCAATGATTTTTCTTTTATCTTCAGGATCTTTTACACCTTTAAGATTACTTAAAAATTGCTCAGAAGCATCTACTACAGAAATATTGATTCCAAGATGTTTGTTTAAAGTTTCGACAATCTGAGAACATTCATTTAATCTCATAAGCCCATTGTCAACAAAAATCCCATGAAATCGATCACCAATCGCCTCTTTCATAATCTTAGCTGCTACTGAAGAATCCAATCCACCACTAACTGCTCCAATCACATGATCTTCATCACCTACACATCGTTTAATTTCCTCAATCTTCTTCTCCAAAAAAGATCCAATCGTCCAATTTTCAGAACATTTACATATTTTAACTGAAAAGTTTCTCAATATATCAATACCACATTTCGTATGCGTCACTTCCGGATGAAACTGTAACCCAAAAATATCTTTCTTTTTATGTCCAATTGCCGCATAAGCTGAACTCTCTGTTTCTGCTATAGAAAAAAACCCTTCAGGAAGACATGAAAGAGCATCTCCATGCGACATCCAGACCTCCTGGCTCCCTTCTATCCCTTCAAAAAGCAAATTTCCCGGTTTATCCAATACCCTCAAAATCGCATGTCCATACTCCCGTTTTTCGGCTCCAACAACTCCTCTTCCATTCCACCATGCTATTTCCTGCATTCCGTAACAAATACCAAGCACAGGGACCCCCAATTCAAAAATTTCTGGGTCCACATGGGGTGCTTCCTCAGAGTACACCGAATACGGCGATCCTGACAAAATAACCCCTCTAGGAACTATTTTAAGCTCTTTAACACTCTGATTATATGGATAAAGCTCTGAATAGACGCTTAAATCTCTAAGTCTTCTAACAATTAAATGGCTATATTGTGATCTATAAATGTCAATATCTACGTCAAAAATAAACGCTTTTTACCCGAAATCAAGAACTATTATCATGTCAGGACCCGTAGTTCTTTCGTTTCTGCGTGAAAATGGGTTTTTCTGGGCCCTAATATGTGCCAATCCATCCATCATATTTTTTTTTCAATTTTTGACGTTGATGCAGGCCCAGCGATTTTATAGTGGAGAGAGGCATAACGGGGGAGAACGAGGGACGCCGGCAGAGACAAGCAGAGATAAGCAGAGATAAGCAGAAATAAGCAGAAATAAGAAGGAATAATAAGGAATAAGCAGAGGAATATGTTAATTTATGCTTATAAAGAGTATATGTGCGTTTTTGAGGGGAAAAACGGGTAATTGAGGGAGTATAAGAGGATCAAAGTGAGATAGAAGTGAGGAGGAAGATTTGCAATTTTTTGAAAAAAAACGGGGAAAAAAGGGTTAAACGAGTGCCAGAAGGGTTTTATTGTTATATTTGAAGGAGATAGAGAGTGTTTTTGAAAAAATCCGGGGAAAATTGGCCAGAAATAGGGCAAAATGATGGAAAATATGAGATGTCATAAAAAACAGAACTTTTATGAGTATATGATTCCTTATATCTCTATAAAGAGGTATTTTATGGACGTTCTGTATCAAAAGGAGCCAGAATGTAGTATTTTTGAGCTTCCAGACGAGCTTTTGTATGATATTCCAGAGAAAAAGCAGTATTTATACTCTCTTTTCCAGGGATTTTTAGTTGCATTTGATGAGAAAAACAATCAGGATGAGTCATATATGGATCAGAGTAAAAGCGGTGTTCTGGTAAAGAAAAATGAACTAGAAAATCAAAGTATAAAGTCTAATATTTTATGATCAATTTTTAAACAGTAACAGGGGAGAAAAATGAGAAAATGACACTAAATGAGTTAAATAAGAAGAAGGAGGACATTCTGAACAATATTGATGTTATAAATATCAAAAAAGTATAAAGAATTTTTAGAAAAAATAAAGCTAAATATATAGGCTCTTATGTCTTCAAAGATAAAAGAAATTGATGAAAAAATCAGTGTTTTAAATAAAGAAAAATATGAATTGCTTAATAAACTTCAAAAATTAAGACGAAAAGAGGCAGAAACGATAAATACATGTATTTTTTTTATACATTAATTTATAGTTAATTATCAATAGTATGGGATACAGAAACTAAAATTATGGACTTTATTGAACAGAAAACTTCAGAGACAATGGGAGACATGAGTGAAACAAAAATTCCTGAAATGGATAGTCCTAAGAATTCAGAATTTATGTCAAAAAGTATATATGATAAATTAAATAGTCCCAAAATTGATTCAAAAGCAATTCGTATTTCTTTCTTTTTTATTTTCTTTTTTAATTCCTTTTAGAGAAGAATTCTATGTGTATACTTCATGAACAATTTAAACCAGGATCAAATGTCAAGGTTATTTTATATAATTATTTTTAATATCCAATATAATAGATATTTTAGAGTTGGAAATCACATACAGAAACTATAACAGCGATAGATTTTGATACACCCTTTGGAATGATGATTACAGCTTCCTTGGATGATACAGTAAAAATATGGAATCTTTTGAATGGAGAATATCAAGGTTTATTAGAAGGTCATAATGGTAAAAAAATAAATATAAAAGATTTATAGTAATTTTATAGCGTCTGTAAAATGCTTGCAATTAGAAAATAATATAGTTGCTACTGGTTCTATGGACGCATCAATAAAACTATGGAATTTACAACATATAGAATCTTATGATGCTATTCAATCTTTTGAAACATTTAATTATGTTAATGGGAAAAAAGAAAACAATATTCATTTGCTACCTTTTGATACGAAAAAAGTTACAAATGATCTTAATATAGCTACCTTAGAATCTCATATGGATGAAATCACTGCTTTACATTTTATTGGAAATGTTCTTGTTTCTGGTTCTAGTGACAAAACTTTAAAACAATGGGACCTTGAAACGGGAAAATGTGTACAAACTTTAGATATCCTTTGGGCTACAGCTCAATGCAATAATTTATTATCATCTTTAAATAACTTTAAATCAAAATTATCTTTTAAAGAAAAAGGATATGATTTTGTTGGTGCTATTCAATGTTTTGACGCAGCTTTAGCCAGTGGAACAGCAGACGGAATAGTACGATTATGGGATCTTCGTAGTGGGTTAATTATAAAAACACTTTTTGGCCATACTGCTCCTATTACATGTCTTCAATTCGATAAACATCATCTTATCACTGGTAGTTTGGATCGAAATATTAGGGTATAAGATCTTCTTAAAATAATATCCTTTAACCATTAATAGATATGGGATCTAAGAATTGGTTCATTATACGATGCATTTGCATATAATGATTCTGTAACATCTTTACATTTTGATAGTAGAAGGATTATCGTTTCTGCAAATGAACCTATTATTAGAATATATAATCGAATTGATGGGAAACATTGGAATTGTGGCATGATACCCGGTTCTAATGAACCAGGAAATATTGTAAAAAGAGTTCGTCATAAAGAAGGATATTTAATCTCTGGCCGACAAAATGGAACTATTGATATTTATACCTGTTGATAAATATTTTTTAACAAAAAATCACTTTTATCTACATATCAAAAGAAAACCTTTCTTTATCAAGTAATCATCGTTTTTAATTCATTTATAGCTTCTTTCAGCTTCTCTTTTGAAATCATTATTATCTCACCCTGATGTCGGGCTTCATTATTTCGATCATATGACACATCATCCAATCCCTTACATTGAGAATAATCATATGTCACTGAATACAACGATTTTTCTTTAAATATTTCATCTTCTTGGTGGAAATAAAGCGTCTTTTTCTTACTCTTAATCAACTACTTAATTTACAAAATTTTTTACAAATATTACACACCTCGGCCATTCTTCGCCTCTTTTTCAAACCCTTCTGATCTACTCTTTCTTGGCTACTTCTTGATATAATTATATAATACTCAAAATTATATGGCTCCTTCTAAACCTTCTTAACATAACCCCCCATAAAAATAAAAAATTATACATCATCTTGCGCCCATTGAATCTCCTCAAAAAGCATCTCATACATAGCTGGCACAACTTGTATTGGCATATTAATAAGGCGCTCTGATAAAATTAGGCCTATATTGGGTCCTGTCCCCTCAAAACAAGTACAGAAAAAATCATAAAACTCCTTCTCCGAGCATATCTTGGTCATAATATACGATTTAATCCTTTTTATACATTCTTTTTCACAATAATAGTTCATATTAAGGACGCTTAAGAAAGCAAGAGGATCTCCTTCAATTCCATCCATTTTTACAGTTGAACCAACAAGCGTCTGGCATATAACTAAGTCAGATAGGCCGTTTATATCTATAGAATCAGAATCAGGGCCTATTAATTGCCTTAGGAGGGTTCTTAATGTATATAAATCGCCTAAACGGGGGTTAAAAAACTCGAAATCAACCTGTAAAGAAGAGCTATTGTCATTATCTGAACTGCTAGAAGTAGTTTCATAGATACTGGAGGAGTTTTCCCGTTTTTTCCTGGTTTTTTCCTCCATTTTTTGAAAATTTCAAGATTTTATAAGTTCTCGGGAAATTTATATATATATAAGGGCCAGAAATTTTAAAAAAAAGGACGTATCTGAACGTCATTTAGTAGGGGATTATAGAGAAGCTTTTTCAGCGGGTTAAATCCTTTTTAAACGGGAGAAAAAGGGCAAAAACTGAAGAAATGAGATCAAAAGAATGTTCAGTGTGTTTAAATGAAGTTTCAAAGTACTGCTGCCCTCAGTGCAGCAGTAGAACATGTTCTATGAAGTGTTCTCGTCAACATAAAGTGATAAAATCATGTTCTGGAACATTTAATCCAGCATCTTTTTTAAATAAGAAAGAATTATTAACTATTCAAAGTCTGGACCGGGATTATAACTTTTTATCAAACGTTGAATCATGCCTGGATAGGAGTGTTAGATACAGGCTGAATTTCCCGTCCAAAAACCATGTTTTACGGCTTAAAAAAGCTATTGAAAGGAATGGAATTCATTATTTTACATTTCCTAGGGGAATGAGTAGAGCAACCCAGAATAAAACATTCTGGGATTACAAGTAGAATATTTACAATGGTAGGAATCTATTTAACTTTTGCTTTTAGGAGAAAGAAGCTTTTTTGGACCATAGAATGGGTTTATACAAAGAATGGATCAAAAATATCAAAAATTGAACACAAGTATTTCATTTATTTACTTTTTAAATCATTTACAATGTTATTAGAGTCCCATCAGACAAAAATATTATGGAAGCATATAAAAATTTTATTCATAAAACAAATATTAAAGAATTACTTGATATAGATCATGAAATAGTGGAATTTATGATGAAGAAGACTAATTCTCAAGTAATAATATTCATATTTATTGATATGAATAATCATTATAGGCAAATAATCCTATTTTTGAAACAATAGATAAAAATAAACCTTTATCAGAAAGTCTTAAAGGAATGACTGTTATAGAATTCCCTACTATTTATATTACAATTAATGAGAATAAGATTATAACATCAATGGCTCAAGAAGAAATGGAAGAAAAAATACAGATTGAAAAGAGAGTAAATTTTGGAATAAATGTTAAACAAAATGGAATTATTGATTATGACAGTGAAGAATAGGTAATTGACGTATATTATCTAACAAAATAGAATATATTTCTTATATTTTTTAAAAAAATTTTAGTAAAATATATACATATTTTATTAAAAACTAAATTATTTCTTTTTCAATATCAATTTCTATCACATTATATTTAAAATCAAAAAAAAACAGAATAACATTTGAAAAGAGGTCATTACTTTTGTATCCAGGGTTTTCTTGAAAACAAATATATATATATACAAAAATTAAGATGCAAGATATTCTAAAAGAGAATTTTAATAAAATAATACTAATAAATTTAAACAATATATATAATTCCTCAATATCTATGAACTAATTTGTTTTCTTTTTTCTAATCTATGCATAACTGATTTCTTAATCTAAGTATTACTTAAAATACTAGTTAAAAAAGAGTCAAAACTTTTCAAATAAAAAATCACTAACTATTTAGTAGAAAAATAATCCATAGAAATTGACATAAATGTCATGTTGCAAAAAGCTAGATATGATACAAATAAAATATTGAAAAAATCTGCTTTTAAATAAAATTAAAACATTTTTACCTTGCAAAAAATACAAATATCGAAATATAGTAAAAATATTATAATAATCTCAAAAAGAGCCAAAACTAAAATGCAAAACCGTGACAAATAATCACAATGTCTATTAACAAGCAGAGCTTTCCTCCTTTTTATTTAAAGTTTCATTAGAATAATCAAAAATGGAATCATTAGATTCGCCCTCATGAATTAATGTCACTAAAGAATTAGATTTTAATAAATTTAAGGAAATCATACTTGAACTAAAAGAATCGAAAGGGTCAGTAGATGCACCAGAATTAGAAGGTAACCATGTCTCTAAGGGAAACTCAATAGTAGAAGTTGCTTTAATATTTTGAGAAGAATCTATATCAATACTTAAACTCTCTTTAAGATCTCGAAGATTTTGAGTTTCAAAATTTTTCGAAAGTACAGGTATTATAGGAGGACATGTATGACGTAATAATGCCCATTGGGTATTTCGGAAAAAAGGATGAAGCTTTATATCTGAAGCACCTGCCCTAGATCCAAGACGACGATTTTCGTCTTTAGTCAGAAGTTTCCGAATAAAAGATTTGCATGAACTATAAAGTTTAAGCCTCAACAAGTAATTAATTCTAGAGATACCTTGAAATTTGTTGATAATTAGTCTCTGGAAATACAACATCATTTTTTAGAATATTTGTAAAAGTAATATTTCTATTTTTTCCTTTAAAAGGCGTAACTCCAAACTAATTATTCCATGTTAGAAATATAACAAAAAACTCAAAAAAAAGCATACAAGCATCTCAAATGTTAAAATTCCTAATGTCCACCAATCTACAGCACTTGTATGCCCACATCCCTTAATAACTTCAGGAGCAATATATTCCTCTGTTCCAACAAATGAATTAGTTCGAAAATTTGCAATACAAGACCTTGTATCAATTGCAGGGAATGAACCAGAGACGCCTTTTGATACAATCATAGTAGGAGCACCTCCTGGGGCAGATTGCTTAGAAAGATCAAAATCAGACAACATAATATGCCCTGAGTGATGCAAAAGAATATCTATTAATAACATTTAATAAAAGTTTCAAAAAAAAAAAAAATTAACATACTTTCAGGTTTTAAATCTCGATAAATAAACCCCATCAAATGCAAATATTCCAAAGCAGCAGTTACCTCTGCTGCATAAAACCTAGATGCATCCTCTGATAAGCATTTTCCTGGACGCATTTGTAATGCTAAAAATGTTAAAACCCAAATTGATAAAAAAAGAAAGACTCAAACCTCTAAAAAATTCTCCACCCATACAGTATTCCATGCAGAAATAAAGATTCTTATCAGACTGAAAAGAATGGTAAAGCGTAACAATGAAAGGATGATTACTAGTTGCTAAAATTTCTTGCTCAGTAAGCACACGTTTAATTTTATTCCTTTTAATCATCTCTTTTTTATTTAAAACTTCAAATATCTCAGAAAACCCTTGCTTCATGGTAAAACCCTACCTTTCATTGCATATAACTTTCTCGTTTTCCTTTCTCGAACAAGATATACTTTTCCAACATCCCCTTTCCCAAGTAACTTAATCTTATCAAAACTAGATGGCCCTACTTCCACACTACAAATTTTGATAGAATTACTTGAGTATGTTCTTAGAAAATTATTTTGTTTTTTCAGCTTTCCCGGACTCGGAACGTTCAAATAATGTTTTTTTAATGACTTATCACTTGAATCTACAGCATGAATGTCACAACCAGACGATTTTCGATTAATATGAGAAAAACTCTTTGTAGTATCTTTTTTTTCCAGTTTTACTGATATTTCCGGGGGAAATGTCTTCGATTTTTGGGTCCTTAACTTACGAAACCCAAATCTTCCATATGACATCGGATTCATTTTTTGAAAAAATTGAACCATATTTTCGTCTTTAATAAAATATGATTTTGATAATGTATTTTTCATCGTACCATCCCGTTTCACCGATAAACAAAGAACTTTCTTATCTTTTGTATATGCATTTTTGCGTTCAGAAAGACGTCCATATTCCCCAAATTTTCCATCTCTCTTATGATTCTTCTCAATAATAACAACATTATGGTCCGTACTCTTGTCTGATATACTGCAGCTTGCATTACGGCTATTATGATTAAATTTAAAAAAGCATTTTAGCTTTTGTGGGATTTTAGAATGCCCCAAACTCCCTCCCAAAGAATCCTCCTGACCTCTGATCCTCTTATGAACAAATATAGACCTTAATACGTTTCTTTGAGGCTTTTGTTTAATATTTGTAGTCTTCTCTATTTCCATACTTTCTTTTTGCATTTTATACTCAATATATACCCGTTTTTAACCGGAAAAAAAGGACAATATAAATATAATATATAAAATATCCTTAAATATCTATTATTTTTTGCATTTCTCTGATTATTTCTCGTGTTTTAGCGAAATCTTTTTCCTCATTTTTTGTGTCGTACGGTTTCGATTGTCCACGGATTCACCCTAATCCTCATAAACATATATAAGAGAACAAAGAAAGAGATAATATATCTGTGAATGTGATATTATGATCAGTAAATGTAGATTAGAGAGAAGATAGAAACCTGCTTATTGCTGTATATTTTTCTTTTGATTTTTAAATTGAATATGATATAATATGATATGATATAATATGATGTGATATAATATGTATGTATATATGTATATATGTATGTATATATGTATGTAAAATGACGAAAGAAACATGAGTAGTAGATAAGATATTGCTTTGAGCCATATTTGAGAGGGACCAGTCCAGTAAAGTATGTATATCAGAGATATGTAGAAAATATAGAATGAAAATAAAAAAAAAAGAGAAATAATCTTGAAAAAAGTAAATAATGTATCATAGAAATATGAGAATGGTTAGTCAAATAGTATAGAATGACGTACCTAAAATATTATATGTATAAAAATCAAGATTGATTAACAGCATCTTGTAATTTAGCATTTTCTATTTCTAATTTTAATTTTCTGATTTCAATGTCTCTGAGACGCATAACATCTTTAATTCGAATATGTTTCTTGTTTTCATAAGTTGTACGAATGAAAGAATCAATGTTGAAAGGTTCTGAAGATAAATTTTTAAGAAAAGAATAAACAGAAGCAGGAGATGTGCAAGCCAGTATTTGTTTTTCTTTACATTTAATGATTGCAATTGAAACCCGGAATAAATATACATTTCCCTCAATAAATAGAAGATCAAAAACACGAAAAAGAATCTCTGGAGAAAGACAGTCAGTAAATACAGTTAAAAACCAATTGAATGTGACAGCTTCCAGATCTACAGATAATTTCTTAAAATGATTATGTATTCGTGGACATAATTCGGAGACATATCGTGTTAAAACTCTTTGATCAGCACGAGATGCAAGCAAATCAGGTGTAAAATAATATGGAGGTAGAATATTTTCGACAATACTAACTAGGACATAAAAGGCATCTTCTTCAGTTGCATGTGTTAAAAGTAACATAGCTGCTATGACATTCACTGAGAATTTTAATAATAAATAACTAATAAATATTTACTTACTTCCTTGACAATAACCTATCTGAGTATTATGTCTGCTAAATGCAAGTAAAACATTTCTAAGTTTAGGTACACCAGGACCTTTTCCTCCGAAAAAAACATTATTTGGCATAGTCCTATAAACATCCATATCAATTTGTACTACAACTATAGGATCTATATCCTTTCCCAATGTAAGTAAATCATTATAATATCCAGGTTGATGAAGTTGATATGCTCCACTACATTCTCCCCATATCTAACTAATTTAAATAACTATAAAATCTTAATTGAAACAAACCTTAGGACGATACATTATTGGTATACCACCAATTACCAAATTTTTGAATTCTTTCCAACGTTGCTTTCCAACCTTTCCTGATATTCCTAATTCAGAGATTCCAATTAATTCAGAATCTTCATAACCATAAAAATTAGGATTTATATTACGCTTTTTTTCATTTTGAACTTTACGCAGAAAAGAGTCCCATAATTCTTGCTTTGTTTTATTATCTCCATATATATCCAACTGTGAACGTAGCAAAAATCTTGCTGGAAAATTCTTAGACTTATCCAAATCTAATGTTATAAATCCCCGTGCAATAGAATTATCATTATTTAAAGCAGTCAATGTTGGTGATGATATTGCATTATGATTCAATTGTATATTTTCCATATTCATTATTTTATGTAAACTGCTAGTTGGTGTTGTAAGAGAATTATTTTTTAAAGAAATATCTGATGATTTAAATTTGTCATTTCTTTTATTTTTAGAAAAGCCCATATTTTCTAAATAATCCAAGTTTTCAGGTTGATTAGAGATATTTTTGTTATTTGCTTCTATAGGCTAAATCAAAATCAATAAATTATAATAATGAAATATAATAAATACTTGAGCTATTTTAGAATTTAAATTCTTTACTTTTGATGAAAAATTATATATAAAGCCAAATCTATCAGCCAATGGTTTTTCATCAACTCTATAATATTCATTCCATGATGGTAATAATGTAGGAGGTTGACGTTCTGGAGGCACAATAGTATCCATTTCAAGAGGTCTAGAGACAGAATTAGAAGATAGACGAGATTTAGATGCAGTAGTAAATGTAGGTGTAGCTGTTTCCCTGATTATCGGTGAAGAATGGGTATCAGACTGATCAGATTGTGATATATTTTGATCTTGTGAATATATATCAGATGTTAATTTATTTAACGAAGTTTTAGAATAGTATCCCGTTTTTGATTTCAATTTAATTACTTTCTCATATAGACGATCAATACTAAATGTTTTAGAATTTACATGATCAATGTTTAATTCTTTAAAACATTTAGATAATATTGTATCCAAATTCAAATTAGTTATTTTTAATTTCGATTTAGATATATAATCCTGTATTAAATGTTGATGATAATCCAAAACCAAAGGAAAAATAAGACGCCATGCAAATTCAACAATCATTGAAGATATCTTTTTTTTATAAAGAAAACTTGTACCAGAATTCCGATAGAGCAATACGTAGCAAGCAGCCATGCTTATAGACTTGTAATGAGTCGCATGATGATATTTCGGAAAATGAGTCTTTTCTTTAAAATATGAACCAAATCCTGGCATTTTCAAAAAAGATTCAAAAGAACCAAGTGAATCAAATAATGTCATTCCATGAATTATTTTGTTAAATGATGAAGAATAAGATTGAGACTTAGAATTAATACGCACTTCTTTAGAATTTGAAAGACCCTTAAAATAAAATTTATCAATTAATGACAAAGGATAATTATTTCCACCTTTCATAATTTCATGTGAACTTTTATCATGTTCATCCTCATGAATATGTTCTGATTTCCTTTGATCATTCATATCTATATTTTTTCGTATTTTTCCTATTCCCATTGTTTTAAATAGATAATTAGAAACTTTATTATGCACAGCAAGACGCATCTTCTTACGTTTAGATGCATCATCATCTAAAATAAGATCATCTAGTTTTCCATTATATGATTTAGTATAATTCATATCAGAAATCATATGTTCCCCATTATTTATAAATAAAGATTCTCTTGTCTTCTCAAATGACTCATGTAAACTCTTTTCTATATCTAAATAACTTACTCCCGCATTTAAAAGCATCTTTTTTAAGACAATTTCACAATTTTTCGATTGTTTTTGATTTTCTGCCATTTGAAGATCTTTTGATGCAAGATCCCTCAAAAGTAAACGCACAAAATTAATCGTCCCATATCTATCAATCAATTTTTGAAGAAATTCATCATCTTCTAGATATATATTTTCAGGAATCATATCAAATTCTTTATTAAATGATGAAATATCAAATGTATCATTAGAACTAAGTCCAGAACATACATTATTCATAGATTTAACCCTTTTATCCTCTAATTGGCTATTTGACGATATTTTATCGTCTTGAAATGTATTTTTAAGACTTATTTCAAAATTATTGATTTTTTTTAAAGTTTTCCTGGAAAAATCAATAATATTCAAAAACTTTAGCGCTTTTTGTACAATGAATCCAAATGATCATTAATAGGTGGAGTCAACGGATGCTCTTCCTGAATAACTTGCATTAAATCATATTAAAAAACAACAGAAATCTAGATAAATAATTAAAACAATTTAAACATATAGTTTTGACAGTTTCCGAGATTATTTATGTTATATTTATAGACTTGAAGCAACTCTGTTAATCCCTAAAAATTCGATACCATTTTTTAAAAAATATATAGAAAATATAAGGATAAAAAAGATAATAGAAAGATATATGAAATCATATTTATAATACCTTTTTGTTGTTTTTATATGAAGTTCTAAAGTTTTTGCCATTTTTTCCCTTGAAAAACAAGATATAACCTTTTGTTTACAACGTTTACCCATTTGAATACGTTGATTATCATTCATTTCAAATAAAACATTCCTTAATACCTTTGCCCATTCATTTTCATTAGATTTTTTTAACCAACCTGTTACACCATTATCAATTGTTTCTAAAGGACCTCCATTATCTTGAGCTAAAACAATAGTTTCATGAAACATAGCTTCAAGTGGTACAATTCCAAAATGTTCATAAGGAGGAGTGTATAATAAGATTGTTGCATTTTGAAGAAGATGATTTTTTAAGTCAGTAGGTATTGAAAGTAAAAAAACAACATTATATCCAGAAAAATCTAAAGGAAATTCGTATGGTTTCATAAAGGTCTTAGATATAAAAGAAAAATTATTACATAATTCAACAAGTTCATTATGATATTCAACATTTTCTTTAATTCTAGACTCATATCCACCTAAATATAAATATAAAAAATATAAAATAATAAACATACCTGCAATAATTAAGCAACATTTATTAAAATTCGAGTCTTTTTTAAGTTGGGAATATGCTTTTATTGCTAAATCAATATTTTTTTTCCTTTCAAATCTATTTATTGACAAAATATAATGTAGATGACTATTCTATCTTAAAATCTTCTTAAATATTGACTCCTTTGTACCTTTTAATAACTAATAAAGGTTTCTCTACACCATTCTCCTTCTCACTTATATTAATACTAGGATATAATACACTAAGATCCTTCATATATAAAAACGTTCTACGAACAACCGATTCTGTATAATAACTATTCACTAACACTTTATCTGCCATTAATATTGTCATTTTCTCAATATTATCAAATGGAATACGATATATCCTTCTTAACATGTTACTTCGTTTTGCAAGTAACTGATCTGGAAAATGACAATAAAATACTATCTTTAAACACTTCCATCTTAATAATGGAATACTAATTGGCAATACGTCCATAATAATAACATCATATTTCTCTATTTTAAAAAATAACCTCAATGACAAATACAATTGCCTAATAATTGCACAAAAAACTGATAATTTCCCAAAAATCTTTCTAGGAATCTTATCCCCATATACATTCACTCCCAATATCCCTTATTTATACATTATATACCATTTATATACTATTTATATACAATATAAACCTTTCTTAATCTCTTCAAAACAATGACTTCTATCGCAATGGTTTGTATATATTATAACATTATGTCCGAGCTGTTGTAGTCCTATTGCTGCATCTACTGTAAACCTCTCAGCCCCACCTATTCCTAGGTCAGGATGTATAAAGGCTATTTTCATGTCGTTGAGGTGTTGTCACGGCAACACCATAGAAA
This sequence comes from Pneumocystis carinii B80, assembly GCF_001477545.1. Classification (NCBI taxonomy): domain Eukaryota; kingdom Fungi; phylum Ascomycota; class Pneumocystomycetes; order Pneumocystales; family Pneumocystaceae; genus Pneumocystis; species Pneumocystis carinii. Next base: position 123,471 of record NW_017264718.1, read on the forward strand.
ACCTCTGGTTGCCAAGACAACGGGGCAACGACATAAAAATATAAAATTTATAAAAGATGGGAATAGAGTATAAAGACGAGGAAAATGGAGTATTTAAAGAGATTAGAAGCCATGTTACAGATATAGAAGTTGATACGAGCGAAAAAAGCGGCGAAAAAGGGCCAACGGTTGAGGAGATAGAAAGTTTATGTATGGAATGTGAAGAACAGGTTGTATAAGTCGATAATGAGAGTAATATAAGGATAATATAAGCTAATATAATGTAAACAGGGTAAAACTAAGTTGTTACTTACTATTATCCCTTTTTTTAGGGAAATTATTATTATGTAAGGGATTTTTTTGGTAAAATAAATAAGCTGAAAAAAGAAACATAAAAGGTCCTTTGAATGTCCATATTGCGGGTTTAAGAACTCAGAAATACAATCAGCAGGTACTATTGAGGAGAAAGGATCGATTTATACATTTGTTGTTGAGTCTAAAGAGGACCTTAACCGTAATATTATAAAATCAGAAACATCATCAATATTATTAGTGGAACTTGAACTTGAGATACCGCCAGGAAGAGGAAAGATCAGTAATATTGAGGGATTTTTGAAAAATGCATGTGAGGACTTATCATTGAATCAGCCGATTCGTAAATATCAAGAACCGGAATTGTATGAAAAAATAGAGGAATTTATAGGGCGTATATATGATTTATTGGAAGGAATGAGGTTTCCTTTTAAGATACAGTTGAATGATCCAGCGGGAAATAGCTGGATTGAGATGGAACCGGGTGATCCACAATATAAATGGCAAAAAGTAGAATATGAAAGAACCTATGAACAAAATGCAAAACTAGGCTTATATAATTCAGAAGAAGTAGAAAATGAAGAGAATTTTCAGAAAAATGAAGTGCATAAATTTTCTACATCATGTCCTAACTGTATAAAGCCATGTGATACAAATATGAAATTAGTTGATATTCCATATTTTAAAGAAGTAATTATTATGAGTACAGTTTGTGATGAATGTGGATACAAAAGCAATGAAGTAAAAACAGGAGGAGAAATACCAGAAAAAGGGAAAAAAATAACATTAAAAGTGGAAAATATAGATGATTTATCTCGAGATGTTTTAAAAGTAAATAAAACATGATATTTTCTATACTAACATGATTCAGAGTGAAACATGTGCTATAACGATTCCAGAATTAAGTTTAGATCTTCATCCAGGAACTTTAGGTGGTAGATTTACTACATTAGAAGGTTGTTTTTATTTATTTATATTGAAAATTAACAATTTAAAAGGATTACTTGCTCAAGTTTATGATGAACTATACAAGAAAATATATTCAAAAACAAATGATTCTATGGAACCAGAAAAACGTGAAAGATGGGACATTTTTCTTCAACGTCTTCAAGACGCTAGGAATGCAAAAATAAAATTTACTATAATTTTGGATGATCCTACAGCTGGATCTTATCTTCAAAATTTATACGCACCTGATCCAGATCCAAATATGACAATAGAAGAATACGAAAGAACATATGAACAAAATGAAGATTTGGGTCTTAATGATATGGTTTTAAACCCAGAAACATCAAACTAAAACAAATAAAATCATCAATAAAGATTCTATTTAAAATAATCAAATGCAAATGTAATATATGGAAAATAACATATTTTATTTTAAATAAAAAATCACTACAAAATTTTGTACAGATTGTAAAGATATTCTATTAAAAATATAACAATGTCTATATTTAAACTTCTTCATAAAATATACTTTTGTTATAAAAACTAATATCAATTAAGTTCGAAATATTTTTTTCTTAAATATTAGGATAAATTTGAAATCATTTATTTAATAAAAAATAAAATATAAAAATTATTTAACAAGTCCAGTCTATTTCATTGCTTTATGATTTGCCATTCTAAAACTTTTTTTTCGAAATTATTTGTTTATATTTTTTAAAGCTGTTTATAACCAATGAAATGGTTGTTTTAGGACTTTTTCTTTCAGCAATTCTTGAAAATATCACTTCATTAGAACCGTTTGATCCTCAGAATCACTATTATACATTTAAAGTTCAATGTACTTCATGTAGAGAAATTGTCAGCAAGATTTCTTTATTGTTTTAAATTAAAACTTTTTATAGCATCCTAATTTTGTTAAAATATCACCAAGCGAGACAGTTAATATTCCAAATAGCCGAGGAAAAGCATCTCTTGTCTGGAAATGTAAAAATTGCCAAGTATTTCCTTTAGATCAATGAATTTTTCTAATATCTATTTTATTATTTATAGAAAGAAAACTCTGCTAGTTAGTTTATTGACAAATAATACTTTTTTTTATAAAAAATATAGATATTCATGAAAAAGTATCTCAATATACATTTGAAATATCACCTCAAGAATCACATATTCTTTCATTTGAATGTCGTGGTTGTGAATTTATAGAATTTTATCCAGATGTCAGTATTTAAAGTTTAAAGAACCTATTATTTTAAGATATTTAGGGTGAATGGTGTTGCAAAGGTGTTGAATCAGGTACATTATTCCGTGGAATAAATTTAATTGAAGGTGAATGGTATGATTATGATGAAAATGTAAGTAAAAGAAGCCATTAGTATTAATTAATATCCTCAGAGCCTAAATGAAGTATCTATTACAAATATTAAATGGGAAATAAAAAGGAAATAAATACATATACTTATCTTTATAAATCATATATTTTCTATGAATCCATAACATTTACCTTTTAAGATAGGAATGTAAAGATTCTATTTTTGCCTTCTTAGAAAGTCCAACACGATAACATGGCCTTGTTGTAACATTTTTCCGAGAAGATTCTTTTAATACTGGCAAATTTCCCGAGAAAGTAGGTGAATCTGTTATATGAGGTATTTCAGTAGATGTTATTGGTTTTTCATTATTAAATTTTGAACAATCCTCTATTTTATTTCCAGAATTTAATACATCTATATCTGCATTTTCTATATCATTTTTTTTCACCTCTTCTATCTTTGATAACAAATTTGATTCATAAGATCGTAATATTTTTGGACTTTTTTTAGGATTCAATTCAATATTTTCTTCAGGTTTTTTTAAGTTTTCAACTTTGTATTTAGACTTTTCTGAAATAATTAATTCAGCTTGCGCAGAATTGTCTTTAAAAGGACTCAGTTTTTCTGCTTCAAAGCCTAAAGAATGACAATTAGAATCCTCAACCTGAATAGAATCATTAATTTCTAAAGTATTTTCATCAGGAACCGTTTTAAATAATTGATTTTCAAATTCACTATTTTCATGAAGCGATGTATCATTTACAACAATCGTATTATCCTCATACGAATCAAAAGATGGATATCTCTTTGTTTTTATGTTTTTATTTCCTTTTGAAACATCTTTTGCCGTTTTACTCCTCCTTAATTTCTTTGCTTTAGTTTCTTTAGGCAACGAATGTTTTAAATTAGATTCAATTTCATCCTCTTTAGATAGAATTGATTTATTTTTATTACTAGTGCATTGATATTCGTTTTCATCCAATGATTCTACATTGATACATGCTGCAAGAGAAAGCAATTGAATTTCTGGCTTTTCTTCTTGATATAATCGATTTATTTGATCATCTTTATTACAAATCTCTTCTTCTAATGATATTATAGATTCCTTTTCTGTATCTTTATTCATATCAATTTTATTTTGACCTGAATTTCCAAATAACTGTATTTCATCATCACTTTCATCTCTATTTACTATAGGATACATATTTCTATATGAATTCATATTTTTTAACCTATTTTCATCAAATAAAGGTGATAATGGTCTTTCAAAATTTCTATATTTTATATCTTTTCTAGAAACACCTTCTTTATTGTCATTTTTGCACTTTATTCCCTCTAAAATAATGTCCTTATCATCAACAATAGATGAATTCTTGATCTCTGTATCTATAATAGCATCTACAGTGTCTGTCTTCATCTCATTATACATATTTTTACTATTTAACATATGTGAATAAACTAGGCCATATTTAACCAAAATTAAAGCGGAAAAAAACATGCTTATTAGTACCATTATTATAATGCATTGTTCCTAAATAAAATGAATCCTCTTCTCCCTCTGAATCTGGAATATACACGTCTTTTTTCTTAGAAAAAGTACTCATCATAAAAGATGTCAATTCCCATAAAACTGCCAACATTAAGAGAATAAATCAATAGAGAAAGAATAGAAGCATTCAATATAATGAATAAGAATGCTATTGTTCATAAAATTATGGTAAAACCATGTATCAATTAAAGAAATAATTTAATCAGCAGATATCAGCTATACGTTGTCTGAGGAGGAAATATTTAGGATAAACCAATACTAAAAAAAGAAGCATTGTAGTTATGAATACCAGTCATTCCAATTTTAATAGGATTAGTTTGATATAAATGTTGATCATTTTGTGTATTTGAAGAAGTCATATAAACTTCAGTTAACCACTCATACCAAACTTTTTTTGAATCAGTTTGACGCCAAAAATAAAGATCAATATGTGATCCAGAAGGAATATATAGAGGTGTCTAATTAAATCAATGAATTATTATGTATTTTTTAAAAATATACTTTTAAAGGAAAAAAAGCAGGAAACCTAGTAATATTAAAAGATTTGATAAATGTAATAAAGAAGAAGAAATACCATGATACCATATCTTTTAATTTTTCATCAATTATATTTGGTAGTGTAGATAGTTTAATATTATCATATAGAACAGCTTCAAAATATCCAGCAAAACCATGTAACATACCTCTAGAAGATATATTAAATGTATTTTTTGACTTTCTTGTATTATGTAAATTGGAATTGTCATCATAATAGTTTGGATTAGGATGAGAAAAATTCCATAATTTTTGAAACATGTTTTCATTATTTTTAGCAAGATAATGTATTGAATGTAGCCATATAGAATAAAACATTTCAAAAGAAGCATCATTTTTCATTTGTAATATATTTCCATAAATTTTTGGTGCCATAACTGGAGTAATATATGTAGTATATGAAGATGGAATGAAAATTCCACCTTTTGCTTTTTTTAACAATTAATAATATACTTATATAAAGATAAAACATACGATTTAAAAACTTTTGAACACCATCAAGACATTCTGGACTGAGTTCATTATCTCCAAAACTTCCTAGTAGTTCACTAACAATAATATCAATTAAAACAGGTGGTTTCCATAACCGCATATCTATCTGTACTAATTGTATACTATTCTTCCATTCATATTTGTTTCTATGCTCTAATCTTTTAAAATATTAAAACATTATAAATCAAATGTTTATAATATACGTTATAAAAGCATTTGGATTTTTCTCAATTGCATAAATAACAATCTTACGATCAGCAGATTCAGCAGCTTTTAAAGATCTTGATATAAGTGGTCCTCTCCCTGCACCAACAATTGCAATATATCTATTTTAAATATTAGATTTTTTTCAAAAAAAATCTCTAACAAACATGGGTTCATTCAATTTAGAACGATCCATAAGAGCCAGACGAATAGAAAGTTCATATTGATCATATTTTACATGATCTTTTTCAAAAACTTCATAGGTTATACTTTCAAGGTTATCTGCCAAAGGCTAAAATGTATATTTATAATCAAAATTAAATATAAAAATAGAGTATTACCTGAAGAGGAATTTGAAGATAATCCTGATACCCATTTGCAAATCTCTCAATTGCAGTAATTGGGCTTATATTTTCTAAATGCCTTAAATATTGATAATATACTGAAAAATCATTGCTTAAAGATATATCATCAGAGATTCGTAGAAGAACATTAGGTTTAAACTAAATAAAATCAATCAATTGACAATTATGTATTTAATATACTTTAGCAATTTTAGTATAAAAAGTCTGATGATCTTGAGGAAGAACCAAATCACCATCAGAATTCGATACAAAAATGCTTGAATGAATAATTAAAAGACCAATAGGTTCAGCAAACCAATGTGCAATTGTCGTTAGTTCAGGAAGTTTATTTCCAATCTCAAAAGCTAAAAATAAATGTTAAAAATATATAAAAAAAAGAAATAATAAACTTTCTACCCAATAATAACCTGTTATTATAGCCACATAATATACGAATTGTATTCCAAATATCCCATAATTCCAATGGATCAGTTAAATCATTCATTGAAAAAAAAATATAAAACTGTATATATGTAGAAAGAGAAAATAAATGATTGATAATACGAGCATATTGAGGAATTGATGTCTTTTGTGTAAATAATGGTAAAACAAAATGCGAAATGCCAATATATGAAACATATTGAACCTCATCATATAAAATCTGATAAAAAATAAATATAACCAACAATTTTTACATCTTTTAGACCTTAATTGATTTCTCTATTTGCTCATCATATAAGTCCAATTGAATATTAGATAAGGCAAATGTCAATATATCTGAAATGTCTTTTAAAACAATAAATTAATATTTCTTTTTTTTAAAAGAAAATAAACAAATATCTACCGTGTACATGAACATTCACATCTTTATCTGAAAGACCTATGTATTTTTTTAAAGAATGATTTTTCCATGTTTTGTTTAAGACATTAATTCCAATGAAATCATAACCATTTTTTAAAACCTGATATTTCTCAGAAATCGTTGAACATTCTAGTCCTATTAACAGCTTATTTTGCTGTATATTTGCCATTAAAATCCAACAAACAATTATATAGTCTGGTTTCAAAGCCTTTTACAGATAAAAAATTATATTTAAAAATATCTAAAAAACACAATGTTTACTTCTTCTAAATACTTTTAAACCTATAAAAACACTAAATCTTGTTGATTTCATAAATATTTTAAAGATCTTAATTATAAGTTTAAACCCTCTAAAAATCTTTAAACCTCCCATAAAAAATACATGAAAAATACTTTAAAAATACATTAAAATCAAAATAATATATTCACAATACATATACTATCATTTTTTCCTTTTTCTTTATCTTTTTAAATATTATCTTCAAGATATATAAAGAAAATAAAAAAAATATTCAACAAATATATAACATATTTACACCGTATTTAAAGCCTTATTTCACCTGTTGATACCTTCATACAAATGCTTCTCTTTGTTTTTAGTTTAACTCTTTTTTTTCCTGAAAAGCCCTAAACCCATTCTTTTTTTTTGATGAAAGAAATTACAAGATAAATACATAGATAAAGCAAATTTTCACTGTTTCTTGGTCAAATCAGCAATATTTATGTATTGCTTTTGCCAGAACTTAACCCTAAGTGTTCAGTCGTGTTATCAATGGCTATTATATCAAAGCGTTGAGCTGAATAGAGAAACAAGAAGCGTGCACGCCTTATGTGCGTGAAGAATAAAGTGAATATATGAGAGATTGAATGGTAATAACCTGTAAGGTTTTATCATTCTTATTGTTTTTTTTGATTCTGGGTGTAACACTCGGCTTTATATATATATATATATATGAAGGCAGATATAACAAGCAAGGAAATAAAAAAAGCAATTCAAGAGAATTTATCAATAGAATAACTACTTATTCTTTAATGGCAAATTGTTTTCTCAATTCAGGACTTTAAACGTCTTGAGAATATAGTATTGAATATATTATTACACGATAGGCTTACCTTTATATTTTTTAAAGAAGCCAAAACAATAAACGGTTTTTTTGTGAAGTCCATTTGTCCGTTGAATGGGAAACCATTTCTAAAACAAAGGTTCACTTGAATTTTTGCTGAAACACACGAATATCTTGTATATTCAGGGTATATATATATAAATAAAAGTCTTATCTTGAATAAGAAGATGAATGTAACGTTTAAAAGGATGAAATCTTTTGCATCAACTATTTCTTTCAACAGGACCACCTTTTTGGTGTTATCAAAGCTTCGTGCTTGTCTGTTAGAAGGTTAATTAGAATGCACAAAGATTCATAATCAGCGTTTATTCATACTTGTTATAAGGATAGATAAGTCTATATTTTTGGAGCTTTAAGACAAATATATAAAATGTTTGTCTTTTTTTATGGTTAGATCCATTTTTTGCTTTTTTTTTATTTTTTACAAAATACTATACTAATTATAGCTTATTAGTTTCTCTAACGTATAATAGACTATTTATATTTGGATATTTTTATCATATTTTTATCTCCAAGTTTTCAAGTATATTATCGTGGACTTTACATATTTTTTTCTAAAAATAATAAAGATGAATACATTATCTTTATCTGAATTGCATCATCTTAGAAGGCTCTCTTATTCAGCATTACCATTTTCTTTTGAATTATCGTCATATTTTATGTCAGTATTTTATGAAAATATTCGTCATTATGGAATTTCTTTATCTGAGATTCAAGATAAAACAGCTTGTTTATCATGTGGTATGATATGGATACCGGGATGGACATGTACGATACGTTTACGACGTAGTTCTGCAAAGCGATATTGGCGTCAAAAAAAGAAAAAAATAGAGTATCCAAAGCTTAATTATTGGGTAGAATATCAATGTCAAAGATGTGGTCGAATTACAAGATTTCAGCGGGAGAAATATACTATAAAGAATCAAAATACCAAGATATTACCAGAAAAACCTTTAGAGCCTTCAGAAGATGTTCAAATACATTCGAAACGTAATGCAAATAGTCGAAGAAGAAAAAAAATGCGCCTAGGTGGATTGGAAGGAATTATTGATAAAATAGAAAAAGAAGATATGAAGAAAATGGAAAAAGGATTGTCTCTAGAGGATTTTATGCTTTAAGTTTGATATATTTTATTGTCAATACCCAACATTTTGCAAAAAGCTTCCGTTTGCGGATTATTATATAAAGGTGCTATATGGAACATGAGTCTATACCAAATACAAGAGATATTTTCATACGTGGATGTTCCAAAAAGGCATTTCCTGCAGTAGGTGCGGTATGCTCAAAATGTTGAGGTATTTCTAATCCATATGATTGAGCAATATGATCATATACCCATTTCTTTTCTTTTTCTATTTCTCTAGTTACAATTAATATAAAGGAATTACGATAAAATGAATAAATAATGTCTCAAAATTATTAGACTTACTTTTCCAAATATACATTATCCCAGGGGAGTGACGGTTGTTGATATTCAATTGAAAAATATGAATGAAACACTCTACAAATAGCCAACCAATCTACATCATATGAAAGTATTGGTTTTTCATTCGTCTCAAGAGGCGTTGGAATATCAAGAATTTCTAAAAAATGACGTCCTGGTATACATTTATCAAGTGCTAAAAATCGTGTAGCTTTATGAGGTTTTTCAATTTTAGTAATAGCTTCATCTTCTTCTCCTTCTTCATTTAAATCTATTTCATCTGGGTTTTCTTTACAATTTTCATTTGCATTATGTATCTTTATTGCCTCAAATTTTACATGCATATGTGCCGCAAACCAATATGCTGGCTGTAATTCATTCATTAACCGTTCATTAGCCGCTGATCCCAAACAATTGTTTTGAATATCCTCAAAAAAATACGGCTTTATCGATAATAATCTTTTTAAATCTCCATATCTCTCAATTCCTCGCGGCCAATCGTGAGAAAGAAAAATATCAATAGGTCTTGTCCTCGCCGTATTCAATAATTTACACACCTCAAACTCTCGAACATGATATACACTTTTCAACGATGCTATATTATACGGGACTTTTTCAAAATGTCCTGTAATTATTATTTTTTTTTTTTTCAAAAAAATACAACAATTAACCTTTTTTATAATCCTTTTCTTTATAAATACCAGATAACCCTGCTATTCGTAATCCACTTATATTTATAATATTTGCTGCCCCCATATAGTATATATTCGGACACACCCATCCTCCATAATATCTATCCATTATTTAAAAGAAAAAAGCATGATACTGCATAGAACCACCCACAATTCCCATAAATAATTGCTTGCTTCATGATTTCCCCCAATAAAAATCGTTAAAACTGGTGCTTTCTTTTCACCCGAATAATATGACGAAAAATCACCCAATTTTCGATATTTTTTCGGGACTGATAAACATTCTAGGTCCGCCTCATTACGTACTGCCTTAAAATACTCATAAATCCTCATATTTCTCCCAAAAAAACAAAAAAACCTGAAAATCACCCGCAATTAATAATACATCAACCTGGCTCTGTGTCTTCTCTTCTTGACGCTTTAATTCCTTATAAATCTTATCTAATTCACTGTGACAACATCCCTCAACTGCGATCTATTCTAGTCAAAATATTAAGTCAAATAAAGCCTGACTTACCTTCATATGTATTTAAGTAGTGGCGAGCCGGACGCGACCCAAACACGAAACGCGTTTTTACCAGGTTAATAACGGACGACAAAAAAATAGGAAAGTATAAAAGCAGGTAAATTAGCAATAAATAGCAGTTTTCTGACAAAAATAATAGAAAAAACGTAAAAATAGAGGTCTAAATAGTATATGTCATTTTTTTTTTGGTAAAAATCGGAGGAATATGTATGGATTTCAGGAGAAACTTCATCCCCGACCAGACTTTGTGAAAAAACTAGTGGTAGTTGGGGACGGAGGATGTGGAAAGACATGTCTACTTATTGTATATAGCCAGGGATCATTTCCAGAGGTTTTTTTTTCGATTTGATAGGGTTAAATTTGACAATCAGGGTATAGAAATATGTTCCAACAGGTTAGAAGAAATTGATTAAGAAAGAGATCAATATGGGGCTAATAATGGCCTAAAAGTTTTTGAGAATTATGTTACGAATGTTTACTATGGATCGAATAATAAAATTGTAGAATTAGCATTATGGGATACGGCGGGTCAAGAAGAATATGATCGACTTCGACCTTTAAGTTATCCGGAAAGTGATGTGGTTTTGATATGTTTTGCAATTGATTATCCTTCGAGTTTAGAAAATGTTACGGATAAGGTTTTTTGTGTATTTTTTTGTTTTAAAAAAGAGTTAATTTGGAATATTTAGTGGTATCCTGAAGTTACACATTTTTGTCCAAATATACCGATTGTTTTGGTAGGATTAAAGTCGGATTTACGAAAAAACAGGAATGCAATTGGATTATTGAGATCACAAGGTTTAAATCCAGTTACATATCAACAAGTTTTTTCAAATTTTCTATTTATTATGTTCAATTAGCATTAACCGCTTAATAGGCTGTTTCTGTTGCAGAAGAAATTAAATCGCAATATCTAGAATGTTCTTCAAAGGAAAATGTAGGAGTTAAGGAAGTTTTTGATCTCGCTATTTCTTTAGCTATAAGTAATAAACGATTTAAAAAATTGCGTAAAGGCATATGTCAAATCTTATGATTTCTTAAATATATTTTATATTTAAAAATCTTAATTGGTATTTGGAATTTGGATATTCTTTTTTTTGGATAAATTTTATATACAAAAAAAATAGGTCAAACATATTTATCATTTCATACTAAACCTTCTTCTCCATTTTGTTCTGTTTCTTGAGTCTCTTCTTGCATGGGATAGTGTTCTTGCGATAATACGTCATGAAACATTTTCCATAAGGTAGATACACTTTCAAATTCCTTTCCAACCTATTTTTCAAGTTTCACTTAAAGAAATCGGAAAAAAGGGGCTCATACTGCTATAAAACTCTCCATATTTCTATTTAAAATGTTTAGATTTGTTATGATTTGCTCCATACTCTATTTATAAGCTTCTTACTGAGGAAAAGTGCTAAAAGAAACCTGTGCAACTTGTCCAATCAAGGCATCTCTCTGTTTTTCAAATAATAAATGACTGTCAACACTGGAGCCACTTGTTTCTGTATTTGCAGGGACATTTGAACTCATTAATTTTGTTTTATCAAGATTTAGTCTTTAAAGTTTCCCGCTAAGTATAAATATCGGCATTAAAAATTACAAAATTCAATAAATAAACAAGGAAAGGATGGATTTATTATTTACAAATATGATTATATTCAAATGAAAGAATGGTATTTATTTATCTTTTATTTTTTTTTTTCATGAAATTTGACATATTTTTAGAGTGTTACATTACATACAGATGTTGGAGATATTAAGATTGAAGTTTTTTGTGATTTAGTGCCTCAGACAGCCTACGTAGACAATATATAGATTTTATTTATATAAGAGTATTGATAAAAGGCAGAATTTTTTAGCACTTTGTGCTAGTGGATATTATAATGATTGTTTAATTCATAGAAACATTAAAGGATTTATTGTTCAGGTAGAAAAATATAAAAGAGCAAAAAAAGGAGAAAATTTGACCATTGTTTTAATGAATTTAGATGGGGGATCCTACAGGAACAGGAAAAGGTGGTACATCAATCTATGGAAAACATTTTGCAGATGAATTTCATTCTTTATTGAAAGTATAAAACATAAATATAATTTCTTTAAAACCAAATTTATTTTTAGCACAATGCAAGAGGAGTGGTATCTATGGCAAATTCTGGACCAGATACTAATGGTAGCCAATTTTTTATAACATATACAAAACATTCACATTTAGATGGAAAATATACAGTTTTTGGAAGGTATAATATTATTTCTATATTAATATTTATCCTTAAAACATCAGAGTTATTGATGGCGCAGATACAACGCTTAATACTCTAGAAAAATTACAAGTCAATGAGAAATATAGACCGTTAAAAGAAGTGTATTTAAAAAATGTTACAATTCATGCGAATCCACTTGCAAAGTAAAATGGCTAATATTATTTACAATATGTGAGAATAAAACTGGTGTAATTTTATGATTTAGAATAATATGTTTGCATAACATCTACAACTTTTTTCCCTCGAGCTCTTGCAATATCTTCCGGTAAAACTTGAGTTTTTAATGCTTGAAGTGTCGCTTTAACTACATTCATTCCTGTACGTGAACCTCTTACTTTTGCCGAGAGATCTTTTATACCTATACAACGACATATTTCATGAATAAAATGATTTGCACGTATACCAAAGCCTATATATATTTATGTTAATTTATAATATTTGACTATTGATTCTCAAATTTACCGCGTGGCCTAGATCTCAATTCTAATAATACTGCATGGAATTTATATTTCACATTCCCATAAATCGTTCGGTTTTCATACCGAGGTATATAATGCATATTTTTTATAGCTTGTAAACATGCTTTTTTTATTGCTGTACGTAATACTTTAGATTTCCCTTCACCTAATCCTATCATTCCACTACCATTTCCTACTATTGCTAATGTATACATTGATGGAATTTTCCCTTTTCTCGTCTGATTTACAACTCTTCGTATTACAAGAGGCCTTTGTATAAGTTTTCTAATATCCCATGGAGACATTCCTGTTATCATAGATAAATATCTAGGATCTTCTTCATTTTCTTTTAAAAATGTTGATTCAATCTTAGGTAGATAAGATGCTAGATTAGATTCTTTCGAACCTTCTAAACCTTCTAAACCTTCTTCAGACATATCTTCATCTTTATTCTCCAAAAAATTCAATTGTTTATCTAAAACTGGATCTCTAACAAGAAAATCCGAAACATATGGAATATGTAGTTGTGTTCTTCGTAGTTTTTGATTTTTTAACTTAGAATAATCATGCAATCTACCCTCTGATAATACATCTTTTTCCTTAGTTTCTTTATTTAAAGAAATATGTTTGTTCTTATTTAACCCAACAAATATTGAAAAATATGATTTTTTAAGAAAATACTGAGATTCAAAAGAACATTGCCATAATGCTGGTCGAGATAAATATATTTTTGCTATAAACATTTTTCATTTAGCCTGTATAATTCCCTTAAAAACCCTTCATAAAAAGCCCAGAAAAAATATATAATTAAAATAATTATTTATATCTTATATTAAGGATTAATTAACGATTTCTTTCCCAGTAAATCGTCTTAATCTTTAGTTCTTTGCTGTTTGATATATTAAAAAATATAATAATAAATAAGTAGAAAAATATTAATAAATATAAAAAATATTAATAAATTTATACACGAATTTTTATATTTTTATTAATAAATTACACAGAGAAATCTTAATAAGCTTATATTTAGAGAGATAATAAATAAGTAAAATTATGAGATAAATTATTATGGATTATTAAGGATGGAGGAGCCGATAAATATAGAGGAAAAAGTGGATATTTTTATTAAAAAGTCGAAATCATGTATTAAATTGAGAAAAATTAAAGAAGCAGTGGATATACTGCTTGAAGCTTTTTATATATCTCCTGATAATGAAGAGATTAGAGTGTTATTAAATGAGTTAAATAAAAAATTTGAAGGGGTTTTAATATTTTCTTTTGAGATTATTAAGGCTATTTTATTAAATAATTCAAGAAAATGTCAAGATCAGGAGATATTTGATTATTTTTTGGGAATTAATCAAGATTTAAGGGTTAAAAAGTTTAATGAAAGTAATGGAATGTTTGAATTGATGGAAGGATTTTCAAAATCTCTCTATATATTGCATTTTTATGTTGTTGGACGTCTTATTTTAATGCTTTGTTCATTTTCAGATCTTACGTGTGAATCAATGATTAATTATATAATGATTAAAGAGCCTGATATGTTATTTTTATCAAAAGTTCCTGATACTATTATTCAAGCAATATTTTTAGTATTTTTTAAAAAAAGTTTATGGCCATCAACAGAAAAATGGGAATTTTCTTTGCGGAATTTTTTCAATAGCATCAGTAAGGATTTGGAGGAGTCTAAGAAAGAGAGACAGATGACGTTAATGAAAGGTATTGATCATATTTTTTCATTAGGAATGGATGTTTTTCGAATTTTCAGTAACTCTTCTTCTTTACATAATATATTTACTCTATTTGGACATAAAAATGATAAAGAGATCAAGAAATTATCATCCTTATTGATATTTAAATTGATTAAACAAAAAAAGGCTATTTCAGATGAATTTTTTGAAAATTTTATTTTTAATTTTATAGTTGAATCTTTTAAAGATGGAAGAAATGAAACACTAATTGCAGCATATTCAATTCTTACTTATCTTTTTACTATTGATGAATCAATGGCTGCTAAGCTCTTTCTAAAAGATGGATTTTTAGAAGAAATATGTTCAGACATCAAAAGCGATGATGAAGTAACTCTATTTCTTTTGGAAATGGTATCGTCATCTTGTATCAATATTGATTGTTGTAAAAAACTTATGGAAATTTTTATAGCAGTTCTAAATGACTTGAAAAAGCAAAAAAATATCAAAATTTATTCATTATCTGAAATTATTATTATAAAATTAACATCTCAAATCAATAAAAAACCAAATATTAACAAGGAAGATGTGTTAAATCTTGCGAAAAATCTTATTTTAATTATTTCTCAGGATTATGACACAAATATGTCGTTCATTGAGGGTTTAGCTTATGTTTCTATGTTTTCTCATGTAAAAGAATATTTAGCCTCAGAAGAAAGGTTATTCATAGCAATTTCTCAAAGAGTTAAAAAAGAACCGAGTGATATTAGTTTTATTTTTCCAGCTTTTGCATCTATTAGAAATATTGTAGGTTACAAATCAGAATTAACTGAAGAACAAAAGCAAATAATTAAACTTAAAACTATAGTTCAAGGATCTTCAGAAAAGACTGAAGACATTTTGGAATCTAACGAGAAAGTGACAGAACGTTGTTTTAAAATTATAAATTATCAAATGTCAATGACTCTTAGTTTGGCTTTATCATGTCAATCAGATTCTATAAAAACTTTATGTTCAAAAATAATACTTTCACTTTCAATTGAAAAGAAACATCGTATTATTCTTGCAAAACAAGGCTTTATTCGAATTCTTTATAATATAATAAAAGACTATCAAACAAAAACGTTATCAAATGATGATTCTGAAACCAATTATTTATATCCTGCTATAGTTTCACTTGTAAAAATCCTTATCACTGTTAATCCAAATTTAATATTTGATCGGTCAAGATTTCAAGTTGATGATGTTATAAAACCCATATATGAATGTTTAAAAATATCAGAAAATGATAATTCGATAGTCCAGTTTGAATGTCTTCTTGCACTTACCAATTTGGCTTCTATGAACATAGAAATTAGGGAAAAACTTGTTCCTATTCTTTGGCCTACAATTGAATTATTGTGGCTTTCAGATAATCAATTGATTCAAAGATCAACGGTTCAATTGATATGCAATTTAGTTGCATGTTCATCTGGTGTAGCTATATTTAAAAAACATAGACAAAGAATTCATATTTTGTTGGCATTAGCAGATTCTCCAGATAATAATACTCGCTCTGCTGCAGGAGGTGCTTTAGCTATTTTATCAGATGATTTATCTATTTGTAAAATAATATTGGAAGAAAAAAATGGAATTAAAATCATATTGGATATGATAAATGAAGATGCTGAAGATTTAATACACCGAGGACTAGTTTGTATAGCAAATATAATATATTCATTAGATTTTAAGGACAATGTGTTATTTAAAAAACTAAATATTATAGAAGATTTATATAAAATCATAAAAAAAACTGAAAATAAGGAAATCATTGATTTATCTTATCAAATTATTGAAGAGTTACAAAAAAAAATGAAATGCACAAATTAATAAAATATCAAAATGTTAACTAAAATTATGAAATTTTAACTAATATTAGAAGGAAAAATTATTTATTTAGATTCATTCTGAAGGATTGAAATCTTCATCTTCTATAATATCAATTGTTGGATTTTGTTTTTTGTAATCATCTTTTTCGAATATTGTTAACTTAAGAATATTGATATTAATAACAAACAATTATTTTTTCGACTTACATTTGTTATATTAGGTTCTTCAATTTCTCCAAAAAAAGATTCTAATTCATTTAATATTAAAGGAAGTTCAATATTTTTAAGTTCTTCTTCTAAATCTATTGGCGCTTTTTCCTTTGAACATGATGGAATGGATTCCATGTTTTCATACAGTGTTTTCCTTTCTTGGATAAATTTTCTCAATTGTTTATCATAATCTAGTTTCTTCTTTTCTAATTTATCTCTATCTATATAAGATTAAGTCAAGGATCTAAAAGAAAAATACATTCTCATTTTTTTATATTCATTAAGATCATTTTGGGCTTTAGATTTCCATTTTTTATAATCATATAGGTTCTTTTCTTTTAATTTTTGAGAAACAATATTATCTAGGTTCTTTAATTGTATCCATAAGGCTTCTACAAAAATAAACAACATATAGGACTTTCAGTTTTTTATAACCTGCTTCAGAAAATGATCTTTCTATGTCTTTTTGTACTTCATATAACTGATTTATTTCATTATGAAACCTTTTTATGACACAAATTTCGGAAAATATCCTTTTTTTCAACATTTTTAACGTATTAAGTCTTTCCTGCACATGGTAATAAGAGTCATATGGTTATTTTATGTATATTTTTTACATTTATCTCTTCTGTTTCTAGTATCTTTTCCAATGAAAGTCTGATACTAATTTCATATTAATCATTATTTTAAACAACAATACTCGTACGTCTTTATAAGATTCTTTGTATGAGGAAGATTTTCAAGTTTTCTAAGTGTTTTTAGTTTTTTTTTCAATTTCAAGATCTTTTACTGTTCCCATATAGACATTTCTTCAAGAAACCTATCAAAAATAAATACATAAAAACAAATAAATACAGTGAATTCGTCAAAATATACGATCTATCATCCTCAGTTGCTTCAAAATGGGTTATTTTTTGGATTAAATTCAAGATTATATTCATTTAAAGATTTAAAAACAAGATATACTATATAATTATTAAATTAAACTCAAAAATACAATATAACACAAATATTCTAAATAAAACCTATTTATTTGACTTGTATTAATGGTTATTTTGGTCAAAAGAAAAAGATAAGCTTATAAAGCGAGTAATTGATGCTTGAAGAGAAATTACAAAAATACAGAGTATGAAGGAAAAAATACAAGAAACGTATGAGGAATTAGAGTGCAAAACATCTGGTGTTAATGTTTTACCTGGAAACACATCAAAGAAAAATATACATGATCAATTAAAAATATATATAAATGGGTTTATAGAAAAAATGTATAAAAAATATAAAATAGATGAGGAAATAACACCTCTTAATATACCTTCACGATGGACTATTTATGGGAATATGGTATTGTTTTCTTTTAATGCATTTTCTTCTCAATGGACTCTATTTTTTTCAAAACTTGAAATATCTGATAAAACACTCTTTTATAAGGGAATTTCAGAGATTTTTGGAGTTACACATCTTGCTCTAAATGGACCAATTCCTTCTGATGATGAAATGAGGATCCCTAAAGAATTTGTGCCTTTATATGGAGATTTTGGATTTAAAGTAAAAGGAAATCCAACAGAAAAGGATTTTAAAGAAGCATTCTGGGTTAGTACGAAACAAAATGGAATCCTTCAAGTTTGGTCTCCAATGTATACAATGTATTTTATCCCTCTTTTTTTCCTAATGTTAATTATTTAAGGTTTTCACGTGGAAATAGTATAAATTCATATGTTTTTCCTTTAATTATTTATTGATCTATACATTAGTTAAAGAAAAAGCCAGAATTCTTATGTTTCCAGATGTTAAAGATGCAATTGTTGCTGATTTATATGCAGGAATTGGTTATTTTGCATTTTCTTATCTTAAAGCAAAAGCAAAACATGTATTTTGTTGGGAAATAAACCCCTGGAGTGTAGAAGGCCTATGTAGAGGTGCAAAATTAAACAATTTCAAATGCGAAAAAGTCAGTAATCTAGATAAAAATTATGAAAATAATCAATTGATTGTATTTGAAAATAACAATATTTTCGCTGATAAACAACTAAAAGGAAAAACAAAAAATATTCGACACATTAACCTTGGTTTACTACCGAGTAGTGAGAATTCTTGGCTTACCTGTACAAAAATATTAGACCGTGAAGTAGGAGGTTGGATTCATGTTCATGCTGCTGTTTATATTAATGAAATCTATGATTGGACCAATGGATGTAAAGAAAAATTCGCCTTATTATTCACAAACAATTGGGAAATAAAAATCGACCATATTGAAAAAGTAAAACAAATCTCTCCAAAAAAGTTACACATCGTTGTTGACTTGTTATGTATTCCAAAAAAATAAGTTACCATCATTCATATAATGCATAAAATTATAAAATCATAAACAAAACTTTTTCCAATATACAATCTTTTTACTTTTTCAAGTATTTTTTGGGTATTATAATAACCTTTGTATCTTTCATCGCCTATAAATGTCAATAAATGACTTCATTCTATAAATTTATACATAATAATTCCCTAACTTTTTTTTCATCATTTTTTTCTGCTTGTATAAAATCTCATTATGTTTCTTAAAATGCTCAATGTCTTCATAATGTCTTAAATTTTCATTTGAACTCGTATGATGAACTTCAATATGGTGAATATTAAACTAAAATATTAATACATAAAATTATATATATTCTCTCAACTTCTGTCTCAAAATCCTCATGATGTCCATCATATCCCATATCTAACCCTTATATCCTATTTATCTCAACTAATCATTCACTTTATTACCTGGTAACTTATTTCCTTCATTTATAAATTTCTTAAACTCCTCCAAAGTAACAATACCATCTCCATCTTTATCAACATATGATAAAACCTCCTCTTCTAAATATATTTTCTGTTTTTCTGTTAAATCTTCATTATCTAGCCCATATATATATCTAAAATCCTTTGCATTCCAATATCCATCAAAATTAATGTCATGTAAATAGAAAAACATCTCTTTTCCTATCATAAAATACATTCTGAACCCTTTTCCTATGTATATTTACCCAAATCATATGACTCTATCTTATGTTCATTTTTCATATGATAATCCATCCAATTTCTATCATTTTCTTCCGCTGAAAAACAAATTATAGGCATAAAAACACATACAAATACGATATTAATCATATTTCCAAGGTTTTTCTATATTTTTTCCGCCTTTTGAGCTGTTTATTTTTTACAACTTAATCGATGTCTTGTTTATAAAGCTTATAGATTTAAATACTGGAGGATGGATGGCTTTAAAACACTGAGAACTAAGCCTCTTTATGAAGGTATTGATGACGGTAATGCTATTTCTCCCTTTTTCCCGCTTGATTTCTTGATTTTTGAGGATATTAATAGGACTTAGATGAAAAATCTAATCTTTTGGTTGTGATTCTTGATACAAATCCTTTTGGATGGGATGAGATATCTGAATATATATCATTTGATAGTGCAATTAAGGAATTACTTGTATTTTTTAATGCGCACCTTTCATTAAATCAAAATAATGATCTTGCAGTTCTTGCATCTCATATAGATTTTGTACAATATTTATATCCAACAGCTGAGAAAATGACACAGGAAGATAAGATAGTACGAGAGAATAAAGAAGAAGGATGTAAAGGACCTAATTTATATTGGCCTTTTTACATTATGAACAAACAAATTAAAGAAAACCTTGAAAAATTAATTGATCAAAGTAATAAAGAAGAAGATAGATATGTAAGATCAACAATGTTAGGAGGGTCATTATGTATGGCATTGGCATATGTTAATCGTTGTATGCAAAATAATGGGGAAAACAGGATAAAAGCAAGAATTTTTATCCTATCAGTGTCTAGTGATATTACATTTCAATATATTGCTATTATGAATTGTATTTTTAGTGCGCAGAAAAAAGTATGAAAAAGAAATTTATGAGTATTTGTTTGATATGTGTAGAAAATTCCAATTGATGTATGTAAAATTGGAAAAGATACAGTATTTTTGCAACAAGCATCGGATGCTACTAAAGGTATATATCTTCATCTTGATAAGCCTAAAAGTCTTTTGCAATATTTAATGGTTTGAAATTTATTGAAATTTAAAAATATTATAATAATGAATGGTATAGATGGTTTTTCTACCAGACCAGAAAGTTCGGCAATATCTTGTTTTACCTTTTCAACTTAATGTAGATTTCAGAGCAGCATGTTTTTGTCATAAAAAAATTGTAGATATAGGATATGTTTGTTCTGTATGTTTATCAAGTTAAGTTTTATAAGTCAATTATATCATTATTAATATTAGTAGTTTTTTGTATAAAACAACCAAAATGTCTAGTATGTGATACTATATTTGATACAAATATGTTGCAAAAAAATGTTGAAAATCCTCCATCTAATACTTTTGGAACAGAGATCTAGTTTATAATATTATACAAATGATTTCGAATTTCCGGAATAAACGAATGAATTAGGTGATTTCTCATTTTCAGAGATTTCTGCCTTTGATTTAGTGTCGTTGGAAAACATATACCCGACTCCCTTTCAATAGTAAATAAATTTAACAATGTATGAAGCATACCATTGATGGTGTAGAATGGGCAAAAAGAAAGTCTATCATATACGTATTTTGTAATAATTCAACTTTTACGGCAACTAAACCAGCAAAAGGAGTATGTCCTTGAATTATTCGTGATGCTTTATATCATTAAAAATCGAATTATATAAATAAATGTCAATGATTTACATAGAAAATCTTTTTTGATGCAATTTTTTACTGATTTTAATAAATCTTTTCCCATAAGAATTCTTTCGCAGCATTTTTTTGCAAGACTAGTAGCAATAATTTGTTCACCTGAACCTTATTTCGATCTTTAGCTATTATAAAATTTATTAATTATAATACCTGAACATATTACTGCTACACCTGTTCCATTTTCATTCATTTCAACCCACGTTCCTGCTAATGGTATTGCTGCTAATCCAAGTCTCCCTGGATATTTCATAGCAATCCCTCCTGAACTTGATCCTGCCGCTAAAATTCCATCCTTATCAACTACAATTACTCCTACTGTATCTGAAACTAAATTAATATCTAAAGTTTTACACAATTCTAATTCTTTTGTCCATTTCTCCCATGAAATACGAGATTTTCGTGAAATAAGTGTTTCAGGTTCAACCTCTGGAATTCCATTCTGAGTAGCCCATAATGTCGCCCCTTCTCCTACAAGGATACTATTATCTTTTAAATTTAAAAATAAATAAAAATAATGCATCTCAACATTGGTTGACTCCTATTCAATGATAATACTTCATCTTGCGCATCAATAAGCGCTTTTGCTACTGAAATAGGATGCTTTATCTCTATTAATATAATTAATATTAACCATAGATTTTCATATCGCACTTTTAAGTGCTCCAACTGCTGCTATTTTTCCAGAAAAACCATCCATAATAGATGCATCACATTCAACATCTCCGTTTAACGTAAGATTAGAGCCATATCCTGCATTTGTATATTTATTTGTCTCTAATAATTGCACTGTTTTTTCTACTACTTCTATTGCTTTGCCGCCTTGATAAATCAATTTTATACCCTCTTCACAGACTCTGAGCATATTATAAAGGATATTTTGATATTTTAAATGTTAATTGACCTTCTGCAAAGCCTTTTATACTGATTTTCATGGCTCTTACTATGACATCCTGCTCCAATATGAACAACTACAAAACCCATCATTTTTTCCCCGGAAAAAAAAGGTTATAGTCAAAATACAATGAAAAAAAACAAATTATTTCTTAATATTTCGAAAAAAAACCAAAAAATACGCTTCAATTTGACTTTTTTTTAAAAATTATTTTTTTGAAAGTTATCATCGCTCTCGAAAAATTAACAATTTTTATAGCACCTTAATTCATAGGAAAAAAAGCCATTTTAAAGACAAAATGTTCCAGAATTTTCCTGTAGTTATTATGGATAAGTACGTATTCGTTTTTTTCTGAAAAAAAACCGCTTTTTTTTGACTTAAATTGACCATTTTTTAGTGGAACAGGTTTAACAAAAATTGGGTAGTTTTTTGGCCTTAATAAAGACATATTTTTAACTTAATACATAGTCTTTCTGGTAATAATGTTCCTTCTTATGTTTTTCCTACGGTTATTACGTCTTCACAGATGCCAGGAACAGGATCAGGACGATCAGTCTCAATATCAAAATCATCCTTTCTAGGATCCAGTTTATCTATAGGAAGTTCGTTAAATAAACGTGGAGCAGAGGATCTTGATTTTTATATTGGTTATGAGGCGTTAGAACAAGCGAATGGTTTAGGATATAGTTTAAATTATCCTATTCGTCATGGAATAATTGAAAGTTGGGATTATATGGAGCGATTTTGGCAACAAAGTATCTTTAAGTATTTAAAATGTGATCCAGAAGATCATTATTTTCTTTTAGTGGGGATACTTTAAGGGTTTTTATTTATCTGATATATATCCAGACAGAGCCACCTCTTAATCCTCCGGAAAATAGAGAACATACGGCAGAAATTATGTTTGAATCATTTAATTGTGGAGGTCTTTATATTGCAGTGCAAGCGGTTCTTGCGCTTGCAGCATCATGGACGTCATCTAAAGTTCAAGACCGATCTCTTACAGGAACAGTAATTGACTCTGGAGATGGTGTGACACATGTAACGCCTGTTGTATGTATTATTTGAGTATATTTTTGAAATTTCTTATGAGCTAAAGGCGGATGGTTATGTAATTGGATCAGCACTTAAGCATATTCCTATTGCAGGAAGAGATATTACATATTTTGTTCAATCTCTTTTACGTGATAGAAATGAGTTAGACTCTTCTCTAAAGACGGCAGAAAAGATCAAAGAAGAATATTCATATGTATGCCCGGATATTATTAAAGAATTCAGTAAATATGATAGGGAGCCAGAAAGGTTTCAAAAATATTATGTAGAATCAAGTTCAGATAAAAAAATAGTAGTAGATGTTGGATATGAGAGATTCCTTGGTCCAGAAATTTTTTTTCATCCCGAAATTGCATCATCTGATTTTTTAACACCTTTACCTGAAGTTGTAGACAGTGTAATTCAAGCATCTCCTATTGATGTCCGACGTGGTTTATATAAAGTAGATATTAATTATGGATATGTGATTTTGTTTAATATTTATTAGAATATTGTTCTTTCAGGAGGATCAACAATGTTTAAAGATTTCGGTAAAAGAATGCAAAGAGATATTAGACAAATTGTAGAAAAGCGTATTCGGAAAGGAGAAAAACTCTCAGGTGTGAAAAGTGGTGGACTTGAAGTTAATGTTATTTCACATAAAAAACAAAGAAATGCTGTTTTCGTTGGTGCAAGTTTAATATCACAAGCTGTAAGTTTTTATTTATTTAATAATTCTAATTCATTTTTGAAGCCCGAGTTTTTATCGTATTGTTGTACAAAAAAAGATTATGAAGAATATGGACCTGGAATTGTAAGAAGATTTGCAATTTTTGGATCCTTTTTATGAATGAGTGTTATGCAATTATGTTTCATATGCCAATTGTTATTCGTTTATTCAATTCTTTCATTCTTTGATTCTTTTAATAAAGATATCCTCTTTAAAATACTTTTTTTCCATTTTAAATATTCTGAATAATGTTTATCTCCATAAAAATCAACTTGAGGATGAATCTTATATAAAAATTAATTTTTTCATCACATTAATAAAATTTTACCATCATCCCTACACCACTAACTGCTCGACATTGTAATTTACTTTCTGTATTAGATTCTATTTCTATTGATTCATCAATTTTCTTTTCAAATATAGACTCTATCCACTTATGTTTATCATTATCTTCTTTAACAAATTCAATCCAATATTTCAATTCTTTTTGCTTCATATTATCTATACCTAATATAAATAATACTTCTTCTTTTTCTTCACGATTTATATTTTTTTCTTTTCTTAAATAATTTATCATCATAATAAACATTCCTGCAATAAGCCCTTTTCTATCATAAACATGTGGGTATCTTTTGTTACATATTTCTAATGCTTCTATAAAATAATTTATTTTTGACTGTATTTTCATTTTATCACATAATTTATAGATTATTTCTTTTGATAGCTTTTTTTCCCCTTTTTCAACTTCCTCACATCCTTTCAAATATGGTGCTAGCTCATAACGAAATTGTTCTAATAATCCTTCATATTGTTTTATAGGTAATGGTAATTTCTCCATAGATAATTTAGGAAGTGACAATTTTTTCGACAATCTGACCCGTTCAACAGTTCATACTGATTACTTATATTATTCTCATCATCACTCACCTTTCATGAGCAATATTTATACATAATCTTATACGTGCTGGTTCTTGCTTAGATTTTAATATAATTTCTTTCTGATATGACTGTCGAACCAATAAATCTACCTTTTTCAAAAACATATCTGGATAAGGTTTCTCAAGTGTTGGCATCATTTGATGTATAATTTCCTCAATATTTATCATCATTTTTTAATAACCCTCTTTTTCTCTATAAAAATAGGTGGTTGACCGATAAAATACAAAAAATTTCAATTCAAAAATAACTTGAAAAATAAAGCCAAAGAAGCATTATTTATAAGAGATCCGGTATATCTTAATGTCTGGTGTTTGTTTCCATATATTTTTATACTTTTTTTTTGTGAATTAAAAGAGCTTAGTTTGTTCCAATTAATCCAAAACCTTTTTTGCAAGAATTAACAGGAAAATCTGTATTAATAAAGCTTAAATGGGGCCAAGAATATATAGGATTTCTTCAGAGTGTTGATTCCTATATGAATATTCAGTTAGCAAATACAGAAGAATATGTAGATGGAAAAAATACAGGTCAATTAGGTGAAGTAATGATTCGGTAAGATAATAAATATAAGAAAAATATGTTAAGATTCGTTAAAGATGCAATAACGTCCTCTGGATTACTGGTAATGTTGATTGTATTAATTCGAAAGAAGGTTAGACATTTTTTGGATAACTTTAAAAATATTATGAAAATTGAATAATATTTAAAATTGTATCATGAGAATAAAATCCTAATTTTTCTTTCAATTTTTGTTTCATGAGGTCCAAAAGCCCGAGTGCTTGACGTCGCATTAAGATATCTTGATCAGTAACTTGAATATAACGAATAGTTTTTAAAGTACTTTGCAATAAATTGCTTGGAATTGACATTAGGTCATCGGTTCCTTCTAAAATGTTTGCAATTAATACGATTGCAGCTTTTAAATTAGTATAATATAAGGTTAGAGTGTTTGAAAACCTCTTCTAAGTATAATATGTTCTTGTGTTTTTTCGAAATTTAAAATATCAAGAACAGATTTTAATGCTATAAAACACCATTTATCCATTCCATAGAAGCTACAATTACATGCAATAGCAAGTATATTAAGTGCGGATGAACGAATTCGTATATCATTTGTTGAAGAAGTTGATATATCAAGCATGGTTTTTGAAATAGTGTCAGAAATCTTACCATGAATCATTTTTCCAATATTTTGTATTATTTTAAAAATAGCATCACCTATTCGTATGCGTTCATCAAGGTTATATTTTAAATCATTTGCATATTCAGTTAGTAAATATTCAATTATATAATTATTGTGGTTATTTGATAAGGAAGTAAGACAATTTATTGCATTTAAATAAACGAAGCTGTCATTGTCCTTTATTAATCCAATTAATAAATTTAGTACTTCATTGACATCTACTATTGGATCTTTTGCCTCTATCATTTCTTTTAAAAGAGAAATCCCTTGCGCACGTACTGGAACAAGCTGATCAAATGTATATTGTATAGCTTTATTATATTTTCTTTTTGAATCTTCAATCTGAGAATTCCTATTTTGATCTGACATAATAGGAAAAATGAGATATGATTTGATCAAAATACTTAAATTTTGAGCACAACTTTTTAAAGAGTCTACTGAATTTTTTGACATATATATTAATTGATGTTGAATAATATCTAAAAGAGAAATTTCTTTTTCTGATAGCTTAGGATTACCAATTAGGATTATATTTAAAATATTTAAAGAAATCTCAACAATACTAATATCTTCATCCGTAATCTTTAAATCTGTGTCATTTTTTACTATCTTATGAAGATTATTAAGAGATGGTTGATCAATATCCTTAAAATCTTGCGTAGTTTGTGATAACTTATAATTATTATTAAAATTAGATATAATTTCCATTAATATTTGAAAAATTTTCTCTGTATTTTTCGTTATTTCTGTAATATAATTATTCTGCATTAAGATCAATATTTTTAAATAATATAGTTCTTTTAGAGGATCCTGATCCTCCTTTGAATTTCTATTTCTATTAAGACAATAATTTAGTAATTTTAAAAATATATCTTCCATCAACTTCTGATCATTCCGAAATTTGTCAATCAAGAAACCAAAATTTTCAATACGAGAATCAACATCTTCTACTGACAAAATTATATCTGAATTATTGATTTCAATTGAAATTCCACCATGCTCTCCATTGGAAAAAGAAAAGTATGTATCACCTGTAGATAAAAAATTTTCTATTATTTTCCAAATAGATGTCAATTGACATGATAAAAAAATGTAACTTAGAAGAATAGCAATAATTCTATCTCTCCATATATATTTATGAGTTTTATGAGAAAAACATGATGCTGCCCAAAGAACGATAAATATAGGAGAAATAACATTAATTATTATATTAGAATCAGATTGAAGACATATTTTTTCAATTCTTTTAATAGAATTCTCTACAGATTCATCACTTTGATTTTGTTTTGGAGTATGTAATAATTCAATAATTTTAGAAATAATATGATTTTGCGTCAATTCAGGATAATTCAATAGCAAAACAGATATAATTCTTCCTGATGTTTGATATAAATATGATTTTTCAAATGGATGATCGAGCATTGACAAAAGTTCCGGAGAAATTGATTTTATATATTCCTAATTTAATAAGCATTTATTCATTTTAAAATTAAAAAAAAACCTCTTTTTCAATATCCTTAGGAATTAATGTAACCAAAGATACCACTTTATCAAAATCATTAATCGTAATCTCATTCTCGTACAATGTTACTTTTACAAATTCTACTATTGCAGTAATTCCACCTGGTTTTCTTGTTATTTTTACCAATTCCTTACATACAACTTCTTTCATCCATTTAGGACATCTAGGATTGTTCAATCTGATTAAGGTAGACAATAAAATATTAAATGGTAAACTATTTTCTTAATATCTCAAAAAAAAAAAAATATATATTTAAATTACCTTTCTAAAAGATAATAAAATTTTTCACTCCAATCTTTATCCTTGTTTTTTGCAAAAAATCCAAGTTCTCCATAAATACTTAATGTATACAAAATACTTTTTTCCCCAATATTAAAAAAATTCACAAAAACTTCATTTTTCATAACTATCTCAAATACATTAGCCGCCATAATCAATATTTCCCTATTTCTTTTGTATAATTCTTCATTTTCAACAAATGATGTCTTTATTCTTTGATCTTTCAATATCTTAAAAACGACACTATGTTTCCATAAATCTAGACTCATGCCTACTCCATTCGGGCTACAGACTCTAAATATAAAAAATGCTGAATACTCAAAAAGACGTAAAATCCTCTTTCTATCTCTCAAACCAGTTGATATACTTTCGATTTCCTCTTTATTCATTTTTTTCAAAACTTCACTGACTTCAACAAGAAATATTAATAACTTTTTGACTTCTTCAACTAATTCTACATTGTTTCTACTCCTCCATTCTGCTTCTAAGTCTATTTTCTCTGAACATTCTGGCTTTTGGCTGATCTCGCTCATACAATGGCCTATTTTATCCAAAAAAATCCCTATTTCAACCAGCTTTTTTCCAAAATCCGGTTCCATTGCTTCTGGACCTTATATAAAAGATCTTTATCTCTAATTTAGACCTTTTATCCTCTTTATTACGGCTATTTTCTAGTCTCATACGTTGAATATTGTGTGTACGCTTAAGATTTTTTGACTTATAGTAATGGAGGAAAAAAGAGCTAACAAGAGGCTTAAACAAGATGATAAAAATTCCAGTAATTATGAGATAGAAAAGGATTTATTTCAATCAAAAATGAGTATTAATTCGGGGAATTCTGTTTATTTATGGACAAGTTTTAAAAAACATAAAACAACGGCAGAAGAAGCGGAAAAATTAGAGGTTTATATGGGTTTTAAGTGGAGAAAAAGGTTAATATGGCATTAGAATGGACCAGTTAATCCATTCAATGGAGAAGCATTTAGTGAAAAGTATTTTAATATATTAAAAAAACGAAGACAACTTCCAGTTCATTCTCAACGGTATAATATAGATGAATAATGGAAGATTTTGACAGGAAAATAGAGATGAATTCCTTAAAATGTTTCATTCTACTAAAATTCTTGTTTTTGTTGGAGAAACGGGCTCAGGAAAGACGACACAGTAAAAATTAGAAGTTTTTTTTAAGAAATGAGTAATATTTTCTGATAGAATCCCTCAATTTGTTTTATTTGATGATTTACCACATTTGAGTATTGATTTACGAGTTGAATAATATGTGAAAGCTTAATTTTATGTTTTTTTTAGATGGAAAACAAGTAGCTTGTACACAGCCACGCAGAGTAGCAGCAATGTCAGTTGCAAAACGGGTTGCAGATGAAATGGATGTAGTTCTTGGTGAGCAAGTTGGATATAGTATTCGATTTGAAGATTGTACAAGTTATAAAACAGTTTTGAAGTATATGACAGATGGTATGTTACTTCGTGAAGCTATGAATGATCACCTTTTATCTCGATATTCGTGTATAATTTTGGATGAGGCACATGAAAGAACATTGTCGACAGATATATTAATGGGTTTGATGAAAGAAATTTCACAAAAAAGGCCAGATTTGAAAATTATTATTATGTCTGCAACATTAGATGCACAAAAATTTCAACACTATTTTTTTGATGCACCTCTTTTAGCAGTTCCAGGTCGCACTCATCCAGTAGAAGTCTATTATACACAAGAACCTGAAAGAGATTATCTTGAAGCAGCTTTAAGAACAGTTTTACAAATTCATATAGAGGAAGATCCTGGAGATATATTACTTTTTCTTACAGGTGAAGAAGAAATTGAAGATGCATGTCGAAGGCTTTCTATAGAGGCAGAGGAATTGAGTAGAGAAACTGAATTGGCGCCTATGAAAGTCTATCCTCTTTATGGAACACTTCCTCCTCAACAACAACAAAAAATCTTTGAACCAGCACCTCCCCCTCGAAAAGAAGGAGGAAAACCAGGAAGAAAGGTTATAATATCTACGAATATTGCTGAAACATCATTGACTATTGATGGTATCGTTTATGTTGTTGATCCTGGTTTTAGCAAACAAAAAGTCTATAACCCAAGAATAAGAGTAGAATCATTACTTGTTAGTCCTATAAGTAAAGCTAGTGCTGATCAGAGAGCCGGAAGAGCTGGAAGAACTCGTCCTGGGAAATGTTTTAGACTTTACACAGAACAGGCTTATAAAAAAGAATTACAAGAGCAAACATATCCTGAAATTTTGCGTAGCAATTTAGGCAATACTGTTTTAGAACTCAAAAAATTAGGTATAGATGATCTGGTACATTTTGATTTTATGGATCCACCTGCACCAGAAACAATGATGAGAGCTCTTGAGGAACTTAATTATCTTGCATGTTTAAATGATAATGGTGATCTTACGGCTTTAGGAAGAATGGCTTCGGAATTCCCATTAGATCCTTCATTGGCAGTTATGCTTATTGGAAGTCCAGAGTTCTATTGTTCAAATGAAATTCTTTCATTAACAGCACTTCTTTCTGTTCCAAATGTATTTACAAGGCCAAATACAGCAAAAAAACGTGCAGATGAAATGCGTCAGGTTTTTGCTCATCCTGATGGCGATCATTTAACTCTTTTAAATGTCTACCATGCATATAAAGGTGTCAATGGAGATGTAAATTGGTGTTATGAACATTTTCTTTCACATCGATCTTTACAGAGTGCTGATAATATCAGAGCACAATTAAAGCGTACTATGGAGAAAAATGATATTGATCTTGTTTCTACTCCATTTGGTGATAAAAAATACTATGATAATATTCGTCGAGCACTTGTAAGTGGTTTTTTTATGCAAGTAGCAAAAAAGTCCTCTTCTGATAAGAATTATTTGACCGTTAAGGATAATCAACCCGTTGGATTACACCCTTCAACAGGTTTTATTCTTTTTTTTCTAATATAATATTTATCTTGTATAGTATTAAATTATACACCTGAATGGGTTCTTTATAACGAGTATGTTCTACTCATTTCTATTTTAAACACTCACATTTTAGGTTTGTTTTAACTTCAAAAAATTATATTCGAACTGTAACTTCAATTAAACCTGAATGGTATTTTTAAACTCTTTTTCATTTTATTTATTTTAACACCTAAAGGCTTTTGGAAATAGCACCAATTTATTATAATATTGATGAATTTCCTTCTGGTGATATGAAAACTGCTTTACAAAGAGTTCAACAAAGACGTCTCAGAGCTGCCACAATTGCAAAACGTATTGTTCAATAATATATATATTATTCTATATTATTACATCACTATTATTCTAAATATCAACATCTCAAAAACAATTAATCAATCTATACATTAATATTTAAATTTAATTCACTGTCTAATCATATAAATATCGGTCAACACATTTTTAAGAAATTTATTCAATATTATTAATGAGCTTTAAAAAAGATAAATTTTTCATAAATAAGCACTAGCATTTCTTTTATTTATGATGATATATGGATCTTTCATCAGTATATATATTTTTAAATGATTATATGATATTAATTATATCTAGTGGCGTCAGTTTAATTTTTTCAAGATTACAGAGATTACAGATTTATATCATAAAAAAGAAGGTCAAGATGTATTAAAAGTATATTTCTGATTAATATTTCTATTTTTAATTGGGATAGATTATTTCATCTTCTATTGTTACATCAGGTAGAAAATATATATATGCAGCAGATAATTTTGGATATATTCGAATTATTTCATCAGAATTTTGTATTGTTTGTGAATTTTCTGCATATAAGAATGGACGTGTTATTTTGTTACATTGTATTTCTGAGGCACCTCTTTTAGTTACAATAGGAGTAATTTTTAGGAAAAATTAAATATAGTTTTTTAATTGTATATCAAGGATGAGGAGAATAATTCTGATCCAATATTAAAAATATGGTCTCTTGAATCATTTGAGAATAGTTTCAAATCACCGAAATGTAAAACTACTATCAATATTAACAATAATGCGAATCCATATCCTGTATTCTTTAAAAAATTCGTATCTATATATGTTAATAACAAATAACAGATTTCATGTTTTGCTGTATCCGAAAATCTCAGTTATGTTGCTATAGGCTTTGCAAATGGTACTGTGTTACTTATTAAGGGTGATTTAGTAAGAGATAGAGGGTCCATACAAAGAGTTATTTATAAGTCAGAAGAACCTATTACTGGTCTTTATTTTAAAGAAAGCAAGAAGGATGTATCGCTTTTTATCATTACAACGGAAAAAGTATTAAAATTGTTAATTAATGCAAAAATTTTGTTTAAATCACCTGAAATTATTGATGCTGTAGGTGCATCTTTAGGATGTTCTACAATAAATCGCAAAAATGATGACTTGATTATTGTTCGGGATGATTCTATCTACATTTATAAATCCAATAACAAAAATATCTGTTATTCTTACAAATCCTCGAAATTTGGAGTACTGGTTAATCATGATTATATTTTTGTATTTTTGCTACCATGTGCTGCCTCTATCATTGCACCTAGTACGACAAATATTAGTCCAAGAAATATTTTTGATATGTCTCAGCTTATAGTTATTAATACTGAAAATAAATTTATTGCACATGTTTCAAATTTTCAATTTTTTTTTAAAACAATATTTATGGAATGGGGAGATTTATATATTTTTTCTCAGGATGAACAAGTATTTATTATGTTTAGTAAGATAATTTTTTAATATGTAATAAAATAGGTATTCAGAGTACAAGAAAAGTCTTTATCAGAAAAACTTGAAATACTTTTTCAAAAGCATTCATATCCATTAGCTATTGATTTGGCTTTAACTGGTGGTTATACTAGAACAAAGGTTAATGATATTATAATTAAATATGGTGATTATCTTTATGATAATGGCGATTTTGATGGATCTATGAAACAATATATCCTTTCTATTGACCAAATAAAACCTTCAAATATAATTAAGAAGGTAAGATATTGTTTTTTTGTTAAAATATTTTATTTATTTATTTACTTATTTATTTAGTTTCTTAATTCCAAGCATATAAATAATTTGATTAGTTTTTTAGAAACTTTATACGCAAAAAGGTTATCAAACTCTGATCATATAATCCTTCTTTTAAATTGTTATGCAAAGCTTCATGATTTGGAAAAAATTAATGATTTTATCATGAAGGAAAATGTAGAATTCGATATTATGTCTGCTATAACTGTTTTTCGTCAAGGAGGTTATTATGATCAGGCTGCATATTTGGCAGATAAATGTCAGGATTATGATACATATTTATCGATACAAATTGAAGATAATAATGATTGCAAAAAATCTCTTGAATATATACTTGATCTTGAACCTGAATATGTACGTTAAAGTTTTATAAATATTATGTTATTAATTTTTTAGGTGTTTTTTTCTTTAAAAAAATATGGTAAAAAACTTTTAAGTGAAGTTCCTATGGAACTAGTATCATTATGTATTGATCTTTTTTCGGGAACATATATGCCCATTTCAAAGAAATCTAGTTTAAAGAAATCGACTAATCAAACGAGTCAATTTACAATAACAAATTATGTTTCTTTTCTACCATATGTAAATACAGCTACAGCTAATTCAACTTCCGAGCAATCAGTAGTTAATTCTAATCAAACATACTCCTGTGATATAAAAACGCAACCAATGTATGATATTCCTAGTGTCAGCTCGATATTTCCTATTTTCATAAACAATAATAAGCAACTTATATATATATTGGAAACTTTAATGGAGAAATTTTCTGCTATTGATTACAAAAACTCAGAGAGAGATCTAGTATGCACTACCTTATATGAGATTTATTTAAGAGAAATAAAAAATTCTAACTCTTCCATTGAGCGTCAAGACTATGAAAAAAAAGCGAAATCTATTTTGGATAATGAAACAGTATATTATGTATTTCTTTTTAATAACTATTGATTTTTTTAGTGTCTTATTGATTCATTCAACGGACTTCTTTTATCATATTTAACAGGTTTTTCTGAAGGATTTCAAATATTAAAAGAAAAATCAGACACAAAAATTGATGCTTTTCGTTATT
Organism: Pneumocystis carinii B80; assembly: GCF_001477545.1. Classification (NCBI taxonomy): domain Eukaryota; kingdom Fungi; phylum Ascomycota; class Pneumocystomycetes; order Pneumocystales; family Pneumocystaceae; genus Pneumocystis; species Pneumocystis carinii. Next base: position 157,686 of record NW_017264718.1, read on the forward strand.
ATTGTTCTATTCAAGATACATCTAAAGTAATAGATTTTTTAACAAAACACGGAGACTCTGAGTCGGAATTATATCTTCTAGCTTTAGGTTACTTCATATCATCTCCTAAAATTTTAAATGATGTTGGAGACTATTTTCACATTGTTCTTAAAAAAATAAAAGAAGAACGATTAATGACACCTTTAGAAATTATTAAGATATTAAGTTTGAATTCCATTGCTACTATTGGTGTAGTAAGAGAATACTTGATAGAAATTATTGAACAAGAAAGAAAAGAAATAGATAATGTAAGTATATTTCTTATTTTCTGTTATTTTTAATGTGTTTAATTCGCATTAGAACACTAAACTTATTAATACATATCATAATGATACAGAAAATAAAAAAAATAAACTTAATGATTTAATGGAAAGGTAAAAATAGTATTTTTTTAATTTTTTTCTTATTTCAAAAAGTGCGCAAATTTTACAAGGGATGAAATGTTCTATATGTGAACTTACACTTGACCTTCCAGTTGTTCATTTTCTATGTAAACATTCGTACCATCAGAGGTATATCATTTATTTTTATGCTCAATAATTATCTCATATAATTTAGGTGTATTAATGATTTAGAAGAAATGGAGTATTGTCCTCAATGTTCTAGCAATAATAATATGGTTAAAGCAATTAAAAAATCTCAAAGTGAAATAGCTAATAAGCATAATTTTTTTCAATCCCAACTTGAAAATGCAATAGTAATTAATAAATATAAAGTTATTGTATACTGATAATTTTAGGATAAATTAAAGTTTATTTTTGATTTTCTTTCAAGAGGTGCTTTATCTATGGAAATGAAATAAGATAATCATGATTCATTTTGATTCTTGTTAATATTAGTATATTTTTGAAAAATAATATAATCTATTACTAAGATAGTTCAAAAATCTTAATTGAATTTATAAATTATCATCTTTCACTGTAAGTCCTTTTCGAATTTCCAAAACAGAGTCCTTATTTATTATTATAAAACGTATTGCATATAACAATATATATAGCTTACCACAATGACTGCATCTAACCCTGCTTGTATTTGCAATTTAACATTTTCGGTGACATTATTATCTGATCCATATGTTACACAAACTAAACCAGAATCTTTGACCACCTGGATTAGGCGTGGACATAATACTAATGGACCTGAATTGCATACAATACCCAACAAATTCCATTTAGTTGCGAATCTAATAGCTTCTTGTAAAGATGCACATCTAATATCTCTATTAGAGATATTAGCATCTGTAAGAAACATAATCTAAAATAAATATTAAAAGAAAAATAAATAAATAATTACGAACAGGTATTGAGGGCTTTGTGTTTATTGTTAGTTTAAAGTTAAAATTTCAAAAAAAACTAACCTGTTTATAAGATAGAAGTAAACATATTTCCGGATGAAAACTACTAAATATTATGTCCCTATCTTTTTTATGATCATAGACAATTCTTAAAACTTTAAAGTATTACGATTAATTCTAAAATAATATAAAAATATAATTACCTGTATCAACCCATTTGTTTAATTCGATTGCAATGTTATCCATTTCTTCTTTTTCTGCTTCAAAAAGCATAGGATATTCTAAAACATTGAATTTTAAAATCAAAGTAATATATTTAACATACTACATTCAATATTAAATCCGACATGACTAGGTATTCTCTAATAAATATTGAATTTGATTATATCAATAAATTAAAAAAGATAAATACCTTAAAGGCTTCTTCTAATGTCATAAAAGGGCCTTGAATACTTTGTCCACGTGCATTTCCTTTGTAGCCCTTAATTTTAAAGTCTCTAGTATATTTGATTCGTTCATATAATTCATTATGATCTTTAAAATTACTGAAATAATGACTTTTTGAACGTTTCATAAAATCGAGTCTCAATTTTGAAGATAAAGGTGAAATTGATCCATTTAAAAATGCAGGTGGAACAGTTTTGTTCTTAGTTTCCGACAATGCCAAAAACTAAAATATATGTTTAATTATTAATAATGAACTAATATACCTGTTGCAAAGTTAAATTGTGAACTGGTGCATCAATACCTAGAAAATATTATATAAATCAATATATTTTCAAAAAAGCTACCTGTTTCTGAAACTAGGAAATCATGATAAATAATTGGAATACAATCTTTCGTCAATTGAACATCGAACTATATAATGGTTGATATCTTAAATAACAATAGAAAAAAAAAATACTTCTACATATGATGCTCCTAAAATATTTTATTAGTTTTTTTTGATAGTAAAATTATTAAAAAATCTTACCTAGATTTGCAGCAGAAATAAATGACTATGATGTTATTATTATAATTTGTCAATTATATAAAATACCTGTAGTGTATTTTCTCCAAGTTGTAAACTTTTCTTTGATGCACGATTTTCTCCAAGTCCTTAGAAAATAGTTAATTTAATGACTATATCTAGAAAATTATAAAAAACCTCTATGGCCAATTACCTAAAACATTTTATATAATTATTATTAAATAAGTTTTTAATACCCTTGTTTTAATTAGTGATTTCCAATATGTAGAATTGTTTTCAGTTGAGATATTAGGATGTTTAAATGGAGTAATAACCCTAAATTCAAAATTTATACTTCCAATAACAGATAAAGTATCTGCTTTTAAAATAGGGATCTTCAATTCACCGTCCAATGATTCTTTTGTTTTACCAAGATTCGTTTTTATAGTTGATAATATAGCAACAGCACGTCCAATGGGTACATTTCGATTTTCATTGTATGTTGGAACTAGTAATGAATTAAAATTATATTTTAATAAAAAAAATAATACCAATATCAAATAAAAGCTCCATTTTTTCGTAATTAGTAGTATTAAAGATAATAGGTTCAGTTTCTATACAATAATGAGCTGGAAAATCTATAATTGTATTGCCCCCTTCTGCATTTCTAGCTTTAATAATTAAGGAAAAAGGAATATCCTGTTGAGAAATGGGTGCCTCTATAAGAGAAACATCATCGATTTCTACTGGCTTCACTTTCTTTTTTTTATCAGTTGAACCTAAAGTGACCTATAAAAAAATAAAAAATAAAGTTTAATAATATATAATAGTAACTTACAATAACCATTAATTCATCTTTTAGATAGTTATGGCCGAAACTTTTCATTGATGCTACTTTTATCGCAGAATTGTTTTTTTGTAATGAGACTGATGAGTTATTTTTCTCAATTTCGTCTTGAGATTCATCATTTTCATCATATATGACAAATTTATGTTCGTTCTCCATATCCTCTGGATTTTCATGTATTAAAGCTTGTTTCTGGACAAATTCTTGTACTTCTGGCGTTGATAAAAGATCAACGCAATTCATATGACCTCTAAAAACAGCATGCTCAAGAGCCGTCCACCCAGAAAAATCAACATCATTGATTTTCGTATTTGCAGAAATAAGTAGTTGTAATATTTCAATATAGCCTTCTACTGCTGCTATAAATAAAGGTGTCCATCCATAAAGATTTTCTCGTAATTCTGTATTTTGCTTTTGATTTTCTGTACCATTTAAAAGTATTTTAACAGTAGCTATGTTATTTAGACGAGTAGCAATATGAAGTGGAGTTTCTCCTTCTTTGTTTTGATGATTAATATCCAATCCAGATTCCAGCAATTGATATACTATCTCATCGTAATTAAGTTTAGCTGCAAGAGCCAAAGCAGAATAAGTGTTGTCACTTTCTATTTTTTCTTCATATATAATTTTTTTTCCTAAATATTATTAATAAAATATCAATTAAGAGTAAAGATACCATAAGAAAGTGAATCAATTTTCTGATTTATGGTTTGCAATGTTTTTAAAATTTCTATATCACGAATTAAGATAGCCCAATGCAATGGAGTATATCCTTCTGAATCTTTCCACTTGGAATTATTTAAATTATCAATTTCAGGATCTAATTGTCCCCATTTTACCATGTAATCTAATATTAATCGAGTAGTTTTAAGAAGACCATATTGTACAGCATAATGTAAAGGAAGTCGTTGGTATATATCTTGGCCTGATAAATATTTATAATGAACTGGTCTAAATTGAGAAAGCAAAAATTCTAATGATTCTGTTTCTTCTATGTCTATGGTATCAGAATTACAAGAATTGGAATCCCTGGTATAAATATATAAATTTGTTACTGTTGGTATAAGATAAAGTAGTTGATCAATATATGGAAGCGATGACATATTTTTATTTGTATTGTTGAGTGCCTTTAGTTTACATCTTCCAATATACATAATATGCTTATGAATAAGATTTCTATTATTTATCTCTTCATCTTCTATAAGCACATCTAAATATGGAAAAACCACCTTAATACATGACAAAGATTTAGCAATAAGACACTTCTGTACCAAAGTGATTAGGATATTTGAAAGAGATTCGGATCTTAATTTATCAATTAGAAATTTAAAATTATCCACATTATTTTGATAAATAGATGTTTGTATCTCTGTCGCAAGAACTGGAGAAATAACAAAACAAAAATTAGATAGAGTATCTGTAATTGAGTCTAAAACATCCTCTTTACATTGCTTCGAAGAATCTACGTTAGTATAATAAGAAATATAATTATTAACGTTATGAAGTAATTCTATTATTGTTGTATTTTCCAAAAGCACTAATACCTGATTATCATACTAAATATGAATCTAAAAATCATTTAAACTACTTTAGATTCCATATAATTTGACTTTACTAAAATATTACATTTCTTATCAACTCTGAATTATATTAATTGGAATATATATATATAATTTAAAAACGTTTTACTTCTTTAAAATCTTTGAAAATCCCCTCTTGTTCATTTCTACATACCAAAATATCTTTTGGAGATCTGAACGTAAAGAAAGTAATAAAATTAAAAGATCTTCTTTCTCCTCGCTTGAAAGATTAAGAGATTTATTTTCATTAAGAAAATCTAAGTGGTATTTTTTCACAATTAGCCCAATCCTATAAGATATCTGGCTTTTCTTTTGGTTAAAAAATGTCTCAACACATTTCAAATTATCATCAAGCATTAAAAAAAATGCTTTATATAAAAATAAGTCGCAATCTTTAGTAATATATCCATCATCTTACATGAAAATTCTCTATATTCTGCTTGTTTTGATGATATATTAGAGATTTCTCTCTTCAATCCCTTGTAATTAATATATTTTGAGCTTATTCTTATTAATTTTACATATTTAATCCTTTATAAAAACCTAAACTCCAATATTCGGTTCTTAATTAAACTAAAATATATTAGTCATAGATAAATATATAAAAAGAGCTTCTTATACTTGTCTCCAAACTTCATTTTAATCTTTATGTTTTACTTATAAAACTTAAAGATATTTTTAATTTAGGGATATATATAACCCTAATGTAACCCTAGAATAACCCTAAGTAACCCTAAGTAACCCTAACATAACCCTAATATTACAAGGGTCATCCTGGTTAACCCTAAATTAACCCTAAATTAACCCTAGTTTAACCCTGACAACCCTAACTTATCCCTAATGTCTATCCTTATTATACGTTATAATAGTAACCCTAACCCTAACCCTTAATATGGCTCTAGAAACAAAGAGTATCAAGTTTTTTGTATTTCTATAATAAAAAGATAATTATAACGACTCTTTTCGTCTGTTCTACTTCTACTAAAAAAAATAACTTTATTTCTTTTCTTTCAACAAGTCAAGTTATAAAAATATTATATCATTCTACACAATTCATTCTAAAACAATGATTTCCCTTTATAACTATGTCAATTGATCTGTTTATCTTTGTTTGCATTTCAGTTCTGAGTTTAAACATACTGTTTTCTCAAGACTACTAATTGGTTTATACAGTGTTGTATCAATGGTTACCATGGAAACCCCTACGATAAACAGCTAACCTCCACAGGTTAGTTGTAGACAAGAGAAAAAAAACAAGATATTAAGGGATGGCAAAAGCCTCTGTTTTAGAGTCTAATAGTGGATTTTTTAATGTTGAAGTGAAAGATGAGTCTCTAGAATGGGTTACGCCGTCATCTGGAGGGACTTTACCGACTATTCAGAGTCTTAATTATGAAGATACAGTGAGGATCTTAACAGAAAGAGATCCATCATTAATTGTCAATGAAATGATACCAGAGTGGAAGAAGGAGAATGCGAATATGATGAAGGATATGTTTAATGATATTTTAAGCGTTGGAATGTCGGAGAATGGGTTTGATGAGAAGTATGAGTGATGTTTTTAAAAAGTGAAATTTATGTTTTATAAGTCTTAAAAATTCGTATAAGAAAGAGGAGGAAAGGGGGTCTATTTTTGAGTTTTTGGATATTAAAAATTCAGGAAAAAAAGGAACTAAAACAGTTAATTTTCCTGCTGACGATTCAACTGATTCATTACATAAAATTAAGCCTTTTATTTCTTCTAAGAATAAGGAATCGTTTGCACCGAAAGTAAATAGTAGGGTTTCAGCATCTAATGTCTTTGAAAATGACATAAATTCGTTCCAAAAAGGGTTTCAGGGTCACGAAATGAGTAATCAGTTTACATTTAATTGTAATCTTCAGGATAAAAAAGATGAAAACAATTTAACTATTTATGAGAATAAGAGTAAGAATATGGCGTCAGCGACAAAGTCGCCTTTAAAATTATTTCATGATAATTTTGACACATTTACGAATAATAAACTTGCAGCAGCGGTTTTTGAACTAGCAAATCAAGAAACAGATGAAGATGCAAAAACGTCTTCTAGTGGTCCGGAGAGAAAAAGGGCTCGAACATGTCATGAACGAATGAATAGTATAACAACTCAAAATTTTTTTAACGAAGCGCAAGAAGTTATGGAACGTATAAGGAATAGGCGTAATCATGTTGGGAAATCTACTCTTGAAAGTGTTCGTGAAGAAGAAATTGTGTATAATTCTAAAAATTCATCTTTCAATATTCAAAAAGAAGGGGATCCTTCCATGAAATCTAAAAGAAGTAGCATGAATTCATGTGCACCTGTTACAGAGGAGACGCCTACTCGTTCCATGTTCAGCGATTGGTCTTCTGAGCAAACAAGTTCTAGAAATACACTTATTTCTGTTTCTGATTCGATAAAATGTTATAAAGAAATGGAAAATTTGAATACTGTGGAAAATACAAAACATCAACAACTAGAAAAAGAAGTTTTTGATTCTATAAAACAAACATGGGACAAAGAGCCGACAACTTTTCAGAAAACAAAGATTTCTAAACCTACGTCTTTTGTGAATAAAGAATCTAATGCTAATCGGCTAAATCAGAAGTTATTTTCTTCTGAAAATTTAAAAGTTATAACTCCACAAGATGTCTCTCAATTTTTAAGTGACAAAATTGGTTCAATGACTTTAGATAAAACAAAAAATACTTGGGTGCAGGATTTTCATGATAAAACTGAAGACGTATTTGAAGGAATACAAGATTTTCCTGTATCTCCAGAGTCTTTAGATGAAATACCGAAGAAAGATTCTGATATTTCCAAAAATGACATGCAAAATACTAATCAAAAGCCTAAAGTCTGTTTTACAAAAGAAATATATACTAAAAAACTAAAAGATGAAATGAACGAATCTTTGCAAGAAAAAGTAGATGAACATATTCCAAAAACTTTTGCTTATCCAAAGAATATAAATTTTAATGAGGAATCTGTTCCTGGTTCCTCAAATGAGATTATTGCTGATGGCAATTTAATTAATGTTAATCTTGATTCAGTAGTTGATGATTATTCCTCAAAATTATTTACAAAAGGTTCAAAGCCGGCTTTACAACCATTAATACATGAAAAATCTTCAATAAATGAAAATTCTGTTGATATATATAAAGATTTATCGGACAGCAAGTTTCTAAGAGATCATCAAGATTTATCTAGTGCAACACTCAATTGTAGTTTTTCTATGGCAATACAGAATTTAGTTGTTGTTTTGACTGATATTGAACCTTATGAACCATTTTGGGAGAAATTTCAACATTTAAATCTTTCTGGCAAAAATATAGAATCTTTGATAGGATTGTCCGATTTTTGTCCTAAATTAAATAATTTGGATGTTAGTTATAATAAGCTTACGTTTTTGACTGGATGCCCTAATACTGTACGGAATATGAATCTGCAAAATAATAAGTATGTTTTCTTATCTGCAATAGTAGTTTTTGACATTGATAGTTTATCATCTCTTACAGGATTCTCTCATTTGATAAATATCCAGTATTTGAATCTCTCTAATAACGAAATTCAAAGTCTTAAAGGTTTGTATCTTTTTTAAAAAAAAGCATATAAAATATTAAGATAAATTAGGTTTAAATGTATTAGTTCATCTTCGACAATTAGATGTTTCAAATAATAAAATTTCCAGTTTAGATGGAATAGAAAAATTAGATGGTCTTTTGGATCTCTCTCTTTCTCACAATTTACTTTGTGACATAGATTTTTCTAATTGTGATCTGTAAGATTGCTTATTAATTAGTAGTTTTATACTAAGAACTATCTAGTCCTAAATTGGAACAATTGAACCTTTGCTGCAATAAGATAAAACGATTTAAAGGTGTAGATAATTTGCAGAATTTAACTACATTGAATTTAGGTATTTAAGGTATTAACATTTTTATTCAATTTAATATAGATAGATAAAAATAATCTTTCTTCCTTTTGTGCTGAGAAGAAAATGCTAAAACTTCGTGTTTTGAAACTTTCTAAGAATTCTTTAAAAAAGTTTGACCCTAAAAACTTCCCAAATCTTCGAATATTATCTTTGGATAATAACAATCTTGGAGATATGAATGAGATTAGATATCTTGCAAAATTGGAAAAATTATCAATAAGAAACCAGAAATTAGGCAAATTGTAAGTAGCTTTTTTTTTGGAAAAAGTTTTAATTTTAATATCTAGAAATCTTGAATTAAATTCATTGATGAATATCAAGAAGATTTGTATATCATGTAAGTGTTTTTTTATATATTAAGCTCCCTAATATTTTAAGTGAATCCTATTTGTTCATTAGATTTTTCTTCTCGACTTTTAACTCTACAATACTTAGAACTAGTAAATGTTCAAATGACAGCTCTTCCTCAATCATTTGCTGAAATGGCTTTAAATATTCGTATGCTTAATCTTAGTCATAATCATTTAAAAAATATCGATCCATTAAAAGGAATGCCTTTACTCAAACGATTATTTATTAATGGGAATCAAATTTCTAAAATAACAGATGTTATCGAAGTATTAAGTTCTTTAAAAGCTCTACGCGATTTTGACATGAGGTATATCTTACTATTCAACAATTCTTTATTTAATATGATATTAGGTTAAATCCATGTGTCATAAATTTATATCCTCCTTTTTTTTCATTAGATATGAATAATTCATCAATTTTTTTTGGCCTTCAAATGAAATTATATGATAATACATGGGCTGAAAAAGATAAAGAATTTGTGAAAACCCTTCCTAAGAAAATACAGCTTAGGCGTAAATTATATCAGGATTTAATTCTATCATCTTGTCCTCCTTTAAAATGGCTTAATGGGGAAAACATTACAGAGATACATATAAAAAAAGCAATTAAGTTCGTTAGTTATATTTCATTCGATATAAATTCTAAAAATAAATGAACTAAACTATAAACAATTAGGATTCATTGTCTAATATTAATGTAAAAATATTTTTTGATTTTGAGTTTTATAGATATTACTTAGTGATTTGGATATATGTAATAACATATTCATAATAACTGTGTGTGTTTTCAGTTTTTAATATAAATATTGAAAGCACTAATTTTGTATATTTTTTCCTTTATTAAACATAATATATCTAATTGATTTAGTTTATTTTTTAGTTGGATGTTCTTGATCTGTTTTTTTATGAAATTCACTATTTAACTTTAATTTGTTGAATGTAAGAAATTTAATGACTATATATTTATGTTATAAATAATTAGTTTTTGCGTTCTTTATAATAAGAAATCTGAAATAAAGAAAAATATTAAAAAAATCATATAAAAAAGAGAATAACATACAACTGTTTCATCTTCATTTCCAAAATACACCACATCTGCTATATTTACAAAAAGACCTACTTCAACCACACCAATTATCATTTTTATGTTTTTCTCTAGTACCTCTGGATGCTTAATTTTGCCAAAAGGTGCATCAATAATAAAATTCCCATGATCTGTTATCATTGGACCCGCTTTATGTCTACAAGGACGTAATTTTGGACCTAATGAACCCAAACGTATAAGATTATTCATAACCCTAGAACAGGCAACAGGAATAACCTCTACAGGAATTCCTTGATGCCATTTTTCACCTAAAATATGTGATTTTTTACGATAATCTGCAATAATCACTTTCTTCTTGGCACTTGATGCAACTAATTTCTCTTGAAAAAGGCAAGCACCCCCTCCCTTAATACAATTTAAATCATCATCTACCTCATCTGCCCCATCAAAAACAATATCTACTGTTGAATATCTATAAAATATAACTAACTCGGCTTCATCCCGTATAAAACATACACATCAACATCTCCTAAATATAACCCAAGATCTAATATTAACTGTCTGCTCTGGAATCCTGTAGGAATAAATATCATATCTTTTACTTTTTTTTGAGCAATTCGCTCAACTGCGTATGCAACTGTTGATCCGCTTCCAATACCAATTATTTTCATTTCTTCAGAAAAGCACTCATCTACAGCTTTATAAGCTGCTTGTTGCTTTGCTTTTTCAATCTCTGATTTAAATGGTTTTTCCCATTCATTTTCATATTCTGCCATTTTTAAAAAAAAAAACAAAAAATACTCTATTTCTTATAATCTAGAGTACTTTGTAGCCATATTTAACTACGTCTTTAAGGGTTTTCCTGTATATTTTTTAATATTTCTTCATCAAGTCTTATAATATTTTTTCAGCAGGTTAGACTTCGATATTAGTCTTTAGAAATTTTTATATTAAAGACCTTAATATTCAGATCATATTGATTGTTAGACGTAGATAGCTTTGATATATATATATAATCTTAATATCTATTTAATTATTGAAGACTAGTTTAGTTGATTTTATGTTGTAATGATGGTAATCAATTAGATATTTAATAGTCTATTTGTATATCTAAATTGGCTGCAATTGAATCATTGTTTTCATTGATTTGTTGTTTTTATTTAAATATTATTTTTATTTAAATATAATATACATATCAATGGATTTTTTAAAATTTCCCATGAATATCCAAATATAAGTTTTTTACTGTTGTTTTTGCACTGAATTTTTATATAAAAAAGGTTATCTTTCAATTTCTCTTTTACAATTCTTTCTTTGTATATTTCTTTTAATTTTATGTTACTGATTCAATATATATATTCATACGTTCCATTTTTCTGTCCATATTTATCATCTTTTTTTTAAAAAAAAAATAATTCAATATATCATCTCATAACATCCTTCTTCTTTTCATAATATCCTTCTTCTCTTAACATCTCTTTAAACAATTCATCTTTATCTTGTATTTAATGAAATATCTTATCTAGTATAACTATTTTTTTCTTGAAAAAAATATTTAAGATTTAAAAATCATTTCTTCAATAAAAAAATCATTCAATTCTTTCTTTCTTCATCTACTTGTGTCTATATCTACTTCTTTTTTTTTTACAACATAAAGCATTCTTTAAATGATGAAAAATATGTATTTTTTTTTTAAAAAAAAAAGCAATCCTCATTCAATTCCTATTTCTATTCTATATAAACGTCATTGTCTTCATAATTCCTTGTATTTCTTCTATATTCTCTACAATCCATATATTTTTATCCACCCTTAGACGCTTGATCGTAACGACAAAAAACCTCTGGTAATGAGGATCAGCAGGATTAAACGGGTTTAAGAGATGAATTTTCAAGAAAATAACGAATTATCTGCTTCATCAACAATAAGAATCCTAATTTCTACGGATAATCATGTTGGTTATCTTGAAAAAGACCCTATTCGAGGCAACGACTCGTATATTGCTTTTGAAGAAGTAATGACACAGGCGCGCTTAAATGATGTAAAATGGGCAGTGGTAGGTTCTTTACTGGCTTATGAATAGGTGGATATGGTTATTTTATGTGGAGATCTTTTCCATGAAAACAAACCGTCTCGTAAAGCTATGTATCAGGTGATGCGGACATTACGTTTAAATTGCTTTGGAGAAAAGCCGTTCGAGTTAGAGATTCTTAGTGATCAGTCTTTGATGTCTAAAGATGTGTATGATTTTGATAGAATCATGTTTTTTTTCGTTTAGAAATGTCGTAGGTTATTTTGCCATGTGAATGTGGAGGATCCAGAGATAAATGTAGCAATTCCGGTTTTTTCTATTCATGGTAACCATGATGATCCTTCTGGTGTAATTTTTCTTTATTTTAGGTGTAAATTGATGTTTTTTAAGGAAGATCGACTTTGTGCGTTGGATATTTTACAAATTTCAGGATTAATCAATTATTTTGGTCGAGTTCCAGAAAATGACAATATCATAGTTCGGCCTATTCTTTTAAGAAAAGGGAATACGAAATTAGCATTATATGGATTATCTAATGTAAGAGATGAACGACTCTATCGTTCATTTAAACAAGAGAACGTTCGATTTATGAGGCCCGATGTTGAACAGAATACATGGTTTAATTTAATTGCGGTTCATCAAAATCAGTAGGATGCATTATTTTTGAAACATGAATGAATTGATTATTGAATTAGTACATCACATACAGAAACAGGCTATTTACCTGAAAATTTTATTCCTGATTTTTTTGATTTGGTATTATGGGGACATGAACATGAATGTGCAATTGATCCAGTATATAATTCTCAGCAAAATTTTTATGTAATTCAGCCAGGATCATCAGTAGCTACCAGCCTTTGTTATGGAGAGGCTGTCTCAAAGTAAGTTTTCTTTTACAATGAAGTAATAAAATATTTTAGACATATTGCAATTCTTTCTATTACTGAACGATCATTTACTTTAGAAAAGATAAGGCTTAAAAGTGTTCGACCATTCGTTATGAAAGACATAAGTTTATGTGAAAATAAATCTATTCGGCCTAATATAAATAATAAAAGTATGGTTACTACGTTTTTAATGGAAAAAATTCAAGAAGCAATTGAAGAAGCAATAAATGATTGGAAATCATTTCAAGAACCATATGATATTAAAGAACCGCCGCTACCTTTAATACGTTTGAAAGTCATATAAAATATATTATTAAGATTTTGTATTTATAAGGAAAATAGGTAGAATATTCTTTGGAATATCAGGTAGAAAACCCTCAAAGATTTTCAAATCGGTTTGTTGGAAAAGTTGCGAATCCTAATGATGTTGTTAAATTTTATATGAAGAAAAATACACGTAAGAAAATATTTTAACAATTATCATATGACTTTATTATGTTAATATTTATAGGGAATAGAGGGAACAGAATGTTACATTCTGATGTAGAAATGTCAAATGTAAAATTAGAAAACATAAAAGTTGAAGATTTAGTGAAAGAATTTCTTAATGTTCAAAGTTTGATATGTTTACCAGAGCATGAACTTGGAGAGGCTGTTACGAAATTTATTGAAAAGGATGATCGAGAAGCACTTAAATGGTTTTTATTTTTATATGATTTTATAAAAGCTAAATATCATTAGTTTTGTTACTACATATCTTGATGGTCGAGTTAAACTTTTGACTAAAAATCAAGTTACAGAAGAAAATTTAGAAGCAGAAGTAAGCAATTCTCTTTAATGATATTTTTTTAAATATATAAAGTTAATAAAACAAAAACAATTGTATGAGGAAAGAACCAGATTACAACATGTAATTTATAAAATTGTGTTATATTGTCTAATTTTATTTAGAAACAAGAGGAAAATAAAAATAAAATAACTAATGATTTTGAAAGTTTAAATAATAGATCATTTTTAGGAAACAATTGCGATGAAAATATAAATATTAAACAAGATTCGATTTCTGAATCTAATAATTTATGTAAAAATATATCTGAAATAGTGAAAGAAAATGTTCGTATATGATTTTATTTTATAAAATTAATAATGAAATTTTATAGGATTTTATAGATGATAAAGATTCTGCTTTTGGGTATGACAATATAATGTACTTACATAGATTTCTTGTTTATTGAAATCTAATATAATATTAGAGTCCCAAATGTGCAAAATGTTGAATTAAAAGTATATAATATTGATAAAAATCATTCTACTCGAAATTTGAACTATGGAAAATGGAAGCCTCAGAATGCCATATATATAGATGATGTATATTTTAGATATTAATTATTTGTCAGCTAACTTATTTCAGGATATTGATGATTCTTCAGATGATGAATTTGTTCCAAGATTTAGTTTTAAAAAACCGAAATTAATACAAAGATAAATATATAGTTATTTTTATGTATTTTACATATATACAAATTATGTCAAAATGTATTTTTTATTATCATTCGTTAATTGCATATTATTGTTGATGAATTAATGTTTAACAGTTATTATCAAATTGTACTGTGTTTTATAATAAAATTGTTTGAGAATATGTTTAAAATGTTAAATGCTCATTTTTGGTGTGTTAGAAATTATAATAATTTTATTTCTTACTCGTCTATATCTTCTAGATCATCTAAGGCTCTTCTAAATTCATTTAAGTCCAATGCTTTATCGTCATTATCTTCATCTTCTTCATCTTCATACATAAAAGTGTCATATTCAAATAATTCTCTTCCACTTAAACCAATAGTTCGTCCAGCTGCTAAATTGGCTTCTTTTCTTTTTCTATTTTCTAATTCCTCTTGCTCTTTCTTTTGATCTCTCTTTCTCTTCCATTCTGTAAATGTTTCTAACGTTACGGGCGTTAGATTTGGCCCAAGTTTATGCCTTTCTATTTCAATATATTGTTCTAATGTAATTAAGTCTTCTTTTTTATCTTTTTGCTTATTTTTCAAAATAAATCCAGGAGGAAGGCTATTATATATTTAAGTCTTAGAAAAAAATATTAAAATAATAAACCTGTGTTTATATTTACAATTATCTCCGTCACTAAACTTTTGTTAGTTTTTTTTTCTATGTTTCTTTTTTTTATACTTTGGACAAACCCAGAACCATCCATAAATACCCTTTTCTATTGCCTCTAGGAAAAACTTGCAAACAATATTCGTTGTTGTCTGTTTTTTATATTAAATATATATATATATATGTCGTATTAAATATATCAACCTTTGGATTTCCATGTTTACTTAAAACAACAGATTGAAGTTTTTCATCATCCCATGAATCAATAACATCATTCCTTTTATCAATAAGTGATTTGTCTTCATTTAAATGCGTTAAACGAGAATCTGTATATATATCCTTTTTCTCTGATCTCTTTTCAACATCAAGATTATGACTAAATTTGCACTTTTTCCCTATTTTTATGTATTATTAAACAAATATTAATATCAAAATCCTTTAAAACCTTTATCACAAAAACCTTGTTTAAAATATTGACAAAGAACACTTTTTGGATCCACACCAAACGGTACTTTCTGAGGTGGTTGTTTAAATAACTCCGAAAGTTCCATCTTTCTGGATTCTTCTGCTATTTTTTTCTCTGCTTGTTCCTTTTTTTGAATCTCTTTTTCCTTTGCAATTTTGTTTTTTCCAATGTTTGCTGCTTGAGATTCTATTTGACGAATTTGAGCTTGGATTTTGGATGACTTGTTTTTCTAAAACGATTATCATATTAGAATATGACATATTTCACTCATTAACGTACATTTTTAAGACCAAAAGTCTTATCTTCCACTAAAAAAATCAGATCATTTTTCTAATAATATGTTTATTTACCAATTTTTGCAGGATTTTTTTTTGCTGAAGGTACTGGTTTTTTTTGAGGCATTGGTAATACTATTTAAAGACATAAACCCTCTTAAGATAGAACTTTTATGTATAAAATTTTAAGTTGTAGTTTTAATCAATTTTTTTGAGGTCCGAAGAGTAGATAAGTTTTATAATAAAAATAAGTTATAGATAAATAAGAATTAAATAAATGTTTCGTATGTAATAAATTATTTCTTTTGTGTAATTGAAGACTTGATATTTTCTAAAATTAGTTTTTGAAGCTCATAATTATGAAGTTCTTGATGAAGTGTTTTTTGAATTAATTTTAAAATGAATTCAGATTCTTGAGATAATATTTTATTAAGCCATAATGATTGTTTAGTGATATCTTTAATTTTAAGTATAAGTTGAGAAGAAAATTGTTTCCAAAAATATTGAATAGACGATTGATCGTTTAATTTTTCTAAAATATTAGAGATAATTGTGTCTTTATGTGTCAAAAAAGTTTCCTTTAGAAAAAAAGGTATTGATTCTTCTAAAGCTTCATTTAAATGGTAAATGTTTTTTGAAATATTTTCTATATTTGACCATCCTTTTTCAATATTTGTTAATAAAATACTTGTTGCTTTAGCCGAATCAGTTATAGATAATCGTTTTAATGTTAAATTAATTTCAATGCTTTTGTAAAAATACTCAACTGCATCTTTTATACTCTGACTGTTATATTTTTTTAAATTAGAAATCAAAGCATCTTCATTAAGTAAAAAATAAGTCGATATAATAGAAACAAGTAAATTTTTTGATGTATATTTTTTTACAAAAATAGCATCATATGCCATAGATTCTAACTCGTTTGAAACAGATGTTACAAACGGAATATATTCTCTAATTATCAAAATATCCATCTATATAAACGTTAAGATATATTTTCAATAATTCATGATTCAAACTAAATTTCGTAAAATTGTTTTCCATTCTTTGATTATCGTTGCCATTCTAAGACATTCCTTCCACAATTCTGTTTCATTTACATGTGATTTCATTTCTTGATGTAAACTTTTAAGATGTTTCAATAAAATAATTGATTCTTGAACTTCTCTAAGCAATTGACTAGTTATATGATTATTTTTTAAAGAAACTAATAAACATGATGCTGATTCATATTTAGATGTCCATTTTTCATCCATTCTGCATATTATAAGTCTCATTTAATTTTTTTTCGTCTTTTACTCTTCAAATAACCCAACCAATGGTTCTGTATATTTCTTTATCCATTCAATATTTTCATTCGAACTTTCTTTTATAAATTTTACATGATTTATAAGATCATTATGGTCCTCTTTAAGCTGAAAATATCTCAATTTCCTATTCAAATCTCATAAAAAAACAAACTTCTTCTTGAATCTCTTCCATGATTTCTTCTAAATCATATTGTATTTTTTTAAGAGGAACTTCTATATCAATCATATGATCTGATTGATTATGTGTTTCCTTAATAATAGTATTTGCATATTTATATACATCAAATATAGGCTGATCCAGTCTCTCATAGTTAATATATTTTTTTGAAGTCATCGTTAGACAGAAATTTGAGATTCGAACGTCAAAAAAATAATTTAGTAAAAAATGAAGATATGGTTAGGTTTTCTAGAGAAGTTTTACAGTGAAGATGACTCATATTTCTGTGACCCTACAGTTAGTAAGATAGGAGGACGTCCAGTGAGTTTTTTTGCGGTTAAAAATGAGTTTAATATGACATAGATATGGATTAATTCAAAAGTGATTCCTAAATCCCAAGATTTACAGTGTGGAATCTGTAAAAAGATGATGAGACTTCTTTTACAAGTATTTTATATATTTTTTTTTTCATCTAAAATTATGAGTTATATTGCCCTGAGATAGAAAGTCCTTTTAGCTATCATCGAGTGATATATGTCTTTGTCTGCGAAGATGGTTCATGCCAGAGATCTGGATTTAGTAAATCGTATGAGATCTGAAAATGTGTGTATTTTTATTTATCTTTAGATTTAAAGTTATTCGTGTACAAAAAGACGATTCGAAAGATGTAGATATAAAAACGAATAATTTGTGTGTTGTGTGTAATATATTGGGGACGTACATTTGTTCAAAATGCAAGACAACAAGATATTGTTCGAAACAGCATCAAAAAATACATTGGGAACTTGCTTTGCATAAAAATTATTGTGGAACATTGGAAGGATCAAAATGGCCTAGTTTGAAAAAAGCATGGTGGAATGAAATGGAGATTGTTTGCGAAATGGAACCAGAGGAGGCTTTACCTGTAGGGAATGAGTTAATAGAGCATAAATATGGACCAAATGCGATACCTGATAAGTTCGAAAAGTTTTCAGGAATTAAAGGGGATAAAACATTTTTTCAGTTTCAAAAACGGCTAGATAGAGCACCTGCACAAGTATTACGGTAAGGATTTGTAAGTTTTGTGGTATGAAGTATTAATATTTGCAGATACATAAGAACAGAATTAAATGATACAGAAGATAGCCCCATTTTATGGATAAGTTCGGAAGGACAATTAAATAATTCAGAAATTGCTAAATGTCCATGTGGAGAGAAAAGAACCATTGAGTTCCAAATAATGCCTACGCTTCTTTCTTTTTTAAATATAGATTATTCGGAAAAATATTCCTTAGATTGGGGTGTTTTGAATGTCTATACTTGCGAGAAAAATTGTATATTAGCCAATAATAATGTTTGCCATGAACTTCTCTGGAGACAAGAAATTTCAAATGAGATTATTAGCGGATTATAATGATCAATATATATATAATTTGTAGGCTCATCATCAGGTTTATAGAAAAGGTTATTAGATGTTTTTGGTCCATTCGTTTTTATTTATATAAAATATTCTGATCTTTGTCTCTTTGCTGGTATTTGTCTTTGATCGTCGGGTAGTAATATAAATTAATATTAATTGAAAAAAATTATATAAACTTATCTGCACTGAAAATATTAAACCTGGGAACCAGTGATTCATCTATGACCATAATACTTGCAACATTCCCGCATCTATAGCAGTAATTGGGTGCAGACCAAACAGTTACAAGCGATTGATTTTTAAAATGATACTATACGTTATAGTTAATTTTAAACTTTAAATGAAATAAACTAACTTTAAATCCTTCTTGGACCAATTGATGTGCTCTGGCGATTAAATATAAATCATTAACATGATTGAACTGATTTATTTTAGTTTTCTTTTTTTTTAAGAAAAAGGATTTGTACTTCAGATGTTACTTTATCTCCAAATAACCATCCTGCACCACGTGGAGAAACTGCCCAAGTTTCTACTTCTATAAACATATATATTTTATCCCATAGTTATAGAAAGTAAATATTACCGTCTGGATCAGACCACATTAAATCACAAAATGCACCTTCGTGTGGAATCTCTTGAGCCCTTGTAACAATTCTAATTTGATCCAAAGTTCTTGTTTCTGGACTCAATCCTCCATGAACACAAAGAATTTTCCCATCTATAATGGCTGCAATCGCTAAAAAATCGAAAACTCTACAACAATATTTCCATACATTTGCATTCCCATATTTTGTTTGACATTCATCTATATAATAATAAAACAATAAATACTATAAAAAAAATCCTATAATTTATACCATAAAACCCGTACACTTGTGTTATCTGTCTACTTTCATGATTTCCTCTTAATAATATAATTCTATTAGGATAACTAGAAAATTAAAGTTAACGAAATTTGCTTCTTAAAGTACCTTGCTTTAAAGCACATCAAAAGCGTAAATGTTTCTAAACTAAAATAACCCCGATCAACAAAATCCCCCTTGTTTAAATATCAATTTCTTAATAAATCTCTTTTTTTAATATTTTCACCATAAATATATATTTTGTATCAGGAATTTGTCCTCCTACTCTAAAAAGTTCCAATAAATCATAGAATTGACCTTTTCATAAGCTTTAATACTTATATATAATTTCTATTTACCATGAATATCCCCACATATTGTTACTGGAGTTGAAACCGGTTGAATATTTGATTCTTCCATTAATAACTCTTTGACTATTTCACATAATTTCTTCATATCTGTTTCTGGCAAATATTGGCATTTCTTTGCCATTTCCAGCCATTGTTCAATACTCATTTGTCTTATATTATGGGGTTTTCTTGGAAAAAAATGGGAAATTCTTCCTATTTATATTTTTTTGGAGATTCTTTGAACTGGAAAGAATGAATGGGTGAGATAAAGAAAAAAATATATAAAAATGGATTAAAAGAAAGTGTTATGAACCAATAGAATATTGTAAAACGAAGTGTTAAAGTTTTCTAGTGTAATTAATGTTTTTTTTAAAAAAATATAAAATCATCTATAAAAATCAGGTTGTTTCATATTTATTCCATATTCATGAAGTGCTGCGCTTAAATCTTCCATTGTTAATACAGTTTTTCCTTTTTCCTAAAAATAATAAATATTAGTTTTTTAAATAAAAATCTTATACCTTTCCATAGCGATTTCTAATACTTCCTGTATATCCTGCTTGATTTGATAGAACTGCACTCATCATAGATGATGATCTAATACATGAATATTGATATGCATCTTGTGCAATATCTGCAATAAATTTTTGTGCTGCTAATGCAAGTAATCGTTTACTTTTTATATTAGATTTATCATTCATCTATTTTTACATACATTCGAATATCGTCACATTCAAACCCTGCTATACTTAAATAATAATCCGTTACAGCATCCGGAATCTATCTTATTCTTAATTCTATACTATAAACATTCTATATTCACAATTGGTGCATAATCATCCATCATATCAAGAAACTCTCTTAATGTACGATCTTTTTGTTTTTTATAAGCTGGTATTTCTGTCGATTCTTCCATCTTCCCTGAATCTTGTTCCGTATCCACCTCTTCTACCTTTATTTCCCTTTTTCCTGCCCTTTCTCCTTGTATTTCCTTCTCATCTGACATACTTTAAAAATGTAAAATTTCTCTGTTTCTACGTATTTTTATAAATTGTGTGATTTTGGGTTGTCTAGATAATAGTTGCTCTGGTAACGGTTGTCCTGACGATCTATCAATCTATGTATAATCATATCTTTAAAATATACATGATTTTGTCAATAAATACTTTGTTTAAATGCTAACAAGTGTTATTCGAGTGTTTATTTCGAATATCTTTTTTTTTGTATTTTTAATATATTTAATGGAGACTCCGATATCTTGACGAACAGTGTAAACTTCAGCTTAACAGAAGCAAAAAAAAAGTAGATTAAAACTAAGTTAAAAGCGTTATAAATTTAATGAAATATACTGATTTATTATGGAGCTTTATAGGGCTTTAATATATAGTAATTAGGAGTCTAATTATTTGGGACTTAAATGTATAAAAAGGAGATTTTATATAAAATCAAGAGAGTAGTATTTTAATAAATAAAACAAAGAGATTATATTTAAAGAAAAGAGGTATTTTTTGTTATTATTTGAATAAGTTTGGAGTTTGAAGGAGTAAAAAGGGTTTAAAGTGTAAAAATTAGATTAGTGTTATTAAATGAATAATATGTCATGTGTTGCATCAGGAGCTTCCCTGATAACGGACGAAACTTTTAAAGTAGTAGATGGTATGCATATTTCAGGAAGATCAGAAGACAAATCTGTTGCAGAAGAAGCCCAGAGAAAAAATCAAGAAATAGATTTGGAAAAAAGAGAAGAAGAAACCAGCAAAGCGCCACTATTTAAGGAATCAGATGATGTTAAGATGGACTCGGAGTCAGTAATAGATTTTGCAGTATCACCAGTTCCTTCTGGATTTTCTTTAGATGATGTTTTGATGACGCCCTGTATTGATGACTATACTAGTACAAGTGATGACTCAGATGATGTGTTAGAGACACATAGTTTTTCTAATTATCAGCTTGAATATTCGCCTGGTTTTGTTGAGTTAAAGTATGTTTTTTATTTACATTTGCATTTGTATTCATTTTATTAGACCTTATAAACATCAAGTAGGTGGACATCATACATTATTTCGGTTTTCAAAACGAGCTGTGTGTAAAGTATTTCTTCTTTTTTTTTGCTTATACATTCTAATTATATAATCATAGCCTCTTGTAAAACGTGAAAATGAATTTTATGAAGCAGTAGAGCATTTACATCAAGATTTACTTGCTTTTATGCCTAGGTATATGGGTGTGCTGAATGTAACGTATAAAGATAATTTACATATGGTTTCTCTTGATAAAAATACGTTTCAAACTTCCAAAATGGAAGAGTCAAGTCATGAACAGATTCAAAAAGAACGCTCATCTGCTTCTATACATGCAGTAGCATCTCTGCCTAAGGTATCACTTGAACAGAACATGCATATGTTATCCTCATCGACACAACAAAATAAAGCATCATCTTGTCCTATTTCAAATCATGTGAAAGGTGAAGAAGGTTTTAGACCACGCTTTCCAACATGGGGGGCAACGATGATTCATCAAAGCCTTCAAGAACAAGTTTTGCGTGAAGTATTTTCTCCTCGTGAATATAGACAAAACAAAAGTACTCATAGACATCGTATTATTCGGCAAAGAACACAAGTTAGGCATAGAGACGATTCGTTTGAACAAAGGAATTTGTCAGATTCTTTAACACCAAATACCCTTTATGAAACAGGACCTATTTCTTCTTTAGATTTTGATGAAAAGCATACATATTTATCAAAAAGACGACATTCTAGTGGAAATTTATATGAGGAAAAAGATCCAAAGGGTCTTGAGGGCTATTCTCTTGATCATTCTCCACAACTCATTCAATCTTCAGTTATGGATAGTAATAGTATGGATACAGAAACGATGAATCGAGCGGCCTCTCCTCAATCTTCCAATAATGATATTTTTTCTATGGTTGATTTAAGTGATTCTTTATTATCTAAAAATGACTCTTTAAAAAATGTAAATTCATCTTGTGATGTTCGAGAAAGTGTTCCATCTTATACGGATGTTGGATTTAGCTGGGCACAACGTTGTTATGAATTAGAGTGTGCTAAGCGATTGAAAAAACTACAAAGCCAGCAAACAATTTCTGTTACACCTTTACCAGGGGATTCTGTACATGATACGTTAAATGATTCTGCTAGAATCGAAAGATTTATTTTGATAGAGGATCTTACATCTGGAATGAAACGTCCATGTGTTTTAGATTTAAAAATGGGTACTCGTCAGTATGGTGTAGATGCAAATGAAAAAAAGCGTGTATCTCAAACTAAAAAATGTGCAATGACAACTTCTCGCCAACTAGGTGTAAGAATTTGTGGAATGCAAGTTTGGAACCGAAAAACTAATGCATATTTGTTTCAAGATAAATATTACGGTCGTAATCTTAAAGCAGATGTAGATTTTCAAGCTACTTTAACGAGGTTTTTACATGATGGTAGAACACAAGAAGAAGGTGGTGGTGTTTTTTATGACAAAATTCCAATAATATTGAATAAACTTGTAAAATTAGAAAAAATAATTCGAACACTTAAAGGTTATCGTTTTTATGCAAGCAGTTTATTGCTTCTATATGATGGTGGATATTATGAAACTGATGAAGAGCATTTTACAAATATAAAAAAAGAGCCCGATTTTGATATTGATATTAAAATTGTTGATTTCTCTAATTGTATAATACAAGAGAATCATTTTTCCAGTGAAATAATTTGTCCACCAAAACATCCTAATACATGTGATTATGGCTATATAAAGGGTTTGCGAACTTTAAGGCTTCATTTGCAAAAGTAGTTTGATGATTGTTTATTTATTTTAATTAATTATTTTTTAGGATATGGGAAGAGGCTTCAGAAAAATGCTTTATTCAATGTCATGGAAATAATCTTTCTTATTTGAATACAGAACATATAGAAATTGATCGAGAGAAGAAAAAGAATTCTACTGATGAAAGTGATGTATCAACATAATAATTATATCAAGGCTTTGTATTGCTAAAATACTTAATATGTCTATATAGCATAGATGTTTATTGTGTGTCGTTGCACGATAATACTATATGTAATACACTCTAGATATTAAACATGTTTATATTCAAAATACTATTTTGTTATTAGTTTTAAATCAATGTTTACTCTTAAAAGTTTATGATTAGTAGTTTAGAGTATAATTAGCTTTGTTGAATTAGAATATATTTAGCTTTAATTAATTCTTAAGTTGTTTTGATATCATTGCTGGGTTTTATTTTAATTAATATATGTAGATCTCAATCAAAAGCTTTATTAGATTATTGCACCAAAATAGAGCTTCTGCTAAGATCTAATAGTATATAAATACTATGTTTATATTTGCGAAACGTTTATGACCAATGGTGTAGAACATTATTCATGATCAAGATAATTTCGCAATAGTCATATATGGAGAATGAACAAAATTATAAAAGTATATAAATAATATTATAATACAAAATCTATATATAGTTTTTTTAAAAAAAGTCCTTACTTATTTCTGCACTTTCTTGAAATAAGTCTTTCTCTATCCTTATCCATTTTCAACTTTGTAATGACTACTTTGCTCGTATTAATCCCAATTGGTACTGTAGCTCCATTGGCTTTTTCTTTAACAACCCTCTCAATATATATGACATATTTCTTTCTATAAACCTGAGTAACTTTCCCTTCACGTCCTTTATGACTAATGCATAAAACATAAACTTTAATCAATAAAATTATTCAATATATTTTACCTTCCGCGAGTAATTAGAACATCGTCATTGATTCGAATAGGTAGCGCCTTAACCTTTTCAAATGTTAATCCCTCATATTCCCTCATTATTCTAGTACCTTGTATTTGTCTCTTAATTCCTTAGATAGAGGAGAAGACATAATAATTCTACGCTTAGAAGATGGCGCTGTAAAATGTGCCTATATTGTCAAAAAAAAACCCATTTAAACCCGGAAAAAAGCAAATAATACCTTCCTCTGCTTCCTCCTAGACGATGTGACATCTAAATATCATCTGTTAGCGCTTTTTCACTGAAAAAAATATGTAGAAAAAATTATTTTATTCTTATCAAATTGTTTATAATGATTATCTTTAAGAGACAATTAAAGACTTCTTATAATGTCTTTTTCTACCCGTTTTTATTGAAAATATATGATCTTACATGGTGAAAACTTCATGACTTTGACTTTGTTTTTTTATGAAGTTGGAACTAGTGAATCTTTGATCTCCAGTCACTAAGTACCCAAGGGTAAAACCCTAATACGAAGGAGGGTTTAACCAGATTGAGTTTAAGTCTGAAAGATAAAAGATAAGGGTTGTAGATATATTTATAGAGATGAACATGTTGAAATAATGATTTTGATGTATTTAAAAAGTAATTTAGTCATATGAAGATTGAATTTTATTATTTTTATGAATTATGTAAAATTTAATAGTATGTTTTAAAGTTGCTTAGTTTTTAATGTAAGTGTAAATGTTAATGTTAATGAAAACATTATAATATAAATAATAGTTGTAATAAATCTAGTATAATGATTTTATTGTTATAATAGATTTATTGGAAGATATTTACTAGTTTAGATAAAATTTGTTATGAGCTAATATTATTAAAATTAATGATATTAATAATTTAGATTGAAATATTAAATGAATGTTTTTGTGCATATTATATTATGAATTAAGTTTATATGTAAATAAAATATAAACATAAAAAGATATTTGTAATTAAATACTTTTTAAGAGAATTATGACGAAATATGCCTTGTAATAAAATACAAGACATTTTGAATATACATTAAAGATTACATATTAATTAAAGGAAATTGCATTAATAAGGATTAAGTTTTGCTTAATAATCTATAAATAGTTTTAAATATCTAAATCTTCATTATAATTTAATATTCTTCTTGAGCGTCTTTGTTTAACTTTTTGATATTTATAAAAGAGACTAATTGCGTCCTAATATGTTTTAGAAAAAAAATTAAGTATAATTAATCTAAATTACTTTAAAAACAATAAATAAGCACCCCCCAATAATACTACAATGAAATTTACTAGGAATCCATTTTTTTGCACCTGGAATTTTCATAATACAACTAAAAAAAAGATGTAATATTTTAAATTAAATCATTTTAAATACCTTCCTATTATGCTACTAATTTTTGGGAACATAAGTGTTCCTACTAATATTCTTCCAAAATCAATATCTTCAAATACTACCATTCTTCCTCTTCTATCAGAATTTCCATCATTTTCCTGTGTTGTCATATTCCTTTGTCTTATTGATTGATGCTCTGAAGGATAATAACCAGATATTTCCCCATGGGGATAAAGTTCCTGTCCAAATCGCCTATGTATTGGAATTATAAAATGCCTGTATATACTATTATAAATAATTCGAATCCATGGTAAAATACAAAGAGTAAATGTAGGTGATAAAGGCCTTGAAATATCTAAAGCTTGATCGCCAAAAAAAATAAGTGGAATAATTGGAATAATAGTATCAAATTGACTAAACTGACTAAATATTAATATAAAAGGAATTGATGGAAGACCAAATGCAAGTTCTTTAATATATTTAGAAAAAAATCAAAATTTCATATAAAAATACTCCAAAAATATTCACTGTTCTTTTCAAATTCCATTATTTTTTGTGCATCTTTTTCCCCACAAACAGTATATATAGTATAAATCCCATAAAATGCCGCTGAAATTAACGCTGAACTACCAATTCCTATAAACATTCAAAAACAATTAACTGACATCCTGCCGTACTACCACAAACTATAAATATTGGTACTGATTTTCGTAAGACTTTATCAATTTTTGATAAGAACCAAAATGTAAACGTTGATGAATCTTTCAACCGTAAAGGACATTTACATTGTGGGCATAAAACCTTTAATCCTTAGTCCATTTTTAACGCAAAAAAACAATATACAGGTTTATCTGACAAGTCTTTCTTTTGACTTTCGGTTATCCATGTTAATAAACATTTCTCATGTCCAATTAAACCACATTTGCAGGGATTTCTCCATGTTCCTGCATCATCTAGGCCTTCTACAATGTCATCAAAGCATATCCAGCATCTTTGCAGGTTTGATGATGTTTTTTTAATATCAAGAATCTCTGTTAACTCATTTTCCTCATTATTTAAGCCCTGATTTTTTTGAAAAAAGGGATATTCATCAATAAAAATATCTGGAGACGTTTCCATAAATATATTATGTCTATTTTATCTGTTTTATACAGAGTTTTCCTTTGTTTTAAAAAAACCAGAGGTTTCAGGTCATCGTACAACCAAAAAAAAGTGAGAAACTTGAGAAGGGAAAATAAGGGCCATTTAATGGATAAAATAAAGAAATAACATATAAATAAGGAGCTTTATATGATATAATGAGTATATCCCGAAAAAACGGCGAAATTTCGAGCGAATTTGAGGAAGATAATGATATTTCTTTAGATGAAGAATATGAAGAGTCAAAAAACAAGAAAAAACAGAGTAAAGAAGTAGAAAATAAGAATAAAGATATCTTAAGCAAGATATATTTTTGTAGTTTTCTGTTCTAATCAAATAAAAGAGAGGAAAACAAGACAATCTTATCATTTAGAAGATAAGAAAAGCAAAGATTCTGAGGAAGAGTGTAGAACAATACAGGATAAGAGAAAAACGAGAGAGAACGTTACAAGAGCAGCAAGATGTACAGAGAGTTTACATTTTGATATTAAAAGTTGGGGTAATATAGAGGCAATTGATAAAACAATGTTTAAAGCAGTCGATGAAATATTTGAAAAGGTTTTATGGCCATTTAGATACATAGAAAATGAGGAATTGAATAATGTTAATGAATTGTATGTTTTTTTTAAAATGATGTTTTTTGAAATTATCTAAAATATTAGTTTAGAATACTAAATGATTATTTAAAAACATCATTACCTTTAAAAGTGTATATAGGTACATGCGAGCCATCGAAATTGCATATTATTGAGAGATTTTCTTTTTATTCGTTAAACAAAGCATATCCATTAAAAACGGGGTATATTATTCATACAGGTTTTCCTATATGGGGATTAGATTGGTGTCCTGGATATTTAGAAGGTATTTAAGCTTTTTAGATTTAATAGAGGTTGTTTAATTAAATGAAAATAGGAAAACAATATTTGGCCGTTTCAGGTCATCCTGATTATGAAACACATTCAACACTTTTGTATACGACAGAGCCCAAAAAATCAGCTATTCAAATTTGGTCATTTCTTCCTGGATCTGATGATGGGTTATGTAATAATCCTCAGCTAGAAATATTTATTTTTCATGCTTATGGCTCTGTTTGGGATCTTAAATGGTGTCCTTTAACGTCAAAAATAGAGGGAAAACTTGGATTTTTAGCAGCCATATTTGGTGATGGATGCGCAAGAATATTTTCAATTCCTTTATCAAATAAATCAAATGAAACATTATATAGTTAATATGTCTTTGTGCATATTATTTTATTAATTTTTTTAGTGAAACTTGAACAAGTTAAACTATTTTTGAAAATTCATGATACCAGATGCACTTGTTTATGTTGGATCTCCTCAAATAGAATTGCTATAGGCGCTTCTAATGGTTAGATAAATAAATAATGATTTTTAAAAATAATAATAACTATTTTAGGTCAAATTTGTATTCTTGATCTTGAAAAAAAAGATCGTCAGTATTAAAATTATTATTTTATGTTAATAGCATTTAATATTTCACAGCAAACATTCCAATTATATCTTTTTTTGCTCATAATACATATATTAGAAATATTGCATCATGTTCACCATCTTATCCGAATTTATTAATTAGTTCAGCATATGATTGTACAGTAAAAATAACTGATATTAGAGATCCTTTAGGTGATATAGCATTTATACAAAGACAAAGAGGTTTTGATTTTTTAAAATTTTTTTGAATTTTTTTAAATTTTTTTATTAATTTATAGCTATGAATTATATTGTTCAGTGGTGGGATAAACTTTCATGTATTATTCTCAGTGATAATATGTGTGGCTTACGTTTTATATTTTCTCGAGCTTTACAGTCCTCGAACCATATAATTTCTCTTGATGGGACTCTTTGGGCAATTGCAATAAGTCCAGTACATCCATTTGTAGCAGTTACTGGAGCTGATGGAACAGCTGCAATTGTTAATTTTGTTAAAAAAACATTTTCAAAATTACGTCAAGTAAGAGAATTTAGAATAAAACTCTAATAATTCATGAAATAGCCTCTTTCAATTCGTAAAATATATCAATTAAGTATTAATTATCAAGACATGAGTTATCTTTTAGTTGAGAATTTTAAGCCAGAAGTAATTTATCTTTATTATTATTATTTTTAATAACATTTAGAAATATCAAAAAATTAATTCTAATCCTATAATATTTCCTCCAGAAATTGGAATTACAGTTGTAAGTTCATATTTTATCATATTTTCTCAATTTAATTAATAAGGCCTCATGGAATCCTACTAAAAAATATGGCGGTTGGTTAGCAAGTGGTTCTGCATCAGGAATTCTTAGAGTAGAAGATCTTTCATTTTGAATTTTATGACACAAAATATTTTATAACTTTTTATTAATATAAAAATTTATGTTATTCAATAGAATGTAATATAGACATTTTAATTAATTTAATTTGTTTTGGTTATTAATATACTTTGTAAGATAGGATTCTTGAATATCTTATTCAATTGTAACATATTTTCAATTCTATTATTTTATTTTTCTATTTCTCATTTTACTCTATCAAAAATATTAATATGTTATTAATATTTTAATTTTTTTGCATTAAACATAATTATAAAAACAATTTCATAGATAATATTCAAGCAAATAGAAATTTTATAGAATCTTTGTAAAATTAATCAAGACATTAACATTAATTTTTATATTTATTTTAAAACATATTCTTTTAAATATATATAAATGGAATTTAAATTATTGTATTTAGGTATAATTGATGTAAAACTTAAAAAAACATTATAAAATATTTTAATTTTAATTTTATCTAAAAAATATTAAATCTAAAATAAATAAAAGTTTTCTTGATTACATCTATAATGAAATTTATATACATATTTTTGTTTTATAAAATACAGAGTTAAAATAAACAGTAGAGATTTAATTAAAATTATCTCTATAATTATAATATTATCATACAATTATAACATTATCATTCATACAATTATAACATTATCTAATAACTCCATTGATTAATAGGAAAATTGCAATTTATTATTGTATAAAACATTCATGTATCAGTATTATCTTCTATAATATAAAAAACAATTGACAAAAATTTAAAAAAATACATCTTTTATTAAATAAATCTTTACTTTATAATAAAGAGCTCTTTATAGAATAAAAAGAAAATAACATTACAAATTTGATTTATGCTTTTTTAAAATTCCAGATTTTAATTATAAATATCTAATTGATAAATATATTTTAACATTTAAGACACAACCATTCATTTACAATAAATCCTTCAAAAACTCATAAAATTACTACAAAACATATTGTATTTTTATATATTATAAAACTTATCCTTTTAAATTATATTTGTATATCAAATTCTTCATAAAATAAACATATAAAGAATACAATAAAATTAATAATTGATTCATAAACATATTTAAACAATATTTACATTAATAAAATCATTTTCTATCTTTCAGTATCCACAATCATTCTTATTTTTCATAAAGTTAAATACATATATTGAGCTCATTAAAAAATGCATAGGCATATTCTTTTTTTATTCTTATCTACCTTCAATATAACTACTTCTAAACATTAATGTAAACACATTATTAAAATCTTAAAAAAAATCTCAAAAAATAAAAATATAAAAAAAAAACATGTAGAGATATCAAATGTACTACAATACATGTCATATACTTTTTTCTTTATTTTTTACGATGCATCTTTACTGTTTTTTATGCAAACAATAATGCGTTAATAGAAATATTAAACATAAACAAATGCACTTATGCATTAACCTTATCTAAAACACTTCGTTTAAACCTCTATATTAGGTCTTATTTAAACAAAACATTTATTTTTCAAATATATGGATTTTAAAATGTACTGGATTTATATATTTATATACATTCTACCTATATATTCTGCATTTTTTAAACAAAATCAAGATGAAAAAAACAACTGCTATGGCAGTTTAATGTGTGGGCCTTCAATGGCAGGGAACTGTTGGCAGGCTATAACAAAATACGAAAGCAATGGTTATTATTCACAATATACAAGTCGAACAGAATCGGATTTCGCATTTGGATCAGGCTGTACAGTTATATATACATGTGATTCAAATGTAAGAAAATATATATAAAAAAGAAATTCTAAAACAAATATAGCCATATATGAATGTATCAGGAAAAACTATTAAAGAAAAAGCAGAAAATATTATAAAAAGATGTCAAAAAGATCCAGGTATTCCTTGTGGATCTGAATATTTTCAAACAGCAAAAGAAAAATGTAGAGTAACAGGTATGTTATTTTTTAAAATAAAAACTTTATCTAATTATAATGAAGTAAATTATTGCGCGTGAGTTTTTTTTAAAATATATATTAAAATTTAAATGTAAATATAGAGAATGTAATGATCGAGGGTAAAAAATGTATTAATATGAATCAGCACATTAGTTTTTATCAAGCCGATATCAGATGGAATCTTTTTTTTAAAATAATATACGGATTTAATTTAGCTTGTTTTATAATATTATAAGAATGGTAAGATTCGAGACGATAGATTACACAATATAGAAAATGTATAAAGAGGGTATTTCATATCCAAATTATATTAAGTACAAATTTAGCATTAAAAATTCCATAAAGCAATAAATTGCTAAATTATTTTTTAGCAAATGCCCATTTAAAATGCACCCGTAACAGATGAATTGATTGACCATCGAGATTGAGGACCTGTTGAAGGAAAATTAGGGGAAGAATGTACCATTGCAGGAAAACCAAACAATCCAGGTTTACAGTGTGTTTGATCCAGATCATCATACCTTATCATAATATGTTGTTTTTCTATTTTACAAGTGAAATAACCTCCTCCATTTTGAGAATTTCCAGATATCGCACATGCATCCAATAATTGCTTTGATTGCACAGGTGTATCAGAAAATAAATCATTATATAAACTTAATACTTGATCGATTAAAAAGAGCCTAGTTTTAGAACCATATTGCTCATCAAGACGTAAACAAATAAGTTTACATCGTTGCCGCAATACGTTCTGAGTAACATGATACTGATTATTCCTATCTATTATGCTTAATAAAAATCCATAAATATATTATGTTAAAAACATACTAGTATTTGGAGGCCAAATATTTGGAAACCGAGAATTTGACAAACCAGGCAACCATACTTGATCAGAGATATTACGATGACGTGATTCATGGGAATTTGAAGTATGCCGATTCACTAAAAAATATTAATCATTTTCAATTTTATAAAAAATATACAATTTATTGTTTCCATAAATGGAGAATCCCTACGATATATAGTCTTAGAACGATTAGAGAACCCACTTGAAGTATCATTTGCATGATTTAATATAATTGAATCGTTATCATCATCATCTAAGAGCGCCTTGCTTCCCATAACCTCACTTAATTCACTGACAGTTGAAGTTTTTCGCTGTTCATCCTTATAAGCTGTAGTACCACTAGGCCTTTGAATAGGAGAAGGTCTTTTGATTGGCTTTGCAACAGAACTAGGTACGACACGTGAAGTATTATCCTCTAAAACTTTGGTTCTATTCTCATGAAGCCCCAGTATACCATTAGGATTTTTATCTTCCATATGATGGTGATGATGATGATGATGATGATGAAATGGATGAGAAAATGATGTAGAAGAAATAGGTAGTGAATGATAATTATTTAAATTTCCAGAAAGAGGTGACGATTCGTTTTTGTACATATTAGAAGATACCTTAGGTAATCTTAATGGAGATGAAGAATAATCATACTGTTGATTCGATGATGTAGATGGCAAAGAAAAAATTCCCCCAGAAACATTATTAATGATAGGATGAGGTGTTAAAGGTTGATACGTAGAATGCGTAGATGATAAATTTTGATTAAAGGTAGTGTCAAGACCAGGCGGATGTTGCAAAGTAGAATTTAAATTAGAAGACATATGCGGCGACTTTTGAGAAGTATTTTGAATATTAAATGAAGAATGAGATTGAGAAAATATAATAGAAGAAGATGATAACGAATTATCCGATTCTTGCTCAGTTTTTAAAGAAAGAAATGATGAGTTTAATGGACTAGAAACGGAAGATCTTATTTCCTTGATTGACTCTGTTGTACCATGAAAAGTTTCTTGATTCTCAATCTGTGGAGATCGATTTAAGAAATTAACAGAAATCATAGCCTCCATTATCTTTTGTTTTTGACTATCCTTTTTGTTATCATTTTGTATTTTATTTTCATTGTCTTTAGTTTCCTTAACCTCTTTAACCTCTTTAATTTCTTTAACTTCTTTAGGTTCTTTAGGTTCTTTAATCTCTTTAGATTCTTTAATATCCTTAACTTCCTTGGTTTCTTTAATATCTTTAACTTCCTTGGTTTCTTTAAGATCTTTCTCTTTCTTGATTTCTTTCTTTTGTCGCTCTTTTTCCGCTTCTTTTCGTTTTCTTTCTTTCTCAATTTCTTTCTCTTTATTCTGAGATTGACGACGTTTTTCTTCTTCTAAAGCCTTTTTTTCTGCTTCTCGTTTTAACCGCAATTCTTCTTTTTTCCTTTTAGCCTCTTCTAGTCTTTTTTCTTCTTCAATACGTAATGCATTTTCTTCCGCAAGACGCTCTGCCTCTTTTCTAGCCTTCTCCTGATCCTTTAATTGCTTCTGAAGCCTAAATACAATCAGCCTTTGAAAACTAAATTAATATTTAGAACGAAATACTTTTTCTTATCTTTCTTTCGTTCTTTCTCTTTAGCCTTTTTTAATTCACGCTCTTCTTTAAGACGATTTTCCTCTTCCAATTCTTCTAATAACCTTTGCTGTCTCTCTTCAGCGACTTTTTGTCGATATGCAGTAAGAACTCTTTGTTCAAACATTCTAGCAGCGAATATTTGAAACATTCTTCGCCCCTCTTCTATTCTTTGCTCTTCATCAAGCGTATTCTAAATCATTAAAAAGAATATTTAAAACTTGGATAAAACACATACCATTTCATCATCATTGCTCTCATCATCATACCTAATAAACAAACAATTATTAATAATCCTATAAAACTTTGATACAATAATCTTACTCTTCATCATCAGAATCAAATTCGGTCGTTTCTATTTCCATAACGGCCTCCTCTTCTCTCTGAATTCGTCTTTCAGCAAGCTGTTCCATCATTTCGATAAATTTTTTCCCATCATTTTTAAGTAAATCATCTGCTACTGTAAAAATTCCCCCCTAAACCATTCGTTAAAACAAACATCTTCATATTAACCCTTTTGTTAAACTTACTTTAACCGTTAAACTATTTCCAAAATTGAAAAAATCAAATCTTGAATCTACATTTTCCGATAATATACTTTCATAATCACCATCACTATCAATACCTCCTTCACTATCATCTAAATCTTCCGAACGTCCTGTCACTGAGTTTTTATGCAACAATGATATTGAATTAAATTTTTGCTGTTGATTAGCATATTGTTCCAATTCTTCATAATATGCATCATATAACATTTCAAGCTCTTCCTCAATCGCTATTCGTTTTCTATCACACACTGAACATGAACACGAATGCTTTTGTTGCTCTTTCATTTTTCTCAAAACAGCTTCTTTTTCAATCTTTACCAATCCACGACGCTCTTCTTCTCCAAGTTGCAACCAAAATTCTTTAATTCTTTCCCGTTCCTCATGCGTACTAATATTCCATATTTGATCCTTAGATTTCCTAGGCATAACACGACATTGTCCCGTAGACTGAACCATCGTATCCGATCCATTAGACGTATGATACGTCTCATTCGCTACCCCCTTCTTTTTTTTCTTTCGATTCATCGTTTTTCTTTCTAACGTCCCTATATGACTATCCGATAGCGAAAATGATGATCCTAACATCTGTTCCCGATGGATTGGAAACGTTAAACTCGGTAAGGTCGGATCATATTCCGATTCTTCTAAAAACCGTCCTTCATGGTTTTGCTTACATTCCGACTTCAAAAATCCCCCTCCTACTGAATACGATTCACATTTAATCCCCGATGGACCCTCTCCCTCCATCTTCTTATGCTTACTACGTTTCTTTTTCTTCTTTTTATTCCTTGATACTAATCCATTCATTTGTAAACTTTCTGAAACTCTAACACTCCCTTCTTTTCCCTCCTCTTCCTTCTCAACTCTCTCACAAATATTATGCATCTTAATACTCATTTATCCCCTTTTATTATCCCTTTATTAATCTCTTTATCTTAGGATTCCACTTAAAAATTATCTATTTGTTTCATTAACTTCTTTTTTATACCATTTTATTAACTAAAATATCATACCTTATTATAATCTCCCTTAAATTATCCTTTAAATAAGCTTTATCTGCACGTTTAGACCTTATTTATGGGTCTTTAAGCAGGTTTATATGTTTTATAAAGATAAAGACGTACGTTGTTTGCCGTTCTCGTCCGTACAAAAGGTATCCTTTTTTAGAAGCGAGTAGGTATGAAAGAAAGAATATGAAGGAATGAAGGGATAATAAGGAGTGTCAAAGAGAATATACAATCAATAGATAAGAGTTAAATGATAATTATTGTATAATGAAAGAATTTTTTTAAGGTATAATATAAGATAGAAGGAAGGAGGAGGAAGAGGGGAAATATAGGGAAAGTAAGAGGGGGAGGGGGGGGAAGGAGTATAAGAGAGAGAAATGTATATATATAATTTGAATAAATATAAATAAGATTTTAAGAAAAAAAAGAATAATGACGATCCTAGAAAAGTTAAATTAAATGTAATTATAGATATTTAAATATATATATGAAAAAGATATATATAAATAAATAAATAAGAATAAGAATTAAACCCTCACGGAATCATCTATAGGAATTCTGGAGGAACCTTCTCTGGGAGAAAATTCTTTAGAAGATCTTACGGGAGATCTGGATTGAGAACGATCACGAATGGGAGAACGATCGTAAGAGCCACCTCTAGAATATCTATCATCTTTGAAAGTTCGACGACTGGAATAATCGTCTCGACGATAATAATCCCTATCATCTCTACGATATCTCGGAGAGCGTCGATCATACCTATCGTAACCTCTGTCATAACCTCGATAACGAGGAGATCGATTGCGACGAGGAGATCGAGAGCGAGGACGAGTGGGATCCTAAAGAAAGAAGAAGGGTTAATGGAAGAAAGAAAAATAAAAAAAAGTATTTTTAATACTATATCTTCACGAAGAACGACTTCAGAACCCTTAAATTCAACGCCATCTAATTTACGAACAGCAGCTCTGAGATCTTCCTCGGTTTCAAATTCAACAATTCTATAAATGTTTTAATAAGAAAAAGAATTATAAAAAGATGATATGAATACCCTTTGCCGCTACCATCACGACTACAATCAGCATAAGTGACTTCTCCAGCAGTTCGCATGAAATCCTTTAGATCCTATTGAAAAAAAAGCATAAGCATGTATTTCAATTGAATATCCAGAAACAAATGCGGAGAAAAAAAAGTAGAGCCATCCTTTAACAATCCAAAATCATGGCTTATTTAGTCCCAAAAATGCAGTCATAGGAAAGCTATATGTTCAATATCCAGTTCTCTTTATATATGAACCAAATATCCAAGAATTTCTCGGAATCATATATATTAATAATACCAATATGAGAAGACTCCCAATCTACTTAAACGGATCCAACTATAAACGCATTGGGACCAAAAGATACCCGACAAAAATAGAAAAGACAAAATTGGCTAACCTGCCAGCTGACATTTTGAGAAAGATTCTCAACTATCACCCTATACGCTGTTCTTCTTGGACGAGGATAGCTTCATTCATATTACATCTTCATCCCAAACCAATTATAATGAAATACCGAACTTCCGTGTCACGACCTCGAAAATCATCACGACGTTCTCTTCCACCACGAGCAAATTCAATAGTAATCCGTTCTCCTAGCATTCTTTTGCCATCTAAAACCACCTTAACACCTATAAAGACAATTTCCGTCATTTCTACCGAGATCTTCGCCATATTAATCAATTTATCTAGATAAAACCTGTAAAACGTGCCTTGAACTGCATCTTTTGCATCTCTTGGGTTTTTAAACTAAAAAAAAAACCTCTATCAGAGATATCCATGATATATCTAAGTAAAAAAACCTCAACGAATGCGAATCCATACATCAATTTGATCTCTGCTATGTCTCCATAACCATAGAAAAAATTTTCAATATCTCGACGATTAACTAACCAATTTTAACCGGAAAAAAAGCATTTTAATCATAGACTTACTGTTCCTAGGAAGATTCCCTAAATAAACGCGTGTTTCTGAGACAGGTCTTGACATTTTTTCTTAACTTTTTCGCAAAAAATCTGAGTATCAAATTTTTACGGTCGAAGATTAGCGTCCAACGTCACATGAAAGACGTTATTAAAGAGGAAAAGAGAGGAAAAGGGAAATTTATAAGAAATAAAGAAATATACAAGTCAAATAGAAGAATTGAAAAGATAATAAAATTAGATAAGAAAGAAGTATTTTTTTAGTAGAAAATAGAGAAAATTAAAGAGGGAATATAATAAAGATATACAGATAGATGATGAAAAAAAGAGTAAATTATCGAGTTATCCACGAATAAAAGGGTGTTTAAGTGCTTCATAAGCAGTTAATCTTTTTTCAGGGTCCAAATCCAAACAACGTTCTAAAAGATCGATAAAATTTTTCATTAATTTAGGATCTTCATTTGACATATTACTTAATAAACGTGATCTTAGATCACGTACTGGTTTTGATATGGCAATTATCTTTGAAACATCCTAAATAATAAAGAATTAGTAAAATGAGAAAGTTGTAAATAAAAGATATACATTTCCTGTAATTTTGTCTTTTTCAGTGCTAATAAAATTAAAATGTTGATCAAAATGTATACTACTAAATTGTCCTTTTCTAATAATTTTATGATTGAATTTTCCTCGACACTCCATCATTAATCTAAGCATATGATTATTTGTTCTACCAGGAAAAAGTATCTTCCCAGTATATAATTCATACAATGTACATCCTATTGACCATATATCAAGCGAATAATCATGTGATAAACCCAAAACTATATTTTTTATCAAAAAAATTAGATAGAAAAAAAGGGAAATATACTAATTTCCGGTGCACGATAGAACCGGCTTACAAGATAAGGAGTAATATTACTATCGGAATCAAAAGATGCTGACCCAAGATCACATATTTTTAAATAATTCCTAGTTTCGTTTACCTAAATCATATATGTTTAGCACAATAATAGATAGGAGTTAAGACTTACAAGAATATTATCAGGTTTAAGATCAGTATGAAGAATATTACACTTTCTTAATAACGAAAGCCCTAAAAATATTTGTTGAGCATAGGCTCTGACTGCTTTTAAATTTATTCCCACATCATTTCCAAATTTTTTAAGAATTTCACGTAAATTAAGACTATGATATCATTAAAATTATATAACCAAGATATGTATATTTTGCACCTTAACATTTCGAAAACGAGACATAAATGCCCTTTATGTTCAAAATGTCTTTCTAAACGTACAATATGCTTTCGATCATCAGGATCAGCCTCCATTAATTTTTTCAAAAAAGCAATCTCTCTCATTCCAGATTTTCGCCTTCATATAATATATTAATAATCAATAAAATATTATGCAATTCTTACATCGTTTCATTATTTCGTATTAACTTTATTGCAACCATTTTTCTTGTTTTTGAATCTTCTGCTTTTACAACACCAGAAAACATTCCTTTTCCAAGATTGGATCTCACGGCGTATCTACCATCTAGGAGTTCGCCTAATATTACATGATAATACCCCTCTGGATCATCCCAATTGTCTAATAGATGTGCATCAAGTTCACGCGCAGCAAGCATAACAGAATCTTGTGCTTCACTTGAATTTTTTAATTCATGTGTTTGCTCATTTACTGGTTTAAATTCTTGAAACATATCATCATCTGCAAACATATCTAATTCATCGTTAACATTTGTTTCATTAATTTTCACTTTGTCATATCTGTTTTCATATCGTGTTAGTGTATTATTTTCATTTTGTTTAGTTTCATCATATACTGCTGCGCTAATATCATTATTATTTCTAATATGTTGTCGTTCTTCATCCAATTTTCCATCCACTATTGGATCATAATCAGCTGCCATTTCACCATCCTGTACATTACTAATATTCGAAGAATCTTTAGTCAATTGAAAATCAGACATATCTGCCATTAATGAATGAAAAGAAGCTAATTATTTGATTAAAAAAATAAAAACAAAAAAAAACACAAACTTGATTCATAAATTTTATTATCTGCTTCAGGAGATAGAAAATTTGACGTATCTACTTTTGTTTGAGGTTCTAGAAATGGGGTATGTTGACCTCTATATTTAGCAAGAATAGCCTCTCTGTTTTTTCTTCTTTGTTCAATTAATGCTTCTTCATCTATAGATGATTCTTCAAAGACTTCTTGTTCAAATCTAACATATTAGTTCAATATATTTATAAAATACTCCTCAAAAACCATGCTCACAACTTCAAATCATAATTTTACAAATACTTGCATAATCTTAACGTAGAAATGAAGTAAAAAAAAAGAAATAGAGCACGATTTAATAAAGAAAATATAAAATAAAACTTACATTGGTGATCTATTTTTCTTCAATAGTCCCTCTTTTTTTTTCTCATTTTTTTCAACATCTGCTTTCGAAAACTTTGTTTCTATCTTATCCAATTTAGAATCTCCCTTCTGTTCTGA
The DNA here is from genome assembly GCF_001477545.1 of Pneumocystis carinii B80. NCBI lineage: Eukaryota > Fungi > Ascomycota > Pneumocystomycetes > Pneumocystales > Pneumocystaceae > Pneumocystis > Pneumocystis carinii. Next base: position 197,588 of record NW_017264718.1, read on the forward strand.
AATATTCTTTTTTTCCGTTCCTGACATTTTAGATTTTCGTAACTTTTTTAAATGATGTTTAGAAACATATTGATACTCCCAATCATATCCTCTTCTAAACGTATTCTCATCTGTATCATAGTGTCTTTTCTCCTTATTTCCATGTGCTATAGATATTGAATCTCTGTTTTGAGAAATATAAAGTTTACGCGAATACTTATAGTTTTCCGAATCGCGCAAAAACCACACCTTCTGTTCCCCTAAAAACCCTTCATTTTTGCATATAGAAGCTATCTGTTCTTCTGCTGTTTCTTTAATTTCTCCCTCGGATAATTCATCATCGCTTCCATCTACCATGACACTTAACGTTTAGTCTTCAACTTTTCAATCTCGTTTAAAAAATGCAAACCAGCACTTAGCCCCACTATCCAATGCTTTTACATGAAATACTTAGTATTTCTTAGACCTAATTAGACCTTTATTCACCACAAAATAGACCTTTTTTAATGTTGGATAAAATTTAATAGTTACCGATCCTAAGACAGCGACAGCTTATAATAATATATATAAAAAAGCTTAACAGAATTTTTGTAATAAAAATGGTATTTGAATAAGAAATAATAGAAACATATTTATTTGAATAGCCTGGAAAAGAAGGAGGAAAGTTGAAGCCGTTAAAAATGCCAAAGAAACCAAAACAAGAGCTAGACGAAGTATATTTTTTTGTAAAAGGTTGATTTTTAAATGTATTAGGATGATCTTAATTTTAAAAAGAAACAAAATGAAAACTTGAAGAAAGAACAAGAAGCCCGAAAATTACTTTTGTCGAAAAAAAAATAAATATTGAAGAATTAAGTGATTTTTTTAGGTAAGCCAGGCTCACGTATTTTAACCCATGAATCCTCAATTGTCCAACCAGTTTTAGAGAATAAAACTAATCCAATATATTTTTCCATATATTTTTTTGTTATTTTATAATATGAAGCTTTAATTATTGATGCGCATCGTTCTTGAATTTGTTCACGACTTAAATCTATTAATCGTTGATAAAGCCATGGTACTCGTTGACGTAATTTCCACCATGAAATATAATTGTTTTGAATAAGAATCCTTGAAAATTCAAATGATATGTCATGTGTATCTAATTCCCACTTTTTTTTCATTTCATAAAGTCCTTGAAAGTTTCTTAAAGTACATAAATATAATAGATAACAAGTCACCATTTGATTTTGTACAAATGGCTTTGATAATTTTGGATAAATAACTTCCAATAAATAACAAAGTGCCGGAAAATAAGATTCTACATGATTCATATATATTCCAACACGTACAGATGTTTCATATAACCCACAAGTAAAATTATCGATACGTTGACTCGCAGCAATACCTTCACGTAATTGTCCTAAAAAAAATAATATGAAAAAGATGTATAAAATGTAATTTAAAACATACGAAATAAATAAAGACAATGTTGTTGTTCGCTTAATGATAAGATTCTGTCGTTTAGAGTTAAATTTAAAAAAGAATCTTCCAAAGTATCATTATTAACCCGATCAATTAATACAGCATACTTTTTTTTATGAGTGATTTTTTGTCATAGATTAATACAAACATGTCTTTTTAATCTATTGTAAAATATTTCTTGTATTTTCGGTTCTTTTAATCTAAAAAAAATAAATTATTTAATTATATTAAAGTATATATTTATACCTATCATCATTTCCTTTACTTATTAGTCCAAAACTATCTAGCCAACGTTTATCTTTTTGATTAGACATGATATATTGTTTTATTTGTAGAAAAAAAAATCGGAATGAATCAAAACGAACGTATTAAAAAGAATCAAAATATACACCTATTTTTTCTTATAATTAGATATAATAATACATCAATATAATATTTGCAAAATGACAAGTTTCTGTACCATCGACCATTTATTCGCTAAACAAAAAAAAAAGATATACTAATTGTACACGTATTTTTCATACGTTTATAGTATGAATTACATTCCAAAGAGAAGGCTCTTGTTTTTTCCTCATTTCAATATACGCAAGAGTTCTTCTAAAATATTTTATAACATAATCTTGCATATTTCCTTCTGGTTCCAAAATAGACGATGTACTAGTTACAACAGGAAATTGGCGGGAATTTGGTTCAAACGTTAGTGCGTCAAAACTATCAATATTTTGTTTAATCAAATCAATTAAACCATTAAGGAATTTAGGAAGAATCTAATTAATCTTAGCATTAAATAAATAAATAAATAAAAACACTAACAGATTCGTTTTGATGATCATAATAATAAATATAGCGATTTAAAATCTCAATAAAAAGTTCAGTACCTAAATAAAATAAGTAAATATTATAAAATTTGAATACCATACTTGTCAAAGGATCAATACAAGCATCTGCCAATTTAAGTGCTTTTTGTAAACATTCTAGTGATCTTGATCCATCATGATAAAGCTAATAAGATATTAAATAAATAAAACAATTATTAACAATTTAGTTACATTCTTATCATCTTGTTCGCCTTTTGCTGGAATATTTGTAACCCACCATAAATGGCTAGCAAAATATACAGCACGCGTTTGATCGGGTTTTTTAAGCAATTTAGAACCATGTAATGCACATTTTGTAATTAAAGTATCATAATTTTCTGAAGAAAAATTTCTTGTCATTTGTAAAACACCGGCAATTATAACGACTGCTTGATATTGAGCTCTGGATTCAGATAATGATTCTTCATATATTGTAAAAGCTTGTGCGAAAAAATCATATGCAATTTCTTCAAAGGCACCCTGATCCGCTACTTGCCCTGCAATAACAAAATATCGTATGCACAATTCTGCATTTGTTACTTTAGTATATAAATTACTAATAATTTGGTTTATAAATTTATAAACGGAAGATGCCTTTTGATTCCAATCATTATCCTAAATAAATTAAGAATTTTATATATCAATATATATATATATATATATATAAAATATACCAAATTTTCCTGCGATTTGTACTTTCTAGCAAGTTTAATGGCTTGCGTTATTAATGGGGGGCTCGTATATTTTATACGTTCACCACCTTCAAAGAAGTTTTTCCTTAATATTTGAAGAAGCTACATAGGTTTAAGACAATAAGTAAAGGAAAGAATGAACAAACCTTAAATTGAATGTCTGCATTTTCATTAGATACTAAATGAACCAATCGTGCAAGCCATCCTTGCTCTTCTAAAGTTTCATCTGTTTCATTATCTTTAGTTCGTCGATTTTGTTGAGCATTTCCCACAGGAGATAATTTCGTTCCCTCAGTAATTAAAACTCTAACAAGAGAGATTACTCCTTCAAGAACAGAAGGCGTGTCAATACAAATATTGTTCTTTATAAGAGATTGTATTACAGTAGCTGCAACAACTTTTCTTGTATGATATAATTGTGTCTGTAGTAATGGTATATAATTCGGTAAGAAAAGAATTGTAAGAATATACGAATAAGACGATATAGGCGCTAAAAGTAATTTCAAAAAATTATCTCTAGATTCTGGAGAATGCAAATCCATACTATTAGATTTTAAGTAAGTTAAAATACTTAAAAACGAAAAAATATCTCACCTATCAATATATTCCATCATTTTTAACCTAGCATATTTCAAAACTCGATCTACATAATGAAATTCATATGGATAACACGTAAGAGCAAGATTACAAAGACTAACAAGTAATGCAGTTATATCTTGAATAGGAAGATCAGGTCGAGCCTAAATTGTTTTAGTAATGAATGTTTTATAAATAATGCAAAACCTTGACTAATTTAATAATTTGTGCCCAAAATAAATCAAATAATTTAGCATGGTTAGGAACTACAGAACCTTTATCATCAACTTCTGTTTTAATAGTACCATTTGTAGTATCATAATCTTCTTTATTAATATCATTAGAGCAATTATTTTCTACATTAACATCAAATATTTCCTCATTTAAGTTCATAGATGAAAGTTGATCACCCAAAGCCTCTAATGTTAATTTCTCCTTCTTTGCACGCTCATCAAAACTTTCAACCTCTACTTCTTTTGAAACATAAGCTGTTAATCTATCGATAAAATAAATCCATATTTGTTTAATATTAACATAAGGATTCAATTTCATCGTAACAGATAAGAATTGATCTAAAGTTTGCAAATGAAAATCATCCGTAAACACTTGAATAATCACTTCCATCAAATATTCTTGTGCCAATACATCTCTACATTGAATAATTTGTTCCATAATAGAAGGAAGTATATTCTAATAATAATAAATTAGCAATTTCCTTTTCTTCCCTGTAATACATACCGTTTTATAAATATGAAGATCAATTCCATCAAGTTGACTTAAACGAACTAAGTTTGTACCCACTAAGATTTTCAATTCTGTTCGTTCTTCTTCCCGCTTGGCTCGTTCTCTTGAATGTCCCTGATGTTGAAATCTAACCCATAACTTATTCATTTCAATAAAATTCGTTAAAATAAATGAAATAGAATCGTTCAAATTCCCTTCCTGACTTTTTTTTTTCAAAAAAAACGTTAGTCTTGAAACCATCTTCCCTAACATTTAATAATACCCTGTTGACGTACCAACCGGCAAATAATCTCGAGTTTGACCTGATAAATAATGACGAAGAAATAACCCTCTTCAAAAAAAAAATTATTCCCAATTTTTATACATCAAAAATCCATACCTAATGGGATGTTGAACACCTCTCGACATTTCCATCATATCTTTCATAATCTCCTTAACCGGCGCATCTTTTATTCCCATATATACACTGTATTTAATAAATTCCCTGATAATACCTAATATAAAAATTCTCACGTTCCCACTGTAATCATTAAATATAACCTAGGCACAATATTTCCTGCATATTGAACAAGCTCATATACATCCGTTAAATGATGTCGGCCTGTCTGATGTGCCTCTAAAAGATAAATTGACAAATATCGTAATGCATCAAAAACTGCCATGTCTGTAATAAATTAATTAGTTAATATTTCTACTAATAAATCCATTGTATCCTTCATCTATACATAATATAGATTGTATACATATTAAGCATTATATACAAAAGATAATAATGCATATAACTCGACGCATACAACTCGACGCATACAACTCGATAAAAATCATATAGAGTTCATATAATATGCATATATTCCAATAGATCATGATTTAAAATACGTACACAATTCATAATACTGTTTTGGTCCTAAATGATCACTTCTTAATTCAGATAAAATTGTACTTGCATGCTAATTCTTATTAAAAACTTTAATTATACTTAATATATATATACCTTTAACCCATCCATTAACCTGTTTGCATCTAAACAACGTCTCATTTGATGAGTATACGTTCTTATAGAAGCCAATAACTCATCCAGAGGTTTTCCTTGGCCTTCTTGAAATGTAGTTGAACCTGAAACTACAGACATATTTAATCGAGTTCAATACGTAAACCTCATTATTGAAAAAATTCAAATATAAAAATAAAAAAATAAGTTTAAATGTATAAAGATATATCTTTTATTAATAAAAGATATATATTTTAGTTTTATAAAAATGAATTAATCTTAAGATATAATTTTGTTTTTAATTTAAAAATGTTTAATATTATAGTAATTTATAATTTTTTTATTAAAAAGTGCTATATATAAAGATATATGTTAAGATTAATTCATTTTTATTAATAAATTAGATAATACATGATATTAATATAGATAAAATGTATATATTTTATAAATACTAAGATATGTAATAAATAAATATTTTTTTTTCATGTAATTCTTTAGAATGTTTTATCATATTATTTTCAGGAGAAAGATCAAGTCTTTGATTTTTTACTTAATGTTTATCCTTTTTTAAAAAAACTTAAAATTTAATTATAATTTTTAAGTAGGATTAAAATTCCCTTGAAGAAAATAGGATTTGAAAAATAGATTAAAATAATTTTAAATTGATAAGATATTCTTTTAACACTCTTAAAATATAAACTACCCAAAAAGTCTTCTTTCCTCCACATATGCTTTTAATAATAGTGACTTACTTTTATCACTAAATCAAAGACCTATGTCATGACACACCTTGTAATGATTTGTAATTAACTGATGCAAAACTTTACTATATAATACAAACGGGAATAATTTCCTAAAATCAAGAACTCTTTCTAAATTCACTAAGTACAGGATAAATAGCCTTTATTCCAAATCAGTTCCTTTATATAAAATATTTAAAAAGAATACTTCAAAAGCTTGATATATTTCTTCCCGAACTTTAGCACCCGTTAAAACAATTTTTCCGGAAACAAAAATCAGCAAAACAATTTTTGGTTTTACCATACGGTAAATCAGACCTGGAAATAATTCCGGTTCATACTAAAGAAAAATTAATAAAGAAAGATTTTCAAAATCCAAAAATTGTTTTACCGATGAAAAGGTCCCATGTGAATATGCAAGTCCCTCCAAACGAATAGGGAATTTGACATCACATGAACCAACAATGTTCTGAATTTTAAAATCGGTAAACTTGGCATTGAAACCAAGCTTCTGAATAATTCGAGCATACTTCCGTGATGCCAGCTTAGAATCATCCTCCGATTTCGCACCTGTAACTACCATTTTCCCCGATGCAAAGATAAGCGCAGTTGTTTTCGGTTCCCGTATCCGCATAATAACTGCTGCAAATCGCTAAAACATAATTATAAATAATAATCAAAAATAAAAAAAAAATCAAAAAACCTTAGGATTATACTCGGCATTGCGTGCATGCAATGCAATCGTTTTCAGATCCAATCGACAATCAAGATTGACAGTAGCAACAATGTTTCTTTAAATAGAAACCAGTTGTAAGCTTTCTTCGTTCGTACAAGAACGAAGAGAAAATACTCACTGTAATGTAGGCACAATGCCAGATACACCTGCAAACGTATTCGTTGCAGTCTGATTCAACGATGTCGAAACAACTCCATGTTCCATACCCTTCTCATCGCGACTTCCAGGGTACATCGCACCAGACATTAATATATGACTCGAGGGAAATGATAGTGATGATGGCGCCATAAATGAGGCTGCTTCTGCTGCTGACAACGGAACTTCAAGGGGATTCTGCATTCTCCCTTATTCACTCCAAACACGAAAAAAAAATTTGTCTGTAAAAAACACTCGTCAAAATTAAGAACTGTTGATCAAAATTCCAATCAAGGATTCAATCCACAAGTATTCCAAGCTGAATCTTATACTACGGTATATAATAACATAAAACCTGTTTAATTGTTCTTAATTTTTGATCGAACACTCCCACCCAAACTGCTACCCAATTTCTCGAAAATTGGGGGAATCGCCTCCCTTTATATATTCGCGGATTAGGGTTAAACCCTAATTTTCTTGACGTGTTTTTAAAAATAAATTCAACCCTCTTATAATAACGAGATTTAAGAATTATAAGAATAGATTTAAGGTTATATACATAATTTTTTGTATATGAAATAGAAATTAAGATAAAATAACAAATATATTTTACTCGTACATTAAATTAAATTAAAAAGAAGAATTATTTAAAATATGTAAAAAATAATAAATGATATTGAATAGTTTTGATTTACTTTTCAGTATCATCTAAATTATTATTTTCATTTTCCATGATAATATCGTTTTCTAATGCTTCTAATGCAGTTTGAATGTGTAATTTAAATTTAATAACTTCATCGAGCATTCGTATAACATCTCGATAAAGATCTTCTTTTAAAGCATTTGTAGCATGAACTAACTGATCATATCTAAAAAAAAAAAGAATTAATAATTATATATTAAAATAAAAAGTATGATTACTCTATACTAACAGATTGAGAACGTTGTTCGAGTTGAAGTAGACCGTTTTGAGCAGTGATTTTCATCTGCTGCAAATCTCTTTCAAGTTTCTCTATTTCAGCATTACTTGCAGAACTTTCAACCAACATTGTCTAAAAAAATTAAAATCAAGTCATTGATCAATGTGAAAAATTACATCTTTTATTTCATTATATTGTTCCATAATTGCAGTAACTCTTGCCTGCAAAATATCTAGTTCATCCCGTGCATCCAATAATCCTTCACAAACTTTATCAAGAACTTCTTGAAGTTGAATAGCTTCATCTTGTTCCTTATGAAGTCTAGATCCAAGATCTTGTCTTAATTTTTGAAGTCTAGGTCGTATGTCATGTTTTAAATCGCGATTAACGAGCTGATCAGGACGGATATTTCCATGATTGATTGCAGAATTAATAAAATCTAATTCGAAAGAGGCATTATCGGCATAAGGAGCAGTTTCAGGAATAATACCAATCTTATAACCAAGGGAATTATAAGTTGCAATAAGTTTTTCTAGTGAATCAATTTTTTTCTGTGCCAAAATTTCCTTTTCAAAAGTTTGTTTACTTGATTCCTCCATTTTTCCCGTAACAATTTCTAAATTCTTTACTAATGATTCACGTTCAGCTGTCATTCTATCAACATCTGCCGGTGAAATAGGTTGTGCATCGACTTGAGTTTGCAATTCCGACTTTTCAATACTAAGCTGAGATAACTCCTCTTCTTTATTAAAAAGTTCATTTTTAAGTCTAGCATTTAAATCTATAATTTTTTTCTTCTTGTTTTCAAGGTATTGAATATATTGATTAAATTTATCTTTATCAGATTGTAAAACTTGCCGCTCTCTATTTAATGCTTCAATAGAAGACATAGACTCTGTCATGCTTTTCATGGTTTTCGAAAGAGATCCATTTTCTTTTTCTATACGTTCAATTACTGAAAGAATTTCATCATTGCGCTTATCAAATTCTTGTTCAAGCTCTTTTTCCATTTCACTAAAATCATCATCTCCAGATAAAAAAACACGATATGCTTTAGTAAGGTAATCAAAAAATATCTTCTCTGCATGATTATCATTATTATCATCTACATTGATCTCGCCATTAATTAATTTTTCAGTGCACTTTTAATATTTAGTTCTCTTCTTGAAAAAAAAAAAAAAATTAACATACTGTTATCACTTCTACCATCCAATGTAACATCGATAACATTGATGGCCATGAATGTGGCGACCCAACTGCCATTAATTGCGATCTAGAAATTTGATCTGCAAATGGGTATCTTAAATCAATCAATATTCCATTAATAAAATAAATAGAAACATACTTTAAATTCTTTATACATATTATAACCTCATCATCCATTTTTTTAACAAATTGATAGTTCGGATCTACTCTATTATATAACCATTTAAAAATCGCTATAAAATCTTTTTGTGTAGGTTGTTGAAGATTTTTCTGCGTTAATGCCTGAGGAAATCCAGAACTCGTAAGATACGAAATAATAGAATGTATACATGTAAGTTGATATTGTTTATCACGGATCGGTCGTGGATCTTTCGATGGCGCTTGTGACGCTGCCTGAGAAATAAAACTAATACTAGACGGACGTCCTGATGTATAAACACTTGATCGTCGTGCACTTAACACCATTAACTTCCAAAATACATCTCTTATTTCCCATTCACCTTGATGGTGCAAGACTTTGTCTAGAATTCCGAAATACATCTTTTTGACTTCCTGTCACTCCATGTCCATTTTCCACAAAATTCCCACTATTAGAGACACGTTGAAACCCTCTATTCTGTCCAATAGAAGATGATAAATGGCTATTTGATCCTTCTACTCCTAATACTGAGCCACGTATACCTATTCCCTTCTTCATCACCGATGATGGCTGTGGAATCTGAGAATATGCCTGATTCTCAATAACACCAAGAGTTTTCCTCCGGTGAGAGCTAAATCTCTCTTGATTCATCTTTAACTTTATAAAATATGCCTTAAATCTGGCTAATCTGGCTAATTTTACTTAAGTTTTTTTTAAGTCTGCTCGACAAAGTAAACAACACGTCTCCGTTTCCTGGGTGACAAGAGAGTCTATATAAGTTTAAGAGTGAATAATAAAGAAATATACATACTAAAGAATTAAATATTATTTGAAAATAGAGAAAATTTCGTAGTAAATAAGATAGAGTTATTTTTTGTAAATTTTTTTTAGAATATTTTTTGATAAAGTTGTGAAGAGTTAATATAAAGCGAAAAAAAACGAAGTAAAAAGATCTATAATGTTAGTAGAGAAGGAATGAATTATTGATATTTAGATTTAGTTTTAAAATTGTATATTTTGATATTGGATTATTTGAATAATAATTGAATGATTGAATAATTGAGAATAGATTTGATGAAATTTGAATTTGTAATTAAATAGAATGTAATATAGAATTGATTTTTGTTGATAAAGAGATCAATTATGAGAAATTTTTCCAGATCTTTCGTTTAAATTATCTTTTAAAGAAGAAAAATCAGAAGAAGTTGTTAATGAATTTTCTGATGATATTTTATTTATAGAAGAAGTAGAATAGAATGATAAAGTAGAAGAATTGTCAGAATCAGAACCCTTATTTTCTGAAAACTCATTTTGTTTTGATAAATGTATATTTTTTTTTGAAAAAGATTCATATGAATGTGAAAAATCAAATTTATTGCCATAAAACAGTTGTTGAAAGAATCTTTGAAGAGTTTTTGCTTTAATTAAACAAATGATGATGATAAATAATAACTCTGCTACCCAAAAGAAAGATATAAAGATAATAAATGAAAATATTGGATAATAATAAATTATATATCTATAGAAAAAAGGCTTAATAAAAAAAATATATAAATATCTACCTTATTCCTCGTAATCTAGCAGCAAAAACCAATTTTGAAGAATAAACTTGAACAGCATAAGAAAGTGTTATATTGACTGATTTTAACATAGTTTCATGACCTTTACTATATTTAAATCCTTCTATTAGTGGTATAACCAGACGTTCTTCTTCTTTTGCCATGCCCAAGAGTAACATTGGAAATGCAATTAAAACTCTTAACTTTCTTAATAATGAAGAAGAAAATTTGAGTATTGCAGATCTTGAAGATGTAATAAGCATTTTTGAATTGGAAAACAATTCAATTTTTATCATAAAATTTCCTTAAAAATCAATCTCAGAATTACATGTATATATAAAATACCTATAGATATATTTATATCTGATAAAGGCATAAGAAGTTCAAGAAAAATATCATAAAATTGAGAATTTATAAACCTTTTTTCCAATGAAAAATCTATAGAAGCCCATGTTTTATTATGACTAAATGGATTAAAATCATTAAAATCCTATAAAGAGAAATTTACTCGTATTGCAAATATACTGGTTGACTTATCTCCATGTATGGAATGACATACCAATAAAACAGAAAATAACCTATGATAGAAATAATAAATGCATACAGAAGTATGATTGTTAATATAATTAATATAATTAATATTTTCCATATCATTATATTTCTAATTTTTAAGAAAAACATGTATACTAATTTTTATCAATAAATCAATTAAATAATATAAAATGGTTACCATTAAATATTCAAAAGATATAATCATAATTCTGTATAAATTTTAATTTCTTTTATATAAAAAAATAAAGCCATCACATCGCTATTGATAAACTAAGATATTAGATTTTATATGCTTAAAAGATAAAACCATAAAATATAAAAGATTTATTTAAAGTACAAGATCCCTTTAATATATCTAATAATCTATTAGAAAGTTATTTTTAATATATACACCAGACATTTTAAAAAAAAAAATTAAAAATGTCAATTATAATAAAATATTTATGAAATAAGTGTAGTACGTTGAACAAAATTACTAGGAAATAAGCCGCGTTTAGATTTTTTCGAATTTAAAACTTCGCCTTCCCACCATCCATCTTCTTGCATATCCAATACTAAAAGAATATCATTTTTAACAAAGCTTATTTCTTCAGGAATGGTAGCCATGTAATCATACAATGCACGAACTAAGAAAATTAGGAATTAAATGAATGATTTTATAATTTAAAGATACCATAAAACAATATTCTTTTTCCATCATCGGTATATTGTGAAGGGGATAAACCATTATTCATATGCATTTTTCTATCATTGTGAGATAATGGAGCGTTAAACATCCGTGCATCATTATTATAATAATCTCTATATCCACTAGGGATTGATGTGCTATATGGTATATGTTCCGTATGCATATTATATTTACTTCTAGATATCGCTCTATAACTACTAGGACAAGGTGAAGCACTTCTCGCTCTAGAATATTTATTTATTAAATTGCCATCAGCATCCAATGAAATATCAAAAGGTGATGATACAGGAGGCTGTCGTCTTGAAACACGATTATAAAAGTGATCAGGATTTTCTGTAGTAGGACGAAAAGTTAATGGACGCGATATACTATCATCCTGAAACGATTCCATAGGTCTTCCAATTCTTGATGGATATGCACCAGGAGGAGTAGATTTATAAACAATTGGAGAACGTGATCCTGATCTAGGATAATCGTTTTCCGGAGAAATAGTTCGATATTCTAGCTGGGGACTTGATGCTCGTAAAGCACGTCTATAATCCATATATGGCTTTTCAGAAGCTACAGGTAGTCGCATATTTTCTGGAGAACAAAGTCCTGTATTGTGATTCTTTCCTCTAGCCATTGGCATTATTTCTTTTTCTGAAAACATATTTTCCTGAACTTGACCATAACAGATGCCATTATTATTCATTGGCATTGTACGATATTGTGGATAATATATATCCTTTTCTGATGTACTATAAATATCATTTGCCTGTTTAGTATATGCATGACTCATATGTTTTATTTTTGTTGCTGTCATAGAGGAAGGAGATGAACTAAGAGGATCTAACTTAACAAATCTATTAGGTATAGACAAAGCCGGTTTTTGAGGTATTGGTATAGATGAACGAATATTTGAAGGAGGTTTTTGCGGTTCAATAGGGAAACAATGTCTTCTATCCATAATTTCAGGATCTCGAATGTCATTATCATCAATAGGATCATGCCATGAAACTCTTGGTTCTCTTTTTGGCGATGTTTTAGAAGAAACCTTAAATTGATTAAGAGCTGTCACAATTGGATCTTCAGGACTATGTATATCTGGCCTTTTCTTTCTTTCATTTGTTTCTACTTTAAATAAATTATTTCCCACATTTAACATTACGTTAGCACGCGGATCAATTGATTCAATTTCGGGATCACTAACCACACCCATGCCTTTAAGTCTTTCAAATAATGGAGATTTAGCTGTATCATAATTCTTTTTAATGCTAGAATTTTTATATGAAATAGTAGATCGGTATCCAGCTTGATTTATTTCATTGGTGGTTTCTTCCATAGATAGATAGCCTAATCCTTTATCATTATTATTAAAAGAATTTCTATCATTTTTTTTAATTTTAGAAGCTATTGGTGAAACTTTTTCATCATGATTCTTATAATTGAATGATGGAGAACCTGCTTGTGTCTCACTATTATGTGGATACGCTGAAGTACTAGGCGAGAATCCTTTAGTATTTGAAGAATCCAATAAGGTACCATTTTTACAAAGTTGAGTAATACCATCAAAAGGAACTTTATTAGAATCTGTCTTTGAAGACGGTTCTGGCTGACTATCTGAAACATATGAAGAAATTTTAGGAGATATATAGGCACTATTTTCATTAAATATAGAGCGTTGCATAATAACATCAGAATGAAATTGAGGATCGCTAACTCGAGAAAATTGAGCTATGGAACATGTCGGGTCATTTAAATCTTCAAACCTAATATTATTCGGGTCTTTAGATTTAGGTGGATCTAGAAATGTCAAATTATTTAATATTCACTCGTCATTTTTTACTTGGAATCTCTTGACCCGTTCCCTTGGTTCGGATAAACAGTTGTATATCATTTTGAGTATTACAATTTTTAATTGATTCACGAATTTTTTGGCATGACTATAAATCGATTAAAAATTATAAAAGATAATATTTTAAAAAATCCCTTATTATCACTAACACACGTTTCCGATATAATCCCAGAAAATGTCCATAAACTAGATTTAATAAAATTGAGACGCCTTTCCTCAAGATCCTGAAATTTCTAGACACAATATAAAAATAAGAATTATACCAATAGCTAACATACATCACATGCAATTTTCCATTCTCGAATCCATTTAATAGATGTTTCCTGAAGTACAGTAATAGCCAATAAATAATCATTGTCTAAATAAAAATAAATTATATTCATTAATAATAATGATCACTCAACTATTTTGAGCCATTATTTGTGATTTATCCACCTTTTGATTATTTTTCTCCGAACTTTTTCCTAAAAATAAACTCAATTGAGACGTCTGTCCACTCGATTTGCCACTTTTATCCTCTATTTTTTCCTTACACTTCAAAGTAAAAAAAATAAACACGAAAATAATAAACACCAACCTTCTGAACTTGATTCTCCTGTGCTATTTTTATCCTACGAAGTTTCTCTAAATTTGATTGAATCTATTTTATTCATTTTTTTTAAATTTTAAAAAAATCTCATTATACCGTTTTTCGATTTGTACGCATATCGGTGGAAAATGCATGTAATGGCTCTTCTAATTCTCCACGAATCTGAAGAGCAACATTGGAATGTTGTTTTGCAATAGTTTCTGTTTCTTTTTGTAAAATATCAAAACTTTCACGCATCGTTCCAATTTCATGAGATCCTAATGTTCCTCTAACTAAACGGCGTAATCTTCGCGCATATTCTTCTTCTATTGTTGCCCTATAAAACACAAAATTCAGTTTAATTCATACTTTCTTTTGAATTTTCTTCTAAAATCACGTGACTTGTCACGTGATTTAAGCCTCGTGACATCACACGTCCATATTTTTAAGTTTAACTTATATTTTAACTTACCAATCTTTATAAAACATTCTTATCTCCTCGCAAATATTCTTTGCTTCATTCATTCGACCAAATAGAACATCTACCCCTCGCTCATCTTTACCCCAAAAATGATTACAAAAATTTAAAATCGTTCCATCATCATGCATGATCTCTTTCGTTTCAATTCTTTCTTTTAATTTACTCTCTTTTTTCCTTGATGAATCTATGCATTGTTCATTTCAATTCCTTTCCTTCATTTCCTTTATTCATATTTACCTATTTTCCAATCCAAAAAAAATATCCAAAACTTAAAAACACACCTTTTTATATAATAAATCGTTGCTTACTTGGGATTAGTTAATCAATTCCTTAAGAAATACAGATTTAAGCCTCTTTTTTACTCAAAAAAAGCTATAACCCCCCTAAATATTACAGATCTTGAAAATTTTAAGATCTGAATCGTATTCGAAAATATCCTACTCGTGTCTACTAAAATACTCTTTTGAAATATATCAAATCTCTTTGAAATAATAAAAATAACCTCTTATTCAAGAAAATTTCATCAATTAACGCATTCTATGCGCGCGTATTAATACAGAAAACCTGTATTTCCTTGTAATTTGTAGAGAAATCATATCAAAGGGTTATCCCTAAAACATAGGGTCAAGTTATTAGGGTTAGGTACAAGTTGCTAGGGGTAGGTCCAAGTTAGGGTTAGGTCGAATAATCAGGGTTAAGGGTCAAGCATAGGGTTAGGTGTAATTCCAAGGGTTAGGTATAACCATAAGGCTTAGGTATAAGCACAAGGGGTAGGTATAACATCCAGGGTTAGGTATAAATAAAAGGGTTAGGGGTAGGTCATCTCATATTCATAAGGGCCAGGGTTAGGTTTATTAAAGAAAGTAGGGTTAGGTCAGGGTTCTTCCTACAGAAAGTCTCCCTGCTCGCCTATTTTTTCTGAATAACCTTCGATTTTACAAAGTCCTTTATAAGAAGGAGAAAAGTATAAAAAGTTCACGAAAATGAGTCAAGAATCATTGACTGGAAATCGTGGAACGAATGTTCAGATGCAGGTCCAGGTGTGCCGGGGATCTCCGGTACTGGAGGGACGATACACACAATCAGGACAAAGCTCTCCTCAAGGAATCTCATCGTTACAAACAATTGTAAGAGCACAAGTTTTTTTTTTGTTATCCACTTTGACAAAGGATAATTATGATACTACAGTGATGCAATTGAAAGATGTAAGGATTTGTATTTTTTTTTTAAAATTAGATATAATGATTGATATTTTTTATAGTTATATAAGGAAAACGGGCCAGATATTTATTTGCATCTTTTGAGACGATTGATTCAATATAATGTGGGTACTATTTTGGGGTTAACGAGGATGCATGAAAATCCAGCAACATATAAATTGCTTTCAGAGGAGATATATTCACTTTCTACAACACCATCAGCATCGTATCAATTTGGTAATGCAATTTCAGGGGCAGCATCGGGAATTTTTAATGATTTTGATATGAAAAAGTTTTGCCGATATTTTGATCTTGATGCATTTCAAAAATCAGTTTTAGCTTCAAGCCTTTTGCAATCATCAAAAAAAGATTTACAAGGTAAAGGTTTGTTATTTTATGTGATAACTCGTAATTTTACAATGATAAAGCATTGGAAATAATGATTGAAAATATATATGGCGTTATTGAAATTATTAAAGAAGGAAAATATCAATCGAAACTTACGGATGATGAGATTGTAATATTTTTGAATCAATATTTTCATGAAGAAGAAACTTTTACACTCAATTCGCATCAGAAATTCTTATTTGATGCAGTTATTCGTGAAAAATACTCAGGTACAGAAGTTCCTGTTATTGTCGAAGAGGCACTTCAACAATATTTGTAATAATGATATTCCTAAATTTAAGATAACTACTTACATAGCGTAGAAAATTGGACGATACTTTACAAATGATTATAGATGTATTAAAAATTATAGATTTGGATGTTCCGGCTTTTGAAGAAACCCTTAAAGGAATTTTTTATCATAATAAAATTATAGAAAAAACACCTTTCAATGAGTTTTCCTATTTAATATCTGACACTTTATTTATTATGTCTACACCCGGCTTTATTGGATGGGATACAGAAATATTTGGAAAAATAATATTTCAACTGGTATTTTCTTTTTTAAAATATTTTATTTAATTTAATTTATTTTTAAGATCCCTGAATTAAATGTTGAGGATATAATAAAAACACTGGATAGACCTACAATTCCAACAAGAAATTATTTTAAGTTAGATATGTTTCTTAAAGGAATATCTATAATGATTGAAAATGATAAATCACATTTTCCTTTAAAATTTCTGTGGGCTCCATGGAAACATCCTCATTCTCAGCTTCAAATATTGCAATATTTAACATCAATGTCCTCTGATTCTTTCAACCTTTTATCTTATTCATGTCAAAAAATTCTTTCTCTTGAAAATTTTCAAGATAGCAGTTCTACTATAAAAGCTTTCGCTGCTAATTTGGAAACTCAAATATGGAATTCTTTCGATTTGATAAAAACTATGATCATACTTTTAGATAATCCTAAATCTAATGAAAATGCATCTGCATTCTTAGACAAGGCAATGCAATTAGCTCCTGAATTGGTATTTTTGGGCTTAGCTCAAAAACAGGTTAGTTCTTTGATTGAAATTACCCATACTTTAATATTTTAGAAACCATGGAGCGTAGAACATGTTAAATTAATGGATAAAGGATTCGATATGTTTTTTTCTAGGCATTCAAATTATCAATTAGTATTTATTAGACTTTGGCAGGTAAATCCAGAATATATGGGAAGTTCATTCATTAAGTTGCATTCAAAAAACCCAACATGCATAAATCAAATTCTTAATATTTCTGAAGATTTGAAAATTAAGGATTCTCTCTTAAAATTACGACCATATTCATTTTCCATTGATTTTGCAGCACAGGCATCAAAACGGCAATATTTAAATTTAGAAAAATGGTTGCAAGACAATATTAATGAAAATCATGATTTTTTTATTCGAGCTTGTTTAGATTATTTAAACTTCAAATCATCTTTAGAAAATACTCAACAATTTTCAGATACTTCATCGCCGGCAACTAGATTGCGTATTGAAACCGTTGCTATCTTCTTAAGAGTTCTTATGAACAAGTAGCTATTTACTTTTACTTTTAATTTTTATTTAACTTCTATTTCAGTTCAATGTCGGCTGCTAATAGCGAACTTTTTAGATCAGTTCAAACTATTTGTTTGCAAGTATATCCTAGATTAATGAATATTGGTCAGGGAAGAGATGAGATTATTACTTCAAATAATGAAATAAATACTTTTTCTAAAGATGTCGAACAACAACAAGAAGCCTATTATCAGCGCCTTTATAAGGGTGATCTTAGCATTAGTGATTGTATTATTTTATTGCAGAAACTAAAGGTTTCAGAAAATCCTAGAGATCAGGATCTTTTTGCATGTATGCTTCATAGTTTATTTGATGAATATCGATTTTTCCCTGAATATCCAACTAACGCTTTAGCAATTACTGCAATACTATTTGGTAGTCTTATTCAATATCAATTATTATCATACATTCCTCTTGGAATTGCACTTCGTTATGTACTAGATGCTATACAACAGCCTCCGAATTCTAATATGTTTAATTTTGGAGTTCAAGCTTTAATTCAGTTTCAATCAAGAATTGCGGAATGGCCACAATATATATCACATATTTTAAGAGTGACGCATTTGCGGATTTTTCATCCGGAACTTGTGCAAAATATTCGTAATTCTTTGAATGCAACAAGACATACTAGTTTTGGGGGGAATTCTAATTTAATAACTGAGTCATCCCAAACTCAACAGTATCTACCTTTTATATCTGTACGACTTAGTAAACCTTTGCGCGATGCATCGTTTTTTGAAGATCCATCAGAATCTGTACAAGATAAGATTTTATTTATTATTAATAACATGTCTCATGGAAATTTGGATCAAAAAACAGAAGAACTTCGTGAATGTTTATTAGAGCAATACTATAGTTGGTTTTCGAAACATCTTGTCAAAAGAGCTAGTACTGAACCTAACTACCATTCTTTATATTTTCAACTTCTAAATACTTTAAATATTGATTTTCTTAAGCAGCAAATCCTTCATGAAACATATGCAAATGTTATTCTTCTTTTAAATTCTGAAAAAACTATGCTTTCTACAATGGAGAGAGGCTTTTTAAAAAATCTTGGTTCTTGGCTAGGAGGGATAACATTATCTCAAAATAAGCCTATTAAACATAATAATATCGCATTTAAAGAACTTTTATTAGAGGGATATGATTCTAAGAGATTAATGGTTGTTCTTCCGTTTACTTGCAAAGTTCTTGAACAGGCAGCAAATTCAAAAGTATTTAAGCCCCCTAATGCCTGGTTAATGGGTATATTGAAGTTATTAGCTGAGCTTTATGAATCAACAGATATAAAACTAAATTTGAAGTTTGAAATAGAAGTATTATGTAAAAAGCTGGATTTAGATATCAAGTTTTTAGAATCAACTTCTTTACTTAAAGGAAAAACTTCAAAGATTGAAAGTGAAAAAATCAATGAAAATGAAACATATCATAATCAGGACAAACCGTCTAAGAAAACAAGCGCGGAAACAACTTACTTTCATAATAATCTTATGAATACCAATTTTGTAATACCGAATTTGTCTAATCATTTTGTTATTAATCAGGGTATTACAATGTTTATGAATGCAACTAGTTTGAAAAGAGTACTCCAGATCGCAATTGATAGAGCTATTCGAGAAGTATTTGATTAGTAATATTATAATACCATTACTAATTTAATTTAGATAATTGGACCAGTTGTAGAGCGTTCTGTTACTATTGCTGGAATTTCTACAAAAGAATTGATTACAAAGGATTTTGCTACTGATCCTAGTGAAGAAAAGATGAAGAATGCTGCTCATATAATGGTTCAGAATTTGGCTAGTAGTTTAGCATTAGTAACATGCAAAGAAGCTTTACGCATTAGTATAACTACTAATTTACGCAACATTCTTTTACAGAATGGGATAAATAATCAACAATTTCCTGAACAGGCGGCTATGCTGATTGTCTCTGATAATCTCGATCTAGCTTGCTCTATTATAGAAAAAGCAGCTATGGAAAGAGCAATTCCAGAAATAGACGAGAATTTGTCTGTAGCATTTGCAAATAGAAAACGTCACAAGGAAATGCGTTCTCGGCATTTGTTTCTGGATCCTTCTGTGCAAAGAGTTCCTTTATCTCTTCCTGATCCTTTGAGATTGAAACCGCATGGGCTTACTGCACAACAACTTGCAACTTATGAAGAATTCTCTCGAATTCCAAGAACTGCATCGCAGGCTATTTCTATTTATGGTAAATATAACATTATATTTTTTAGTTTTAACTGTAACTAGCTCATGAAGAATCACCACATCAAGCAAACATTGCATCTGAAAATAATATGTATGGAATAGATTCGGAAATGTCCCATCAGCGGAATAGTAGTGCTTTTGGATTGTCAAGTTTAATTAGTCAAACTGTAGAAAAGCTTACTGTAAGATACATATATATATATATAATATTAAATATTTAACTTGAAAATAGATTATAATTTTAGAATTGGAAAAAATATCGTCTGAAGCTAATTTCCAATATTTATCAGATGTTCCTTTAGATCATGATATATATAAGCTTCTTAAACAAATATGTAACTCTACTAGTCAATTAAAAGCTTCTATTAAGGATGATATTATTCTTGTTTCTGCACAGAGGGTTTTACAATTACTTTTTAAGGGTAGTGAATCAACTCTTATGATTGAAACATTATCTGTTCTTCTGAAAAAATTTTCCGAACAATCTCCTAAAACATTTAAGGATATTGAAATTTGGCTGCTTTATTCAAATGATAAGGTAGATATTAGATCCCATTTCTCGAGAACTTTATTAACATAATTTTAAAAGCGAAAATTAGATGCTAATGTTATGGCTGCCCTTATTAAAGTAGGTCTTATAACATCTTCTGAATTGGATATTCAACTTTCAAAACAAATAATGAAACAAAATAATGCTGTTATTGAGTTTACAGTATCCCTTATAAAAAAAATTCTATTATCTATTTCTACATATAATTTTCAAACAGAATTTTCTAATTGTCTTGACGCATTTGAAATTCTTTCTAGAAGAGGGGAGGTACCTCATTCTGTGACAGAACTTCTTCAGATTGTTCATATTTCAAACATGGAAAAGACAAAAACAAATATATTACCTTCTATGAATGAGACTACTATACAAGAACAATTGGCATATATTTTTGCAGAATGGATTCGATTATCAACACATCCTGCCTCAAATGAAAAAACTTATATAGCATTCATTTTACAATTGCAACGTGAAAAAATTATCACTGATGAACAATTATCATATACATTTTTTAGAGTGGCTATAGATCTTAGTATTAATAATCTTATAAAACAGCTGGAAAACTATGGATCTTCTAACAATCCTAATTATCTTCCAATAGATTCACTTTCTAAACTAATAGTTTTACTTATTAAGTATTATTCTGATGAAAATGATAATAAACCGAATATTTTATTAAAAATTAAATATTTTTCAAGTATTTTGTCTATTATAACATTGGTTTTTGCAAATTATCACGAAACTTTTGGGAGGAATTTTTATCAAAAACCATTTTATAAATTATTTGCAAACATGCTGTATGAATTTAATAATGAAACATATTTTTCAGATATCCAATATGATATTCTTGAAACTTTAGGGTAAGATAGTTGAGTTTACATATGATTTTATTTACGTATGATAGTGAAACATTTTTAGCATTACAGCCATTGCATTTTCCAAAATTTACTTTTGCATGGATGACATTGATTTCGCACAGATATTTTATGTCATCTCTTCTTTTATTGCCGGATTATAAGGTTTTTAAAAAACATAAGTTTTATTTTAATTAATTTTTATAGGGATATCCTATTTATAATAAAATCATTATTACTTTACTTGAATTTATCGCACCGTTATTAGAGGAAACTGAACTGCACGATACAACTAGAATGCTTTATAAGGGGACTCTTCGTCTACTATTGGTGCTTCTTCATGATTTCCCTTCGTTTTTAGCAGACTATCATTTTTCTTTTTGTTCTATTATTCCTTCAAATTGTATCCAGCTTCGTAATCTAATATTGAGTGCGTCACCTAAAACAATCAGGTTGCCTGATCCTTTTCAATCAGGTCTGAAAGTAGATCAATTACCAGAAAGTTCTCAAAATCCTACTATTCGTACAGATATTTATGCAGTTTTAAAGAGATTTGGACTGAGAGATCAAATAAATAGTTATCTTTCTGGAGAAAATGTAAAAGATATTATTTCCAACATAATTAGTAAGCTACGAACTTGCGAGGAATCTATTTTCAAACAAGAATTGAAACCAAAGAGCAGAATTAATGTACCCTTTATAAATTCTTTGGTATTGTATATAGGAATGAAGACTATTGAAGACTTTCAATTGCAAAATAATGGCGCCCAACTAATATTTTCACCTACATCTGCATCAATGACTCTTTTTGTAAAATTACATAATAGTTTGGACTTTGAAGGTAATTTTTTTAATTTTTACATAACTTTTAGTAAATTTTTAGGTCGTTATTATTTTCTTGAAGCAATTACTAATCAGTTACGATATCCAAATAGTCATACGTATTATTTTAGTTCTGTATTACTTTCCTTGTTCGAAAACTCTACAGATGAAAGCAATATAATGAAAGAGCAAATTACTCGGTATATTTTCTATTGTTATATTCTAATAAATTAAACTTCTTTTAGAATTTTGCTAGAAAGATTTATATGTAATCGTCCACATCCGGTATTTAATTTTATTAATTTATTAAAATTAACAATTTTGTTAGTGGGGTCTTCTTATTACATTTATTGAATTATTAAAAAATTCTTATTATAATTTTTGGTCATTGCCATTTATAAAATCTATACCTGAGGTAATATAATTAAAATTTTAAAACCTTTTATTAATTTAAAGTTTGAATGCTTGTTTAATAGTCTTTTTTCACATATAAATAAAAATATTGAGAGTGTAGACGCTACAAAATGATATAAACCATTGGGACTTATAAGGAAATCATGTTAATAATATTGTTGTATTATATTAAATATTATAATATTTATTGAGTCTAGATGGATTTTAGAATCTTGAATTTTATTAAAAAATATATTATTTCTAAAAGTTTTTTAAGATTTTTGTAAATTTTATAAAACAGTTTTTTAATGAATATTAATGATATTGAACAATAAAATATTATAAATAATTAATATTTCTATTTAAAATATACTTAGTAAAGAAATATAGCCTTCAAGCTTTAGATTAATAAAAATTGCAATAGAAAATTATATTAATTGTAATAAATGTACGGTTATCAAGAATGATAATATACTAAGTTACACTAAGACACATGAACTCTTTAAAATAATATAAATTTCTATTAAAAATAAGAACATAATATTTCAACATTAATTATATATTTTAAAAATAAATGTTAATCTTTCGCTTATATATTGAATAAAATGTTAAAATACTTTATTGTATTAAACAGTTCTTTTCTGAATATTTTGTTTTATTAAATTGCTTTGAAGGTTTAGAAAATGTAGAAAAATCTTGGATATCTGGCGATTTAAATGTATCAATTTTAGGCATCTCTTGTGATAAATCTGGTACATAGCTTTCTAGTTGATAAAATAATATATACCTAAATAAAAATAAATAAATAATATCATATTTTATATATAACTTACGGCATTTCTGAGTTAAGAACTTCATCAGGATCACAAAAAACAGAAACTCTTCGGTAGGCTAAGTCATCAAAAAGAAACCATCTATAAAATTTTAATGTTAAAAAATATAAACAATATAAACTAACTTTTTTGAAAACGAATCTTTACAAAAAGCTATATAATGGCCAGAATCAATAGTAAATCCTGGATTCCTGTGACAAACTACCGATTGCAAAACAAGTCTATATTTTTTAATTTCTACTGAATTATTTGTAGAAACTTCCTCATGTGATATAAAATAAGGCAAATCAAGAACAAGGGGAATTGAAACCCTTCTATTGTTACAGTATGCTTCTCCCGTTACTGTCCAAGTATATCTTTTGAGACAAATAGTTACTACAGGAAGCTTTTCTAGAAAATGTTGATTTAAATTATCAGGTTGTTTGTATACATAAAATGGAAGAAGCTGAAAAAACTGCCATGCTGAAACCAAAGGAGGATCTCTTTGAGAATATAATGCTGCTATATCATTATCATAAAAATCATCCAATTGATCATAATAATTTCTATCGTTATCTACTATATTACAATTATAAATGTATTTCTGAGAGCCTTTTTTAGAACTATCTGCAGAAAACGATTGTTCGACACATCTTTTGACTTTTATTCTATTGTTAAAGTACTCTGAAAGACATTCTTCTAATGATATCGGGGTCTCATATGATAAAAAGTCGCCAGGAATTGGAACACAGAGTAACCTTTCATGAATATACTAAAACAAATTTAAAAACATAAAAATAAATTGTTTTTAAAAAACCTTATGATCTTCCTCACTATTAAATTTCCCTCCATGTGCTATGACAACTTTAAACGTTAATAAAGGAAAATTCAATCGCTCTCTAATCAATTAATATATTTTTCTAAATATAAAATAATCATTTACGTAATAAAAACATATACTTCAGAGGCATCTTGTTGCGTTTTACATGCACTTTTCCAACCACATTCAATCAAAACGTCACATAATTGCTAATAAATCATTAATACACAAAATCTCTCTAAAATATTCAATTACCGATACAATATCCTTTGTAATTAATCTTCCATCACGTAACTTTTTTACTTAAATTTATATTTTATTTTTAAAAAAATTCTCACCATATTAACCCATAATCTAATAAATGTACAAAGTTTTGTAGAAATAGGATCCTTTCCTTCCTGAAAAAGCATTGCCTCAAAACAATTGGTTTTTGCAAACATAGCAAACAAAAGCGCATCTAAATAACATGTAACACCATTTAAATTTTCCGACCCAAGAAGTTCAATACCAGGTTCAATCTCATGCACAATCAATTCATTCGCTTCACTCAAATACATCAAAAACTACTTATTTCAATACTTTCTTTTTACTCAAAAAATTTACTTCAACTGCTAATTTTACATTTCCTCGTGCATAGCTTCCTTTTAATGCATTCATAATCGTCAAATAATCCATATCATATCCATTTTTCTCTAGTTCTGACATGACGTCTAAAATCTAACCCAATTAATGTATTTCTTTAAAACTCCTTTTCTACTTGAGACTCTGAAATTTGTACGTCATATACTGATGAATATGTGTCTTTTAACATATAAAACGACGGTTCTGATAGGTTCTTCTTAATATAAACCATTAAAAATCGTCATAATAATAGGCTAAATGGCTGTATTTTACTTTCTTATGTTTTATTAATTGGTTAAACTTCTTTAACTTCATAATTTGCTTGTTTTTTGTCCTTTTTTTCCGGGAAAAAAGGGCCTACACTTTATATAACCTTTATATAATCTATTCCTATCTAAAATATTAGCAAAAACTCTGTTATTAAGGCTATTTATCAATTTATATACCTTCATTAAATATTGGAGGTTGGAGGATATCGAGACAACGTCAGGATTTTCTGAACGACAAGATATTAGAAAAAAGCTAATAAATAGAGATTTGAGGGGTTAATAGAGGATTTTTGAATAAAATATGAATATTTTATGTAGGAATTGGCCTAGATTTAAGTTATACGTTTTTTCAGCGAAAAAAAACTCGGCAAATATCTCAACCCAAAAATTATTAGGAAAAAACTATTTATATCCACCATCGTCGCCTCTATCGCCTTCATTTTTAGCATTAGAGACGTCCCAGTGTAGAATTTTAGGTAGGTGCTTTTTTTTCTTTTTTTTGGGCGAAAATTGGGCGAAAATTGAGCGATTATAAGAGAACTATTGGATGATGAATAAATTTATTAATAATAAGGGCTTATATATTGATTAAGAGGTAGATTATTATAATATGACACTATGCCATGATATTATGACCTTGACATATACTCATGAAGAAAAAATTAAGTTAAAAAACCGAAATCTTCTTCGTTATTGGGATGGAACATCACCATATCATAAAAATCGACCAGCACGTCTTCCAAGAGGAAATAAGCCTCTTAAACCTATTAAAGAAATAAGAACACATAGGAATATTCCAGTTTTAGAGAGTGTAATTGTCCATTCTATGGTTAAAGATGCAATTGAAAATAAAACATCTCTTTTATCTATGGTTATGGCTATACAATGTATTACAGGGATAAAACCTGAGATTATAAATGCAAAAACAGGAGTAGCAGCATGGAAATTAAGATCAGGTATGATTAAATTTTATAATATTGTATAATATTAAAATAAAGAAGGAATGCCGATTGCAACAAAAGTAACCCTTAAAGGGTTAGAAATGTATAGATTTATTTCAGTTTTAGTAGAATTAGTTCTTCCAAGAATGAGAGATCTTGTATCAGGGTTTAAAGGTAACTCAGGAGATTCTAATGGTAATATTTCTCTTGGATTCCCACCAGATGCAATGACTTTATTTCCTGAAATTGAAGGTTTGTAGAATTATTTTTTTTCAAAGATTATTTTTAATAATTAGAAAATTATGATATGTTTCCAAAAATAACAGGTTTTCATGTCAATATAAATACATCAGCTAAAACAGATTATGAATGTAGACTACTTCTTTCTGGTTTTGGAATTCCTTTTGAAGTACCAAATAGAACCTAAATGATCCAATATTGAAAAATAATGTAATATAAACTAATAATGTAATGATACTTTTATTTCACTATTTTATAAATAAAAATAATTTTGGTGTGAAATGTAATTATTAGTAGTGATATATACCTAAAAATGTATACATTAAGAAAAGAATATAGAAAAAAATAATTATTTTTTTGCATCAGTCAAAGGACTAGAAACCATAGGTCCTAAAAAACTATATTTAAGTAAATCTGCTGCAGTAGGTCGTGCGTGATAATCTGGCTCAAATATTTTTTCTAAAAAATGTCTAGCTTCTGAAGTACAATGTTCTGGTATATCAGGGGAAACGTATTGTCCAATCTTATTTTGAATTTAGCATATCTAATATTAAATAAATTTTAAATTTTTACCTTAAATATGGCTTGTAATTGATTCATTTTCGGAAAAGGATGTTTTCCTGTAAACATTTCTACTATTAAACAGCCGAGTGACCATATATCGGCTTTTCTGGTATATAAAGTTTGTTTTACAACTTCAGGTGCCATCCAATAAACAGATCCTTGTAGAGATGGGCGTTGATTTCTTGTCATAGATAATAGGTTAGCTTCAACTTTTTTAGATATACCAAAATCTGATATTTTAATTCCTCCTTTGTTATCAACTAAAATATTGGCACCCTTAATGTCCCTATGAATGATTTTTTTGTTGTGTAAATAGTTTAATCCTTTAAGAATTTGTCGCACAAAATTTCTAATTAAAGGCTCTTCAAAAGCCCCATAATTATTTAATAATGCAGTAACGGATCCCCCAGGAACATATTCAAGAAAGAAGGTTAAATGTGTTTCGTCCATGCTTGATCCTAAAAAAATTAAAATAAAACATTTTATGTTTCAATAATACCAAGATATTGAACTATATTTTCATGATGCAATTCTTTAAGTAGTGAAATCTCTCTTTGTAAGGCATCCAACATGGCCCTTTTTCTTTTACATCCTTGAATATCAATAGACGGTATTTCAACTTGTTTTACTGCCATCAATTCTCCACTTAAAGCGTTCATTCCTAAAAATACACTTCCAAAAGATCCGCTTCCTATTAAAGCACCCTTAATCCATCTTGTAGGGCCGCTATTATTATTTTCTATTTCTTTTTCAGTATTAAAGTCTTTAGCTTCATTATTTTCAAAAATATTATCATCCAAGAGATCTCTATCTGTTTCCAAACTTGCATCATAAAAATCTGAAAGTATTGAAGGCTCCATTAACATATTAGGTGATTCTGATTTAAACGTTTCATCTGAAGAAGCCTTTTCTTCTAACTTTTTTCGAAAACTAGGTTTGCTATCTTGTGTGTTACCTTCTGAATTCAATTTTGATGAAGAAGATAATGTATGATGAGAACTATTTTCCCTTAAAATAGATGATTCAAGTAATGTAGGAAATCGAGTAGAAATAAAACGTGATAAAGAAAGTGTATGACTAACTCCTGATAATCTTCGGCCTTCATATTGAATCCGTTCTTCACCTACTGCAGGAATAGATGAAAGATCATATGTTAAAGTAGAACTAGGTGTGTCGAAATTTGATCCTTTAAAAGAATTTAAATGATTAGATTTAATAGAATTTTTAATTGTTTGTTCTAAAACTTTTTTCTCATGACCAGGAAAATACTCTGCTAAATTTGAATTAATAAGTTCGCTAGGAGGACGCTGACCAAAAAAATTTCTTATATGTGTTATATTCCCATATTTATTATCTTTCGGTAATGGTGAAGGTAATGGTGTAGTAAAAGATGATGTAAGTGTCGGAGCAAGTTTTTCTCCAAAAAATGTTTCCAATTTTCTCAAGTTACCTGACGTTTTTGCCATTACAGCTGTATGATATATAGCATCTCGTTGTTCTCTCGCAATCGTTTGTGATTTTTTAAATTCTTCTTGTGTTAATGGATCACTTTTTCTTTTTAAAATAAGTCGCTCTCTTTCTGGCCTTGATAATTGACGAGAAATGGTCAAAAGCGTATCATTAGAAATACATTCAACTAATAAAAATTAATATTTATATTAAATTTAAAACTTATTAATAACATGATCCATCTTCATTCGTAATAAAAACTCTCCATTCACTAGGATTTTCTGTTATATTGAATTTTTTAAGCGCCTTAGATAAAATAGCATCTGCCGTATAACAAAGACTAATATTTACAATTCGAGTTTGCCCTTTTTCTCCAATAAATTTAAGACAATTCTATATCAATTAAAATAAAAAAAATCATATAAAATATTATATTTATTACCTTTTTAATGGAATCTGATTGCATAACATTTGTCTCAAGAAATATAGGTGATTTTTCAAAAACTTTTTGTGTACTAATAGATGAATTTCTACTTATACTTTTAGTAGAACATGATATATTAGAAAGAACTGAATGGAAATTGTTTAATGAATCAAAACAACACGCATCGCTATATGAATTATCAAGTTGGAAATTTGATGTCGGCGACGCTAATTCACTCGATTTAACCGGAATTAAAGGATCCGTAGGACTCTGTAATGTAAATGAAAACCCTTGTATCTGATTATCTATCATTAAAAAGCTCATCTAGGCCCCATATTAACCCTAGGCATAAAAAATACCTTATCCTTATTACTTTCGATTTTCTTGCCGATTCAATACATTTCTCCCTTAATCCCTTAATACACACAGAAAGCCTAATACGATCCCCTAGTTTCTTAACACCAAGCTCCTTCAGCACCGCCGCATTACATTCTAATAGAATATCTCCATTAATATTGTTTTCTTACTTCATTAACCCCCTAAATCTCCAATAAAAAACTCTTACCTTTAAAAATATCCATATAATCTCCAAAATTATTCGACTCAAGCCATTCTCCCACTTCTTCCTCACTCCATAATCTCACTTTCTTTAAATAATCCATAGATTACCCCTAAAATACTCGGGATTTAACAAAATAAAAATATCCCATCTAAACACATATATAAAAGCTTCTTATCTCCTTAATTATTCTCATTTTATCCCCTGTTTTACCCTTTATTTTATTCATTTATTATATTTTTATATCTTTTCAATATCCGTGCAGGGCGCCAAGCCACGAGACTACATGTAAAAATAGATAGATATACATTGTATGAGTAGGGTTAGTTTGTCCCAGTCCATAGTTATTTGTAATTATTAAAGTTAATTTATTACTTTTTGATTTTAACATTTTTATGAAATATAATAAATTGTCATTAAATGAAGGGATATAAGGATAATGAACCTAGTATCAGCTTAGAAAAGGTAGTTTTCCCATATGAAATAACAGTTTCAGTTATGGAAGTTAAAAATAATATTCTTGTTATGGGATTGGGAGGAGGAGGAGTTTTACGTATGAATTTGGAACATCCAGAAGAAATTCAGGACTTAGAGATGCCATATAAGTATGTAGAAGTAGTGATTGAACGAATTTTTCTTTCACCGAATGGAAAACATTTGATAGTGGGGATAGAAAGTGATGAATATATATATTTTGAAGGGGAATCCATTCAAGGGAAGGTATTGACACAATTTAAAGGTCTTGGGATTAGATGTATTGCATGGAATAATGAGGGGAAAGATTATTTTAGAAAGGGAATTTTATTAGGAAGTTATAATGGAAATATATATGAAGCTAATATACAAATATTAAATAAACAAAATAAGTATGTAAGATGTGTATATCAGGGAGAAGATAATTCAGAAGTGATTGGGCTTTATATGGAAGAATTAACAGAAGATAGTGAATATTATTATATTGTAGTAGTTACAGAAAGAAAGATAGAATATTTTATGGGAAAAAAAGGAAAAAATGGATCAAATGATATAACAGTAACACAGGATATTTTTTCATCCAATGTAAAGGGATCTCAAGTTTTTGAAACGAAAAATTCACAATATTCAATATCACCAATTTTATTTGATGAATATAGCAATAATATGAGTGATAGATATATTGGATGGATATCAGAAAGTAATCTTTTTTATGGATCATTAAAAATGTTTGATATTGGTGTGTCTGAAAAGTTTAATTTTACATTGACACATTTGTTAATGTTGATAACAAGTTTAAATGAGATTATGTTAATGATATGATAGGGATACGGTTAAAAAGGATTTGAATTTGCCCTTTTTTTTTTGTTTTACACATTATCATATTATTCTTGTAAAACAATCAGAGATATATTTATTAAGTAGATTAAATCATCAGATTGTTTTTTCAGAAAAGATACCATTGGTAAATTAATTTTGATGGATACATATATCTTACAATATACAGGCATTAGGTGAAAAAATATTAGGTCTAGTAACAGATACATATAAAAGTTCATATTGGGTTTATTCAAAAGATTCTGTTTATGAAATTGTTGTTTCAAATGAAGATTGTAATATTTGGGATCTGTTTCTTAAAAATAATGATTATATTAAAGCGCTTAAATATGCTAAAGTAATGTTTTTAATCTTGATTGATTAAATAATCTCATTATTGTATCTATAGAAAAACTCTCATTATGATATTATTTACAGAAAATATGGAATGGATTTGATTAAACAGGATAAAGCTCGTGATGCAGCAAAAATATTAGCTAAAACAACATTTCCTATTGAAGAGATTGCCTTGAAATTCATAAGCATGAAAGACTATGATTCATTGAGAATATATTTACTTGAGAAATTAAGTATGATGAAGAAGGGAGTAAGGTTATTCTTTTTATTATTATCATAAAGTATAATTTATATAGGCAATTATACAAAAAACTATATTATCTACATGGTTACTTTTTTTATATATAACTAAAATGAATACACTAGAAGATATTCAAAGACAGAAGATTTTTCTTAATTTACCTGATACAACACAAACAGAAAACAAGGAAATTCAAAATGAATTCCGGGAATTTATAAATAAATATAAAGTAAAGTTATTTAAATATTGAAAAGTTATATCTTATAGAAATAGAATGATTTAAACCGAGAAGCTTCTTATTATCTTATTAATAGTCATGGCAGACAAAATGAATTGTTAATGTACGCAGAAAGTATTAATGATTATTCATATATTTTAAAATATTGGATAAGAAATCAGAATTATGATTCGGCACTTGACATTCTTAACAAACAAGATTCACCTGAATTAATTTATAAATATGCATCTGTATTGATTTTACAAAGACCAAAAGCAACTGTAGATATATGGATGTTGCATTCTGATATTGATCCATTGAAACTTATTCCTGCTATTATTGATTATAATCAACAATATAAGCCTCTAATAGAACATGTATGATTTATATATTATTTTTAAGTTAACTAATATTTTAAAGAATCAAACAATTCGTTATCTTTTTTTTGTTATTGATCAGACATCTATAACTGATTCTATTATTCATAATACATTATTATCATTACTTGCAAGCAGTGAAAATGAAGACGAAGCAACCCTCTTACAATATCTTGAATGGCAAAAAAGTAAGCATTATTATACTCAGGACTTTGCATTACGTACTTGTATTCAGTATAAAAGAATTTTGAGTTCTGTTTATTTGTATTTTGAAATGAATTTTTTTGAAGAAGCTATAGATTTGGCTTTAGAATATGATAATGTAGATTTGGCAACTACTATGGTAGATAAAATTGAGGATAATCAGATATTGAAGAAAAAATTATGGATTAAAATTGCAAAAAAAGTAATTATTCAATCTGATGGGGATACTAAGAGGTTTTAATTTTTTAATTTTATATAAATATAATAATAGACTTAGATTACAATTTTTAATGAAAAACAATAGGCTTTGTATTGAAGATTTAATCCTATTATATCCTGATTCTGTAAAAATTGATGATTTTAAAGTATTATAATCCAAAAACTTATACATAGATTAATATTTATTTATAGGAAGATATATGTTCTGTATTAAAAGATTATAGTTCTAATATAGATTTTTTACTTAAAAAAATGGAAGAATTAACTCAATCTGCTGATAATATTCGTAATAGTATACAAGATCATAATAACTGGTTCGTAATTTTGAATACAGAAGAAGAATGTAATATTTGTCGAAATATGTTATTAAATGAACAATTTTATGTTTTTCCATGCCAACATTGCTTTCATAAAGATTGTTTATTTTCAAAAGTTTCAGAAGATACTACTTCTTGGCAATACAGGCGAATTCAAGATCTACAATCTTCAATATCTAAACTTAAAAATGATACATCTGAAAAACAAATACAACAATCTAAAAAACTAGCCAAAGAATTGGATGATATAATATCATCTGAGTGTATACTTTGTGGTAATACTATGATACGAAGTATAGATAAAAGTTTTATCGATAATAATACGGAAATGTCTTTTTGGAATATTTAACAATTACAGTTATATTTATTATTTAAATTAGAAATAATATTCTCTTTTATACATATCGACTTTGGATTATGAAATATATAATGATATTATTCAAAAATGCATCTTACAAAAATGTCTATTGATAAGCAAATTCATACTTATTTTATTTTATAAATACAAGATTTATGAATAACTGCATTATAGTCAAAAAATATATTATGTAATTTATATTTGAAATTCTGTTTCAGAACAAAAAATTAAAATAATTACAATCTAATAGCTCTTGATTTCTTCTGTCAGTTTATAAATCTCCTTAACTACATCCGGAATAGTTCTTTCATTTACATAGCTAAGCTCTTGTTCTGATAAATTCTCCATTACAAAATTAATTACATCTTTAGATTCTCTTGTCGATGGTCTTCCTAACCCTATCGAGAAGCGAATAAATGACTTTAACCATATTATATAAATATTCACTTCATATAAAAAACTTACTTCCGTTCCTAATGATGCAATACATGATCTTATACCATTATGACCTCTATTTCCCCTTTATTTAACTACAATCCGTAAATATTAAACGATACACTATACCTGCCCTTTCCACTATTTTTTACCTTAAGAACTCCAAAATTCTCCTCAATATCATCATGAATAACTACAAGATAACAGTTTTTCCTCTCATTAACCCCTTTATTCTCACAAAATTTAGACCATGCCTTATATACCGCTAAACCCGATTCATTCATATAAATATCTGAACGAAACAATAAAAACGGTGAATCCCGTTTCTCTGCATATGATCCAAAGACTAATGAATCTCTTTTAAACACTGAAAACCCAAAATATTTCCTGATCTCCTCTAAAACATAATGTCCCAGATTATGTCTTGTAAACCGATAAGCGCTACCTGGATTTCCAATACTACTTATCTAATAATATATTAAGTAAAAATACTAAGAAAACGGTATTTATAATACCAATATCCTCTGTATTCCTCCAAATTCTCCCCTCATAAGCCCTCATACTAATAGTATATAGTTTCTTGGTAGTCGAGAGTTGCGATGGCAACCTTTCAACAACCTTATTTTTTCTAAGTCCTCATTTCTTGTTGAAAAATGTTATAAAAATACAGAGGTTTTTGTTAATCTATATTTCCCTATATAAAATGGAATACTACAGAGAATATCTTAATATTACAGAGAATAATATTAAAGAAAGTCAAGAAAAAGCTAATGAACGGAAAGTTGAAAGTTGGAAACAAAGCTATAAAGAGGGTCTAAACAGAGGAGATATTGTAAATAAAACAGAAAAATATGAATTATCGGAAGAAATTGAGGGTTTGGCTTTTTTTTTATTTTTTTATCTCAAATATTGAGATAAAACAGATATTTTACAATATATTAAGGAAAAATGGAATAGTTTGACAAAAGAAGAGGTTAGATGAGCAGGATAAAGCTATATTTTCATTTATTTTATTAAAAGAATATATAGTGTAATTCAGTTGTATCAGCATTGGAGCTTTTTGATAAAAGTTCACTTGGTAAAGATTATAATGCTTTTAAAGAAACATATCAAAGGTTACAGAAAGCATTTAAATCAATTATCAATGGTATGATGAGATTATTAAAGTTATAGGGATTAATATAAGTGAAGAACATTATGATGAATTTAGTTCTTCTATTGGAACGTTTGAAATGATTATGCAAAATATTGCTAAATCATTGGAAAAAACAAATGAAATAAACGAAATGATTTTAGAATCTCAAGAAAGATTTTCTTTCAAGGAAAATGATTTAAATCATATATATCAACATAGTTCGCAGCTTAAAGAGACATTGAGAATTTTAAAGGCTATGTATATAAATTAGTTAATTGATATTTATGGAGAAGAGCTAATTTAATTTGAAGTGATGACTTTCGAAGAATTCCAGATATTTTAGAAAAACATATTTCTGAAAAAAAGTTTTTGACAGCTATTAATCTTCTTAGAGAAGCTCAACAGATTACAGAAAAATATGAAATGTCTAAGATCGGTGCATTAGCAGACATTAAGCAATATATAAGTGGTCAAAAAAATGTTATTTTACTTTTTTTTAAATTGAATATTTTTAATAAATAAATAGTCGTTAATGGATATTATCCTTGAAGAGCTTCATAATCATTTATACTTGAAATCACCGTATTGTGATGCTTATTGGGCACCTTATGTTATAGGAAAAGAAGAATGTATGAAAATATATTGTAAAATGTATTATTTACTTTTAATAGTGCCTATTCCAAATGCTTTGAAGAGAAATAAAGAATCGCAATCAAACACCTATTTTTCTTACGGTATCAGAATCCCAATTGTGGAAAAAATGATTTATTTTATTATTTAGATAACGAAAATTTGCAGTCAGAAGTTAAAAAGGTACATTTAATATAAACATCTGTCTTTTTATAACACCTTTAAGAATAACGTTTATAATCCTGAGGTTGATTCTGAGGAATATATACGGATGTTGACTAAGGCTTTGTACTTGTTAGATGTATTTCCTGTTGCAATAGATATTATCGTTCAAAGACTGCCTGTAGAAATTTATCAATTAATTGATAAAACGATAAATGAAGTTGAACAAAGGGATTTAAATTTACTTCAAAATATGTTTCCTAAACAAAAATCACTAAATATTATTGATACCGATTTTTCAGAAGATATCATGAAATCTGAGATCCTAAAAGATTTTTTTTGGACGTTGTATTCTAAGTTAATAGCTGTGCTTAATCGATATAATATCATGTATATCTATATTTCAGATTTAAGCAGTATTCAATCTGAAGAAAACGAGGGAATTACGTCTGGATTAGTTTCTTTTAATTTTTTAAACATTTGGAAACCAATTGAATCAGAGGTTAATTTGTTATTTTATTTATTTATTTATTAAATATTTAAAGATTCAAACACTTCTTTCTAATTATGTTGTGGATGGACCATGTCAAATAATATCTACTTCATCTAAT
This sequence comes from Pneumocystis carinii B80, assembly GCF_001477545.1. NCBI lineage: Eukaryota > Fungi > Ascomycota > Pneumocystomycetes > Pneumocystales > Pneumocystaceae > Pneumocystis > Pneumocystis carinii. The sequence continues at coordinate 233,708 of NW_017264718.1, forward strand.
TTTATTTCTTTCAATGATATGTTTGATGAGAAAAAGGATATAAGAAGAACAAAGGTATAATACAATTGTTTCCATATTAACTTAACATTTTTTAGATGTTTAATATACGTAATATAAATGAAAATTCTAAAGACTTTAATGATGCTCTTGATGATTTAAAAAACATTTTAAATTCTTCTGTTGTATATCTTATGTTGCGAGGAAAAAATGTTAAGGACAAAATGAATCCAATTCCATATGATTTAAAGGAAACATCTTTCACTGCTCATCGTATGCTAGTTAAATCATCTGTATTTAATATTGAAGCTTTATTTAAACCTACATTGGCATTTTTGAGAAAATGTCAAGATACTACGTTTTTGAAGTATGAATTATTTATTAAAATAAGATTTTTATTTTTATTAGGTTATGTGCTCCAGATTCAATTATAACCCCGTTTCTGGATGAATTCTTATCAAACACATTTTTTCCTCAATTGAAAGATATTATTCAAGAAATTAGTAATCAGAGCATACTAGATTTTGATGTATTTCAAATTTATGAGAACTGGTCAATTTATTCAACTAATTATGTATTAAAGGTATTTTTAATTTATTCAATTTTTATTAAATAATAATTGTTTAGAGTGCTGTCTCTTTATTAGCATTAATCACAAATTTATCTAAAATTCTTAATTCTATTAGCTATAATAATGAAGATTATAGCTATATTTTATTGGACATTTTAATAAAATATTATAATAAATGCAGTTTAAAATACAAAGAATTGATTTCTCTGGCTAATCATATCACTGGTAATGATAAAACCATTGTAAAAAATATAAAGAAAATGAGTGAAATTTGGTCTGATAATGAGGAATTAAAAGAGTTATTAAAACAATTTTTGGATGATTCTATTACTTTAGATAATTTTTCTGTTATGGTAATTGTTTTAAATAATCAATAGTTCTTTCTAATTTATAAAGGAAACTGAGAAAGAATTTTCACTAAAAAATAAGGTGCCATTGAAATATAATGATATTCAATGGGATAAACAGGTTCTTGAGTCCCTTGGAATACTTTATCATACTTTGGTTCGTTTAAAATATATGAAAAAAAATATTTATTTATTATTTTAGAAATGGATTCTGGATATGATAACTTCAAATAGTAATATTAAAACGAATTTAAGTACTGATTCACATGTAAAAAAAAGAGGAATTTTGAAAAAATATTAAAATATTTTAGAAACAAATTTTAAAAAGTTTTTTTAAACCGTCTAATAAGGTTGTCTCTATTTTACGTAATGAATCTGATAATTCAGAATTTTATATGAAATCAGAGTCTATTGAGTATTTTTTTTTATTTTTTGTAATTATATTGATTTCCTTTGTAGAAAATTGGAGGCCATATTAGTTAATTTCAAAGAACTTTCAAAGACAATTCTTTTTACTATTAGAATTGAAATAAGATGTCATGTTATGTATTATATAGAAAAAGTTGTTCGAGATGGGAATTATTATTTAGATCATTCTATACCAAAGCCGGATTTATATCTTTTGGAACTAAATACTGAGCTTTTGGAATACAATGAACAATTAAATTCCTGTTTACAATATGATGAATATTTGTAAGTGTTATTTTTAAAAATCTTATGTTAATATTTTTCTAAGATTTGTTTTTTATGGACTACCATATTTGATAGATAATTTATTAGTTCTATCTGCTGAAAATATTAAAAAGATGAACACTATTGGTTCGGAAAAAATGTTGTTAAATATAATGATTTTGCAACAGAATCTTAAAAATGTTATTAGAGATGTAGAAAATGTTAAACTTGAAAAATCGATTCATTATTATGAATTATTAAAGCTAGGACCTAAGGTAATTTTATATCTATGTTTTTATTTTTTTTAATGAGACAAGAATCTTCTTGAAGAAGCCAAAAAACCATCAAATATTTTTACTTATGATGAAGTAAAAACTCTTCTTCACTTACAATATTCCGAAGATTTAGTCAAAGCAGATGAACTTAATAGACCTGATATTACTATGACTTTAAAACATTCTTTAAATGAAAACTTAATAGAATTAAATGAATATTTATGGCAAAAATAAATATCAATATATTAATAGTTATATATTAATTCCATCATAATTTAAATATGTTGCAAAATAACAAAACCATAACCAATATATAATGAATTTACATGAGATATTTTCATAATTTACAGATTTCTTACATATCCTAACATTGATAAACATTAATAATACATTTATAAATGAACTTGAAGTATATCTCCAATACCAAAACCCCGATTACATGAAGGGCAACGACGTTGTCGAGTTTCTATGCGTTTATTTATACATTCTTTACAAAATATATGTCCACACAAAGATATTGCTGTATTTTTCCATTTAGTTTCACATACTGAACATTTAGCCATGCTCTAAAATCATTAATTCCATTTTAAAATTTAAAAATACTTTACTTTATATATTTTTAATTCGTCTATATCTCCATTAACTGTATTTTGGTTTTTATTTCTCTGAATTTGTATTTTAAGTTTTTCGACTTTTTCCTCTGCAATTCTTTTAGAATTCGTTTCTGTACTAGTAATATTTTCTTGTTCTATTAATCGTTGTTTTAGCTAATATAAAATGTTAATACATATAAAAAATATTATCATTATCACCATAGAAATTTGTTGTCCAATTTTTTTTATATTATGATCTTTTTCTTCAATTTTCAATTGAAGTTCATGAACTTTTGAAATAAGAGATTCGTTAGCTGGTCTTAAAATGGCTATTTGTTTTTCTAAAATTATCTAAAAATAATTATGAATTATTCAATCAATCATAAATATTCATACTAATTTTTGCATTGTAATCTTTTCTGCTTCCTGTAGTTTAATAATAATATCACCCGCTTTAGAATTTTGTTGTTTTAATGTTTTATTTTCAATTGTTAATTTATCTTTAGCTTTCATAGCATCAAAATATTTTTGATCAGCTTTAGCTTTCTATTAAATTGTTAAAATTTAATATAAAATATAAATATATATATATATATATTATACATACATCTGCGTTTAAACGATAAAATTTATCCTCTTTTGCTATAATTTCATTAATCTTTAAAGAACTTTGATGATGTGCCTTATTAAAAGCATGTTCTAACGTTAAAAGTTCTGAACTTAAACTTTTATTTTGCTATTAAATATTTTTATAAAAAAATATCATCTTAATCTTATACTATATACCTTTTCTAAACGCTCATTTTGCTTTAAAAGCTCTTCTTTAGATTTTTCCGATTTTATATCTTTTTCTATTTCATATTTTTCTTCCATTTGTTTATTTAATCGTTCAACTTGCTCCTCTAGTGCACTAATTCTTGTCTTTATAAATCGTCAAATCTCATTTAATAAAATTTTTAAAATATATTTTACATTACGAGTTTCTAAAAGTTCCATAAGTTCTTTTTTTACTGTTGAATTTTCTAATTCCGTAGCTTTTTTTACATTAAGTTGTGATAAAAGCTCATCTCTTACTGTTCTAACTCGTGCAAGATCTTGCTCTACTTTACTCAATTGTTCTTTCATATCATTAATCACTTTTTCTTGTTCATTAAGAATTTCTTCCTTAAATTCTATCCTTTCTGATCTTAATTTCTCTATTTCTTTATTAATTCTTTCATATCCCGGTTCAATTTCTTTAATTTTCGCTGCACATAATTCATATTTATTTCTTAAATTATAATATACTTCTGAATTCACTATTTCTTCCTCTGTTGGATTCTTTAACTACATTTTTCATTATTTTTTTTATTTTATTCTTTTAATTTCTTTTCACCTTAAGTTGAATTTCCATCAATTCTTCTCGTAATTCTTTTTTTTCTTGATTTAACTTGTTGATTTCTAATAATCTCTTTTCATTAATCACTTCCATTTCTTTTATTCTTATTTCATTATCCTTCTTCTTCTTCTCCTCCTCCTCCTTCTCCTCCTCCTCCTCTTCTTTCGATATCTAAAAATTAATTAGTTTTTAATTATTATCTCTTCATCATCATTATTATTTATTAACATTTTCTTCCATTCCTTTCTTTCCTCCCATTTCTTCCTTTTTTATCTCTTTATCTTCCTCATTCTCCTCTTCTTTTATCCTCTTTTTATTCATTTTTTCCTTGGTTTCCCTATAATTCCTTTCTCTATCTATTTGTTTTTCTAATAATACTATCTCATATATCATATCTTCCAATTTCTTCTCTGAATTCTCCCTTTCTATCTTCAATTGCTCAATATATGATCTTGCTATGGTCAATTCTGACGATAGCTTCGCTGCGTAGTTTTTCATTCTTTCCATTTCTCCTTCTTCAATATTCGATGTTTTAATATGATTAAAAATAGATCCTACTATATTCATAATTCTACTCTTTTTCTCATGTAAATGTGCTGAAAAGTTTGTATCACTCTCTAATAATAGACTTGATAGATTCATATCACTGATCACCCCTAACCCTAACCCTAACCCTGAATAGATGTTCATCTCATTTAAAAACTATTTCATATTTTTATATTATTTATAATTCTTTTTTAAAATATTAATGATTTCTTCTAACCTCGTCAAACCATGCATCCATCACTGCAATATGTTGTTCTTGATAGGTGGTTTTTCTTTCCAATTCCTCAACCCTAACCCTAACCCTAATGGCTTCCCTCTTATACTCCTTCATCCTTCTTAGTATGGCTTCCTTTTGAAATATCTAAATAAAAAGGTTAATAAAAGGTTAAAATATTAAGGTTTTAAAGGTTTTAAATAATGAAATATTACTTCTAATTGAAAATTTAGATTATTATCATCTAAATCATCATAAAGAGATTTCTTTAAAGGAGGTTCATATGGATTAGTTTGAATGATAAGATTTTGTCTCTTTTTTATTTCCATGTAAAGAGGAAAGTAAGATTGGAATAAGAGAGATTATAATTTGAATAAGTAAGAAGTCGAAAGTTTAGTTAAGAAATAAGGGAAATTTTTGTAAAAAATAGGTTTTGAACCGCACGCTTAGGTTTTTTTAAAGAAAGGAGTTTTTAGGAGGGATGAATAGAAGGGATAGATGGAATTTATTACGGAATCAGTAGGTATTAAGATGAAGAAAAGAAGAAAGAAGTAGTTAAATAAGAAATAGTTAAGTCGAGGCTTAGATTTACGCCGAGAGTTAGTAAAGAAGTAAAATATGGAGAAGAGAGGGGGGTAGAGGGGGAAAAAGTGGTAGAAAAAGGAATGGAAGATAAGGGAATAAGAGAGGAAAGGGTGATATATAAGGAGAAAGAAAAAGAATTGAGTAAGAAGGATATATGGAGAGAAAAAAAAGATTAATGAAAAAAAAAGTGGAAAAAAAGGGAAATAATGGGATAAAAAGTAAAGAAATGAATGGGGAGGAATTAGAGGAATCGAAAGATGTTTTTTCCGGAGGAAAAACGGAAGATTTAGGGAATCTAGAGGATATTAAGAGGAAGGTTAAAAGTGAAGGAATGGAAGAAGAAAAAATACAAGAAAAAGAGGAGAAAAGTGTAATATGTAATGTAAATTTAAGAGTAGAAAAGGAATATGTGGGTAAAAGTGCAGGTTTTTTTTGGAAGAGAAATAAGTTAAGAAAAATCTGATATAAGAAGGATATAATAAGGTTTTGGAGGGTAAAGAAGGAGAGGAGGATAATAAAGGAATGATATATGAAGTAAATGATGGTATGTTTGGGAGATGGAAGACGATAGTAGTTGAATTGGAATGAGATGTAGAACAAAGTGTCAAAGAGACGAGAAAAAATAAGAAAAAAAGAGCGGTATCACCGATTAATAGTGAAGAGATTACTATAGAACCGGATCGAATTAAGATTTCGGATTTATGTAAGGATATACGAATAGGAAGAAAAAGTGTAAAATTTAATGAGATACGTAAAATGGAAGCAGTAAAGAAGAAGATGAAAACAAATAATGGAGAATTATCAGGAAAGAAGATATTAGTGAATGGAAAGGTAATAAGTGAAAGAGAGAATGGATCGATTGATAAGAATATACAAAAAACAAATATGGATACTGATAATATGGGAATGTCAATAATAAGGAATGGAAATATGGAAGTATCTAAAAATCATTTAAAAGGGTATTTTGAAGAGTTTTATATTTTATTTAGATTAAATGTTTAAGGGCACCGCAAGTTCGTGTAGTTAATGGAAAGATTGTTATAGATGAAACATCATTACAGGTTGATAGACGTGAAAGAGATGTTAATCCAGATGCAGAAATGGAGCTGGTTGAAGAAAATGATTTATCAAGAAAAGTTAATAGTGCTAGTTGGGGTAAAAGAGAGAAATCTGATCGATGGTCGTTAGAAGAAACTCAACGATTTTATAATGTTTGGTTTTTTTTTTTTTAAGGAAAAAAAGTATTTTAAATGTTAATAGGCGTTATCACAGTGGGGGACGGATTTTGGGGTTATATGTAAAATGTTTCCAAATAGAAGTCAGCGACAAATAAAAAATAAATTTAATTCAGAAGAAAAAAAATACCCAGAAAGGATTAATACTGCTCTTAAATTACGGGAGCCTATTGGTAAGGTTTAAACATAAAGATTTATTGTATTTTATTACTAGATATTGTTGCATATTCGAAAGCTATTGGTTCTACATTTAGATCTATTGATGAAATTCAAGATGAATTAAAAAAAGTAAAAGAGGATTTTGAAGAATCAAGGAGGATTTCAATGGAAAATTCTCGAATTTTGATTAATAAGAATGTATAAATTAAATGTTTATTGGGTTTTAATATTAAATATCTTTCAATTTAGTCTTAATTTTTCTGGACAATTATATATATATATATCAATATTATGAATATAACTGATTTTGAAATTTCGTTATACAGACAATATATTTATGTAAAGTTATATTGAAATTATCTAAGTTTTTAATTAAAGTTATTTTTTGTTAGAATAAATTGGATATTTATAATTAAAAGGATTAAAAAAAAGAATTATCTAATGCTTTATTTAGTTAAGATACGAGTATTATAGGAATTTTCAAGTCATTTAATTTAATAAATTGTCTTTACAAGCTTTTTTTTTATTATTTTAGGATCTCTATGTTATAAAATAAAAGAAACAATTTAGACAAATAAAGCTAATAATAATAATACATGAATTTTATCTAATAAAAACACAAGTCTTATCTAATAAACATATTAAAATAATACATTAAGTAATAAATCCAATATAAATTTAAATCCAATTCTGCATAAAAATAGTTTAAATGCCTAAAACTTACATAATAAAAACCTTTCTAATCTTATCTCTTGGAAATTTTTCGGTTGTAGCAGGATCCCAAATAACATCTTTTGGAATTCCAAATTTTTCGTTCTTTTCAAATAAACTTCTTTGATTATATACCCGACCATTAGGGAGTGCTATTAGTTCATTATCACTTTTAATTTTCTCTCCTGTTAATGAATCTATAAGACTTGATCTAGCAGCATGAGCATATGGTACTAGCGATGCAATAGAATTCAATTCTGATGAACAAATAGGACAAAGTGTAGAATGAAAAAGAGTTGTATTTGCTTTTTTAGATTCGGAAGAATAACATGATGGTGTTTTTAAAGAAGAGAGGCCTGCTGAAAGCGTAATATATAATAAAGGAGGAATTGAAAGGTTATATAAGTTATGATGAGTTAATACAAATAAATCTGCCAATAATTCCCAACGATCAAGAGAATAAAGTTTCTGTAATTAAAGTTAAAACTATAATAATTATGTAAAATATGATACTTTATAAGGTTCACATTCCGTATCTGGTGGAAATATTAAAAGTGCTGTAGAACGTTTAAATTCTTCAATATGTTCTTCTGAAAATTGTGTTAAATATTTTCGTGAATATACAATAGCTTGAAGTCTCTCGCCTTTTCTAATAAGTTCAATATATTCCTGTAATTTTAATTCAAATTCCAAGTTAACCTAATTATAATAAGAATAAATTTATTTATAAATTTTTTTTACTTTATTTTTCCTTAAAAAAGCTTTATTTTCTGCACACCATGCAAGACATTTTGTTGTATCTTTATTTCTTAATGCCTCCTCAATTTTTTTGTACCGAACAAATATATCAATATCCACCAAATTCTTTTTATATAAGTCTTTTTCTATTTAATAAACATATATTACTTCAATATTTCTTTCTTTTGCCAACTGTTTAGCTGTTTCACTCATTCCTTTACGTAACATATAATCTATTAAAAGACGATCTAACCGAATTTGATTCCAATTTTCATAGTCTTCATCTTCAATGTTTTCTATATTATGTAGCTCTCTTAAATGATCTATTCGTGCCTTTAATTTCTCAAAACACTGTATATCTTTTTGATTTAACATAAATAGCTAAAAATCTCAAAAATAGTCCTTTTTTTACAGAAAAAAATGCTACTTTCTCCTTTAACTCTTGAGTCTTATAAAGAATATTCTTTAATTGCTCTATAGATGTCTGTATTTCATCTTCTGTACTAAAATTTAACTTTTCAATTTCCGATAAAAGAAAACTTGAGTGTTTTTCAACATATTTTTGAGACATCTTAAAATTCATTCTTAATGTTTCATAAGGAACTCTTATCATTGATTGTTCTAACATTAAATGGTTTTCTAAATTAACCTTAGTAGCTTCCATCTTGATATTATAATATCGATTAGAAAAACCTAAGTTGATAAAAAAATATAAATATATAAGCAATTATATAAATATTATGTTAATAACTTGCGTGCTGTTTCAATATTATGAAGTAGCTTTTGAATAGATATTGGTTTAGTCGATGAAGTAATTGAATCAGATGAATTTATTTGATTTAAATATGTATCTTGAGAATTATTTTGAATGTTAAAAGAGAAAGAGTTTCTTCTTCTTATTCTTTTTCGTAAACTGTGAGGTATTTTTGTAAATAAAGTAAAGTTATTGTTTGTATTGTATAAAAGATTATCATCGAGTCTTAATCTTTTAATTCCTTTAAAATCAGGAAATAAATCAGTATCTGAATTGAAAGATATGTAAGAAAGAAGTTGTTGAAATGGTGTTTTTAAATATGTTTCTTGAATTGAAGAAATTTTGAAAAAATTAACATTTGTTAATTGTGTGTGAGTTTTTTTAAGTAATTGTATATCAAAAAGCAAGTTAAGCTATAAATTAAATGTTTAGTATATTTAAAATAAGTGGTTAGAATTCTTACTTCAATATCTAATTCTAGATCTGTCCAATAAATAATTAATAAAGGGAATTTAAATATGTTTTCAGAAGGTATGCTTTGAATTAATGTATGTAATTGATGTTTCCATATATCCCATTTAGCTGATAATAGAGAATTTTGAGTATCTAGAGGACTGCATTCAAAAACGATAGCACCTATATTTTTATAATGATTTTTTTTTAAAGTATCAGACATAGGCATTATAATTTGAATATTTAAATCAAAATCAGTTGTTAATTTCCAAACAAATTCAGTAGAATCAGGTTTTAAATGAAATTTTTCTCTTAACCAAAGTGATGTTGGAGTTCTATAATCTGTAGAAAAAATGAGAAGTTGCCATAAATTAAACGATATTTTTGATTCATGTTTTAGTTTTGAAACAAGAATATTAGTCAAGTCTTCATTTTTCCAGAGTTCGTTTATATGATAATGGGTCTATAAGTTATTAAATATAAAAAAATTAAGCCATTATTTTAGACCTTCTTTAAAGTTTCAGCCATATTTTCATCTGTTTCATTATTTAAAAATCTATATACTTTTTCTCCTTTGTTTTTATTTTTTATATTTATTGTATTTATATCTTTTAATGCAGAATAATATTGATGCAATTTTTGCCTCTGTTTTTCCTTAATTTGCTCCAATTCTTTCTTTTGAGATGCTCTTAAATTATACTTTTTCCTCATAATTTCAAATATGTTTCTAAAAACTCTTTTTTTATTCATATTCTCTGCTACAGACTCAAAAACAGCATCAAAAATGACCTCTATAATTAATGATTCTGTAATTTCATGTGCAAATTCCTTTAAAATTTTATTTCTTTTTTCAAGAGACTCGAATTCAGTTTTTATAGTTGCAATAACTGTCTTTATTTGATTATCCATCATTTCTAAGAAAAATGTGTTTAAAATATCCAAGAATTGATGTTTTGAAAGCCTTTTAGGTTGTTCTTGATCTGTTGTATTTTTTAAATCACATAAATTTTTATTAAATTTGCTTGATGAATCATAAAAATGGTATTTATTAGGAATTGATCTCTTTGTTTCATTACCAGAATCTAATGATTCAAAAATATTGTCTGTATTTTTAATATTATTTGAAGAAATGTCTGAAAATATAAGTATTAATATATAGTAATAATAGAAGAATATACCTTTGGGAATTTGAGGAAATTTGGATTCTAAATTTAAAGTTCCTTCATCTTTTTCATTTTTAAATTTGTTAATATCATTTTCCTTGATATTAATAAATAATTCTTTTGAGGGGAGTCTAGAAGAATCTAGTCTATTAGTTGCCTCTTGATTTATGTTAAATAGTGATGGTTGAAAAGCATGAGTGTTTGAATCTAAATATGGAACTGACACTAGACAATGGATGTTATTATAGAAATAAATAGATAGGAAATATTTACATTCTAATGTTTCATTGACCGGCTTTTCAAGAGTTGAAAAAAGAGGATATGTAGAACATGGCTCACTCGTTGATCCATTAATAATATCTGAAAAAGATTGTGAACCACGTTTGGCTTCAACTAGACGTTTACAAAACTTCTGTTTAATTGGAGGTTGAGTTTCTATAGAAAAATATTAGAATTAATTAATCAATTAATTGATATTACCATCCCATTTAGAAGACTTATGAATATAAACAGAAACAGGAGATCCCTGTGCATTTCTATAAACTGTAAGACCATATGATTCACAATTTATAGCAGTTTCTTCAATATTATCGCATCCTAACATTTCTGCAAGTACATCAATAGGAAATGGCGAATGATTAGCTAAATAAGAACGTCTCATTGCCTTCAATGCACCTTTTCTAATATTTGTAAAATGCATTTCAATTGAACATGCCATAAGATATGTTGTTTCTTTGCTTGAAACTAGTTTAAAAAAACGAGTAAAAAGATTTTGAGCTGCTTCAGTATTAGGTGTATTATGAATTCCAATTCTTTCATTATTTCTTTGAACTAAAGCATATAATTTCAATGCATGTTGAATAGGAAATGAAAAAAATAAATCTGTAGGCAATGTTTGAGCCTGACGAGTAATATCTGGATCTTGAATTCGTGACAATATATAATAAGCTCTAAATTCCGGTTCATTAGGACATTGAATATTTAGACACCGCAAATCATCATAAAACTCAATTAATGATTGAAGAACTAATATGTTAAATATTGATTAAAATAAATAAAAATTTAACCTTTTTGCAATTGTTCATTTTCTTGCTGTTGACTAAAGCTTTTAACCTCACACAATTGATGCAAACAAAGAATATGATATCGTGCTATACGTTCATGGCAATCTACTGCTTCTAATCCACGACTATTTTGAAAAGTAAAGTCTTGACGTATAGAACGTGTCCTATCCCGAACAAAACTATGTGTTTCTGATAAACTATCTTTACCACAGATAATACGATCAATAAGATAATCAAGTGTTGACTAATAAAATTAAAAAAACTATATATAGAAATATAATTTACTTTTAAAACATGTGGTGGACGAACATCTGATGGTAACGCTTGTTCATTACCTGCTGCCGGCCTATGAAATGCCTTAACTGCAAGATTTTTATCAACCCTTCCTGTCAATGGATTCTAATTCTATATTAAAAATATATATTATATCTCATCACAAACAATTTCCCAGCGTTCAAGGTTTTTTTGATATTCTCGCTGCTCACGTTCAAATAGTGGGCACATATCTTGACATGTTCCAACAAATGTTAATGCTTGATTAAGCCGTTTAGGCTTATTTGGATCATCGATCAATCCAAGTCTTGTTGCTTCTTCTCTTTCACGTTCTCCTACATAAATTTAGCCGTATAACATTCCCTTTCAATGAACCAATTAGAAATTACGTTCTGGTTTTAATTCTTCATATCTATTTCTTGACTGAACTCTTTCAAATCGTTTTTGTCTTCCTTCTCCACCTTGTTGAGTATTTATCTCCTCATTTTGAAGACGTCCCTTATTAGAGGATGTCTTAATATGCTTTATTCTTGAAAATAGATTAGCTATACGAGATCCTCGTGTATCTTTTGCCCAGTTTCTTCCTCTAGTTTCCATCTTTTATATTTTTATGGATATAAATGTATATATATATATATATAATAGATTTTTAATGCCAGTTCTTCATTGAAATACATATCAAATCCTATTAATCATAGAATAAGGTAAAATCCCAGGAAAAAACAGATATTTTATCTTTTTAAGTGCTTTAAACTATTAATTATTTAAATTTATTAGCCTAATGATATTAGAAAAGATTTAGAATTAATAAAGGTTTAATATTACTTATAAATATTAAGATTAATGTTATTATTAACTGTATTTTATTTAAGAATAATCAATATTTGTTTTTATGAGGTTATAATTAAGATTATTATTTATACGGTAGTTAAGATACTTTAAAAAAAAAAGAATTAATTTTTTCTATTTAATAATCATCAATTATCCTAACCTTTTTATCTCATTATTAGAATACAAATGAATAATCTTTCTGTATTATTTATCAGGAAATAAGAATCAGTAAAATTAAGGAATTCGATGATAATATAGAAAAGGATATTAATGATTCAGAAGGAAACATAATTATCCCTAAAGAAAGACATTTATAGCCATTAGTTATTGGCGAATATTTTAATTGAATACATTGACTATGGAATTGCTTGTATTTTCTTTGACCATTGTTTCAAAATAATTATAAATTGTTGTTGTGCATAAAAGAATTGCAGTTCCTGAACCAAGAGCTCCTAGTAAAAGTAAGATATGAATGTATGAAGTTAAAAGAAAGGGATACCTAAAAGATCAGAAAAAATTGATAGAGCACCAATACAGGCACCAGAAAGCCATGCAGCAGTAGGAACGATACGTTTTAATTCCTTGTACATACTTTTTTCACGATGTCCTGCAATAACAACTTGTTGTTCTTTGAGTTGTTTAGCAACGTCTCTTGGTCCACTTCCTGATACTTCAATCCATAATTTGGAAAATAAAGCACATACAAAAACGATAAATAAAACGTATACAGTGGTATGTATTGGGTCAAGAAGAGCTTCTTTAATATTTAATGGAGGAGTCATCATGTATGCAAGACCAGAAACAGCACGATTCTGAGTTGTTCCTGGTACTGACTTGGTTATTTTAGTATTTGAATTACTTTCTAAAATAAAAAATATACCTTCCATGTTCCAAAAAGCCTAACAAATATATTATCTGGAAATTTGCGATATAGCATTTGAGAAACAATAAATATATTTGAGGTTAAAGCACTTTCTAACATGACCGGAATATTGCTAGTATAAAACAATTTCACGGAATATGTGCCATGTTGTCCTCTAAGCTTGTTTGATTTAATAGGTATTTCAACTCTAAATCCCTGTAAATAAATTATGACTGCAAAAACTAAAATAGTTGCAAGAAGGTTCATGATATTTGGCAAGTTTTGACGATAAAAGGCCTCCCTAAGAGCACGTGTTTTATTATTCCAGGTAAAAAGAAGATGCAATAAAGCTAATAAAGCACCTTCAAATTCAGGACCTCGTCCCGTGTTTATAGTTGTAGGACTAAAAATTTTCCATATGATACTCTCGCATATGTTTGTTGCAATAAATAAGGAAATGCCGGATCCAAGACCATATCCCTTTTGAAGAAGCTCATCTAAAAGAATAACAATCATAGCAGCAGCTACCAATTGTATAACAAGAAGTAAACATATCCCTGCTCCTAAATCGCTTGGTTGACCATAGGTACCGCTTGCAACAAAGACAGCTGCTTGACCAAAAGATATAACAAGTGCCAGAACTATGAATGGTGAATTCTTCGCAATATATTGGATACAAAAAATTGAAAATTTTCTTACGTTTTTGTGCTGTTTGAAATAATTCTCTATCAGATTTCAAATCGAGATTAACATCAATCAATTGTGATCCTGCAAGAAGCTGAATAAACATCCCAGATGTTACAATAGGTGATATTCCAAGCTCCATTAATGTACCACGATTAGAAGCCAAAACCATACGCATCCAAAATCTAACATATATAAGAATAAAAAAAAGGTATTCGCAAAATATACAAAGGATCCGCCGAGTCCGAAGATGCAATACCATATAATGGAACTTGTGACATAACCAAAAATATTAAAAGAATCACACCTGTCCATAACATTCTTTGCTAAATACTTGATTAATTAAATTGTTATATAAAAACAAAAAACAGCTACTTGAAATGGAATTTTTCCCTCTGGAGATAAAATCTCTGGAAGTAATGATGTAAAAGGTTTGACCAAGTCAAGAAATCTCACTATTTATTAAGTTATTAAAAAATAAAAAAAACATTTTCTGGTAAAATTTACATCCGCTAGACATTCTTGGCCCTTGATATAACTAATGTATCAAAAATATGAGTATCTATTCCCTTTATTTTCTATTAATAAAGTAAATTATTTGTTTTTTTAACGTCGTTACGTAAACTTGGACCGCTTGACAACTAGGATCCTCCTAATATTAAAATATATAGAAAACGAAGATACGATAGATTAAATGTCTATTTTCAATGAAAGACGTTTTTTAAGTGAAAATATTAATATTAGTTATTTGAAGGGAGAGAATCCATTTTCAATGTAAATATAGATAAATGTGTGTAATTCGTTAAACATGAAAATATGTAATGAATAAGTAAAGAATTTAGGACATGGAAAGAGCTGTAGTATCAATATCGCATGTAGATAATTCAGCCAACTTTTGAACGTTAGGAACATTAAGCCCTGTATTACAATATTATTAAAAAAATATAAATTGATAGAAAATACATACAAGAAGGTAGATAAATTTGAGGACGCGAGAGTTCTCTTATTTCAGGAATTTCATAGATGCTACTTTCATCAAGAGAGATGGCTTCCAAGAAAAAAGTGTTACTATGTTGATCTTCGACGACTTTATTGGCTATAACTTTAAGTATTTCTGAACTAATAGGATGTTCATAGTCTGCGACAGAATATTGCTAAAAATTCATGTTAGATGCATGTTATTAGAGAAAAGATGTTTACATTAATTAATTTTTGTATTTGTACAGGTGTTAAAATCCAACATACATCAAAGATGATTCCAATATCTTCTATAGTTGATTTCTTAAGTTGAAGCAACTTTGTGACTTGCATAAGATGTTCCAATTGTAAAATTCCCTCGGGTAAATCATGGTTTTTACACCTACAAAAAAGTTAAGACGATTTTTTTCTTTTTTTAATAATTACCATTCTTCAATACGACACGCGTTATAGTGTATTTGTAAGCCTCTTTTCCAGGACAAAAAGTTTCTTCTAATTACTTTTAAAACATAATATAAAAAATAGGAAAGCATTAACCTCATAAGTAAATCATTAAAAGCAGTTACTCCAACAAGTTTTAAAAGCTCATTAATAGCTTGTTTATGTATACTGTGTTCCAGATAATATGACTTTGTAGCTCTATATACCCTATTGAATAAACTAAGAAGATCATCCATAGTGAATTGAGGATTATTTGTTCCTTGGAGTAATTTATTAAAAAATTTGTTTCCATCTGTAGTAATGAATCCAGGAAGAGATTGAGACTCAATTATTGCTGGAACTATCATTTTATGTAATCTTTTTTTGACCTCTTTCATCCATGTATGATAAATATTAAATTCTAAGTTTTCTAGATCATGTTTTATTAACGAGATTAACCGATTGTATTCTTCCCATTCTGTATCTGTCATTTCTATAGTAATTCGATACAATATATCATTTTCTGCTATAGATATAAAAGATAATACTTCATGAACATTAGAAAGCCAAAACATGTCGAAATCTATAACATCTTTCTCATCATGTTCTACCACTACTTGTTGTATTGTTTGCATAACATTTGTTAAAAAATCCTCAGATTCCTTAATAAGTCCATATTTCCACATTTTAAATGTAATAAAATTTATTAAATAAGCAGGAAACAATATTTCTTTACGAGGTAAAGAATTTTGTATGCTTGGTTGGGGAATTTTAAGATTCTTAATTACTTCTACCATAATTTCATTATTAAGCACATCATTATTTTTAATTATATACACAAACTATAAATATTAGCTTATTAGCAACTAATAAAAGATTACCTCATGATTTATATCTTTAATTGACGCATATGAAGTTTTAGGCATTTCATTATTTAACATGTTTTGTTTTTTTGGCGGAGATAATGGAAACAAGATAGATGCTGGACGCTGTTTGTGGTCTGTCTTTTGTCCATATAATAGTTTCCCCTCAAAATAATTATTTTCTTTATTAGAACCAGGTGAAATATTTTGCCGTTTTGTATATAGTTTAGAGGGGCTTGTAGCAAATTGTTTAGTATTACTTATAAATCTTGTAGAACCATTTGGTCTAAAGCCAAGAGGTGCATTCTTACCCATCGATAGTCTATTAACTTCATCTTTAAGATATTCTATTTCAATTACAAGGTTGGAACGTGCATTTTCATATTCAGCCTTTTGAGAAAGTGCAGATTCAAGTTCTGTCGATTTATTAAAAAGAGATTCCCTTAAAATATTGCTTTCTTCATTTAACTTCTTAAGATTGACCTTTGATATGCTTAGCTGTTTCTTCAATGCATGTATTTCTTGCTCTAAATCGAATGCTTTTTCTAATGCTTTATTTGCATTGTTTAAATTATTTTCAAGGTTATTGCGTTCTTCTTCCCATTTTTCACTTTTTGTTTTCCATGTATTATTGAGATTCTCTAAATCCTCTATTTGTGCTAATAATAATTTGTTTTCTTGATGTTTTTTAGATAAATTATGGGTAAGTTCTATAACTTTATTCTCTAGTTTATATGATACTTCCTTGAAATGGCTAAGAGATTTGGCCTCAATGCGTAATCTTTTTAATTCATCTTTTGCTTTTTTGCGTCTCCAACATGATTGTATGCAAACTATTCGTTTGTATTGTATTTTATACTTTTTACGGGCAATACTGAAATTGTTATTTGAAAAATAATATTAAATAAGTAATGCTTACTATCTTTTCCATAAAGATTGTATTTTTGTAGCTGTTTTCTCCTTTCTTAAAGCAAGAACTTTCTTTTTTATAAGATAACAGCGCACAACTAAATCGCGTTAATTTACAATTAATTAATAATATAAATAATACCCGATTGTAATAGAATAATTGCGTTCCTTGTTTTTCTGTATAAATTCTGCGAATAATAACGTCTCCAGGCCGTTTGTAATTTCAAAGCAGCTAAATTACACTTCATTTCATATGCTTTTTTGCGTATAGAAAACCCTCTAGCATAATTCTGAAGGAGAATGATAGATTTTCGAATCCTAATATAACGTTTACGATACATATAAGAAAGCATATTTTTCTGTATCAATATAGCACATTCATTTAAACGATTAAGACGAAGATGTTCAAAATATGCCAACTATTGTTTGTTAAATAAGGAGAAAGTATAATAAAGTAAATATTACCATTCCTGCTCGAAAAAATATTTTTGTTAAACCAATTTGATATTTATTTGAATCATCAACTGTCTTTTCTAGAATTTCTATGCTAAGTTTTTTAGCTTCATTATTCCAAAAAGATGAATGAACAAGTATATAGTATCTAATTGTTTAAGTAAAAAGAATGTTGTAATCTTTTTCCTACCTAGAAATAAATTCTTGAAATGTCCATCTACCTGGAAAGCCTGCTGAACTTATTCTAATTGTTTCCAAAACACCGCATGCACGAAGCTGGCTCAAAACCAACTTTGGTTCAAATTTCCAAGAAACTTTCTCATCATTAGGTTTAATGCATCGTATATAATGAACATTAGTCGAATTTATAGTATCCATTAAGCCAATTAAAGAAGATTTAAATATTGAACCTAACGTTGGCTTTTTTAATAAGGAATTAACTGGTTTAGACGTGTTATTTTGAGATCCATATTGATTCTACAAATTTATAAGTAAATAATTATTTGAATAGCAAATAATTACTTTTTCTTGGAAAGCTAGAGATGATAAAATTATTTCTTTCACAAAATTATTGGTAGTTGAATTTAATAGGTTTAATAAATCATCTGAAATGGTGTCTTTATTTTTCTCAATAAAACCATCAGACTGATATGTCACTTCTAAGGCGTAATGGCAAATTGTAAATGAAGACATTCCGAACCTCGCTTTTCTAAAATAATTCTGATATGTTGGGATGGTAAAATTCTTAACTAGCTTAGTAACAAAGGATTCATCAGATCCAGCAGGTAACCTGCTCTCCTATTGAAAATTAATAATAGAAGAAATATAGAAATATTATAAACCTCATCAAGAAGAGATAATATTCCCAGTCGCGATTCAATAAGATCAATGCAAGGTTGGTTATCGGAGAAATCAATAAAAGTCCAATTAATTTTTTCTCTGATATATTCTTCCTGTTCGAGTTTAAATACATGCTGAGTAAACTATTTACCATTAAATTAAACATAAAGAAATAAAGTTATAACCTCCTGCTGTAATTTTTCATTAGCATAATTGATACAAAATTGTTCAAAAGAATTTATATCAAAATGCTCAAAACCATAAATATCAAGTACACCGATAAACGTTTTCGTCTTGATTTCATCTTTTGTTTTAAGAATGCAATTTATAGAATTAATTAACCAATCAAAAAGAGAAGAATACAAAAACTTGGATACGGAATCACGAACAACAATTGCTTGTTTTTGATTAAGATCTGTAATAATTTTCTCGTTGCGTGTATTTATTTGCTTTTTAACAATCCATTTCGCAAATTGTACATTATCTATTCCGAGTAATTTGCAAACGAATTCTACAGTAGCATCGGATGCTGATAATAATGCATTATTCCTTAATGCCTGAATCTTCACATTCCCTAAATGTAGTAAAGCTGCTAATACTTTAAAAATATCATTCTGAACTTCATCGGTGATCCCCATTGTTTTTAACGCATTTCTGGTCATAATAAAATCATTTAAATCATTAATTCCAGGAATGGTAGAACTTTCGCCCTGATTTAAATAATGAAAATCACTTGGATCTTTTAGACCAAATTCTTCTTTCTCATTTTCCGTTGCTCCAAAACAAAGCTTAAACAATTAAATTGTATCCTTTAAGAAAAAAAAAAAAAAATAGTAAATTTACCTGATAAAATATATGATAATTTCGTTCATTTTTAGGTTGAAAGACTATACGAGATCTTTCAAGAAGATATGTCCGAATTCTTGCCCCTACTATTTCTGCGTTATTATCGAAATTAATCTAATAATATTAATAATATGGCTAGGAATTATTTAAATCACCTCAATATATTTTCCAAATCTAGATGAATTATCATTACGAATAGTTTTTGCATTTCCAAACGCCTCTATAACAGGATTTGTAGCTAATATTCGCTCTTCTGTTTCACTCATTTCAGATTTGATATTTTTGAGTTCTCGATTCAATGATCTTTCTGGATCTTCAACCGTAGCAAAATATCTCATAATATATTTGGCTGATACCGTTTTTCCTGCTCCACTTTCTCCTGAAACAACAATCGTCTGATTTATATTATCGCGAATCATACATCTATATGAATCTTCTGCAATAGCAAAAATATGAGGTTCAAGTTCTCCTTTATTTTTCTTCGAATACGTTCGAATAATATCGTTCGAATATAGCGCTATATTCTGAAAAGGATTCACTGCTATCAAAACAATCCCTGAATATGTATATATTTGAAGTTGTGAATATCGCATTTTAATCGTATGTAAAACTATTAAAATTATTAGCAAAATCCCCTTATTCAATTCATTTACTTCCCAGATGGCTCGTTTAAATATGATAAATTAATTAAATCTTCTGTTGCTTCAAGCATAGGAGGATTTCGTAATTGAAGAATTGACGAATTTTCCATTACTTTGAAATCTTCTTCTTTCGTTTTAACCACATGTTCCTATCAAATAAAACGTTCAATTCCGTTCAAAATTCCTTTCTTTTTACATAGTTTTAATTCAGAATTTAATCATTCTCTTTTAAACCATGTTTATCATATAAAAAATTACCTTTCCATTATCATCCAAAAAAATTAATTTCAAAATCCCTTCTTCAACTGAATGTTCTTTATATTCTGCTGATATCCAGGCCTCTTGATCATCATGAAACCAACAATGTCTAAAAAATCCTTTTATTTCTAAAAAAAAAAAATCTTTCGCCTTACGTTCCATTAAGAAATGTTTCATCTATCATATTTATCCTTTTAATTTCCCTTTTTTCCCTATATTATCCTATTTATTCTTTAAGACTTTTCTTTTAAAAAAAAATCCCTAAAAATACTCAAAATTGCTCGTTTTTTTTCGTTCAAAAAACACTCTTTCAATCTTTTTGCTAATCCTTAGCTATATTTTAATAAAAAACGCTTCTTCCTGGCGTTTTTCCTTCTAAAAACTCCCTTCAAAATCTTCCTCTCGTGCTAGTCGTGATGGTAAATCTCGCGTTTGGCGTTCAGAATAAATGCACTTTCGCGTATATCACGTGATTTTTATTTAAAAAAAGTCACGTGACTTGGCCCTTTCTATATTATAAAAATCATAAATAAAATCCTCCTATTTTATAGTTTTTAAGATATTTTTTAATTAGTTTTAAATGTATTTTGATAATTTTGTTAATGAAATTGTTGAGATTTATTTTTTAAAAATAAATCAGTTTTTTCCGAGAAAAAAAGCCGTCTCGCTTAAGGTTTTGTATTTTATCGAGACGTCAGCTTAATTAAAGAGGTATATTTGATAGGAATAAATGGTTAATATAGGGCTAATTGATATAGAAATATAAGATTTAATAATAATTGAAAGATAAAATAAATTTTCTTGAGAAAAAAAAGCGAAAGAAATGTCAGAAAATTTGAATATATGTAATAAAAAAATGATGGAACGTCTTGCACCAACACCACAGAATACGCCGGCAGGAAATAATATTTCTATTATTTCAGGGTCTAATGTATCATGTGGATCAGGAGGAGGAGTAGTTTCATCGTCAAAAGATGATCGAGAAGGTTTTTTTATGAAGAATAAAGTATAACGATTTAATAAGGAGGATAGATCCGCCAGTATCAGGACGTAGTTCATTATCGTGTGGACCAGGCCTAGTATCTATGATTCAGGGGAAATTAGGGACATTGGTAGGTCAATCGTCGGGTTATATTGAATCGTTACCGTTATCGGTGAGAATTCGAGTGGAAGGGTTACAAGGTCTTCAAGCAGAGCATTCTAAGCTTGAAGCGCAATTTCAGAATGAAATATTAGAATTGGAGAAAAAGTATCATGAACTGTGTTCTCCTTTGTATCTTAAACGCTCAGCTATTGTTGCTGGTGCAATGGAGCCTACAAATGAAGAGATTGAAGCAGGTCGTGAATTTGGAAGAACGTATGATACAAATAATAAGAAAGGGGATGTTGAGAATAAAAAAGGAGGAATGGATAATGATGTTAAGGGTATTCCTGAGTTTTGGTTAACAGCAATGAAGAATCATCCATCATTAGCGGAAATTATTATGCCAGAGGATGAGAAGGCATTATCTCATTTGGTAGATATTCGGTTAGCGTATCTTGATAGACCGGGGTTTAGATTAGAGTTTTACTTTTCAGATAATGAGTTTTTCTCTAATAAAATAATTAATAAAACGTATTATTATAGAACAGAGTTAGGTTATGGTGGCGACTTTCTCTATGATCATGCAGAAGGGGATAAAATTGATTGGAAAGCGGGTAAAGATTTGACAACAAAAATTGAGATCAAGAAACAGCGTAATAAAAGTAAATATTTGTAGTTTTATGGGCAATGTTTTTTAATGTTTTATAGATACAAGGCAAATGCGTGTTGTGAAAAAGGTTGTTCAAACCGAAAGCTTTTTTAGGTTTTTTAGTCCTCCTGTAATTTCAGATATTCAAAATGATGATGATGATTCGGATATCGATAATCGACTTGAGGCTGATTATCAATATGGTGAAGATATTAAAGAAAAGGTGCCTTTTTTTTCTTCTTTTCTAATCATTGACTTATTATGTAAAGCTAATTCCTAGAGCAATTGATTGGTTTACTGGCGTTGCTTTAGCTTATGAAGATGAATATAGTGACGATGATGATCAAGATTATACTGATGAGGAGGGAAATGATGATGATGATGACGATAATGATGATGACGATAATGATGATGACGATGATGATGACAATGATAATGACAATGATAATAATTTAGATTGCAAAGACGCTAATAAGCCTAAGCAAGATCCTGCTGAATGCCGTCAGTCATAATATTTTCTTTTAAAATTTTCTAAAAATATCAATTTAAAAAATTAGGTTTAAAATGTCTTTTATTTATCATTATTTGTTTTGTCTTATTTTAGAATCTTTTTTTTAATTTTGATAGTCATTATTTATTAAAATTTAAAATTAGTTTAATAAAAATATTAAAACTTTTATTTCTTTAATTCTAATCTTTATTTACTCTAGATTTTACATGATTATATTAGAATTTGAATATTTTATTTAGGAAATATATTTCCCTCTTAAAATTTTATCATTTTTAACTTTTATTTATAAATTTAATATAAATTTCCCTCTTTTTCATTTATTATACTAATATAATAAATATATATCTACATAAAATAAAATTTTACAATTTTTATAAAATAAACTATTATTTTCTACTTTTTTTAAACTAAATTCAATCATAAATCTTTTTATTTCCTTTCATTCTTTAAATACTCCAACTACTATCTCATTTTTTAAAATTATACCTTTTATCATTTTTTTCTAAAATTTTAAAATCTAATAAAACTATAACTCTCATCTTTCATAACAATTCTTCAATTTCTTTATATACAATTCAAATACTCTTCTTTATACATTTAATCTTATCTATATTTCTTCTATTCTACTGATCTATCTTTAAAACATAAAATATATACTTTTTATTCAAAATCATATACATATTTACATAAAATTATAGGATAACTCTTCCAATTGCTTTTGATCTACCATTATTTTTTGTATGTTTCTTCACCTATCTTCTACCGTTCAATGCCCTATATCAACCTCATTTTTTCAAAATCTCAGCTTTAACAGCCAAAATGATTACTAAACGATTGATAAAGGACCTCTTTAGATATGATTCATATAGTATACGTTGTTTTAGTTCATTTTTTGCTGCTCGTCAAAGTTTATATGATGAAACATTGAAAAACTTGCGTTTAACTAAAGAATCAAAAGTAATATTCCAAGGTTTTACTGGGAAACAAGTTGCTATATATTCTTCGTTTGATACTATTCGGTTTTGATACGATTTATAGGCAACATTTCATGCGCAACAAGCAATAGATTATGGTACATGTGTAGTTGGAGGTATAAATGGAGAAAAGAGGTTTTTTGAGGGTTAAAAAAGTAAAGGAATAAACCCGAAGAAGGCGGGAACAATGCATCTTTCTCTTCCAGTCTTTAAAGATGTTAAAGAAGCTATGAAAAATACAAAAGGTGTTTTGAGATATATTTTTTTATTTTGAATATGAATTAATGGGAAATAATATGAAGTGGACATTTCAGCTATTTTTGTTCCGCCACCTCTTGCAGCAGAAGCAATTATAGAAGCAATTGAAGGGGAGGTTCCTCTTATTGTGGCTATTACAGAAGGAATTCCGCAATATGATATGATTCGTATTAATCAAATTCTTAAAGTTCAATCTAAAACACGGTTAATTGGACCTAATTGCCCAGGAATTATTGCTCCAGGCCGTTGTAAGGTTGGAATTATGCCTAGCCATATTCACAAACAAGGAAATGTTGGAATTGTTTCTCGATCAGGGACATTAACTTACGAAGCAGTTAATCAAACAACAAATATTGGGCTTGGTCAAAGTTTAGTTATTGGAATTGGAGGGGATCCATTTCCGTAAATAATTTTTATATTTTTATATTATATTAATTATTTAAAGAGGAACTAATTTTATTGACGCCTTGAAATTTTTCTTAGAAGATGAAGAAACAAAAGGAATTATTATTATTGGTGAAATTGGAGGATCAGGTATAACTATATAGATATATTTTTTTTTCTAAATATTTTATTAGCTGAAGAGGATGCAGCTGAATTTTTGAAGGAGGCAAATCTTTCATTATCATCACCTAAACCAATTGTTTCTTTTATTGCTGGGGTATAATATTTTAATTCATTATTTTTTTTGAATTTACTTCTTATTAGATTTCAGCTCCTCCTGGGCGTAGAATGGTATTTTATTCTATATTATAATATGATTATTAACATATCTTTAGGGTCATGCTGTAAAATATTAAAAAATCTAAAAATAATATTCTAATCTTTATAAATAGGGCGCAATTGTAACAGGAGGAAAAGGAACGGCAAATACTAAGGTAATTTTCCTAAGTAAAATAACAATTTAATATTTTAGATATCTGCTTTGGAAAAAGCTGGCGTTATTGTATCCAAATCTCCTGCTCGTCTAGGAACCCTTTTATATGATGAATTCGTAAAACATGTTAGAAAAATTAATATTTTTTGTATTTTACCATTTTTAATATAAATATAGGGACTTGTTTAAAAAAAAATTATATAAAATATATTTGCATATATTATTTTCAGGGCAAATAATAAATATTAACTCATCATTCTAGATGAAAATGTTTTATATATATAGATTCAAATGCTTCCCTTATTATATCAATATCCTTTCCCTGTCCAGATTCTATCATATTTATTAACCTTTTCTTAGCTTCTCGTAATTCATGTAATCTTTCAAGAATATAACTTTTACCATATGGGCTAAAAATAACCCATCCAAGATTCCATGTCTTTTTATAATGTTTCCATCTGTCATAAAAACCATCAACTATCTATATATTTATTAAAATATTAATATATATATATATATTTGTATACTTTATTATAATAATTATTCTTAATAATAATAATACTTAAAGAAATTGTTTCACTTAATGAATGAAATGCAAAGATTTTGCGTATAGTAATATATATATATATATCTATTATTATAAAAACAAGAAATCCTATTAAAATCTTATTTTGAGCCTAAATATTAATGTTAATTCAAAAATATATAATAAATAAATACCTTTGATTCATCAAACTTTTGTATTTTTTCAACTAGGAAACCTTAAATTATCATTAAAATGTATTAAAATTCAATTTTCATTACATATTATATAAATTGGTATATGAATAAGAATTATAGGCAACACAAGCAAAATATGTATCATTAAAAAAATCGTCATTTGAATAATTTGAAATAAAACCCATTTCCTAGATATCGTATGCAAATTAATAATATCAACAGCTTCTATACATGATAATTTTAGAGCTTTCAATTCTTTTTCTAAAATATTATATAAATCTGAAATATCATTATGAGAAGGATCTAGTCGTTGCAATTCGAAGATATTTATAAAACTAATATATATTAGAATTATTTTCTTTTTTTTTTTAAAAATGTACCTTTGTGTTATTGATATATAATCTTTTGCATTAATATTTTTATTATCTCCAAATAATATAGTCCGTGAAAATTCTGAAATTCTTAATATATCCCTTTTATCTACTAAATAACTTATTCAATAATTATCTATATTTACCAATTTTTTGCATTAATAGTGATTTTCCATAGTCTTTCTTGAATAACTTTAGTTAATTTTTTTACCGTATTTTTAGGTTCTATTAAGAAATCATCTTTATACATTCCAATGTGAATAGGCCTTCCATATCTAATAATATTAAAGTTAATTGCACCCAAAAAACATCCCCTACGTAACAATTATATTACTTCGATATTTAGATTTTTCAAGATATGTTATTCCAACTGGAAGAAGCGTCACATCATTTAGCTTATCAATCATTCTTGTTGGATTTTCCTTATGATTAAACATATTATATTTATATTGAAGTGCAACCCATGATCCACCATCTTTTAAATCAAGAAGATGAGGACTAGTATGTGATGTACCTAATTATTATTATACATTTATATATCTAATCTACCTTTATTCATACATACCTTCTGGATAAATAACCAATGTTTCTAATTCTTTCATCGCATTAAATGTAATTTCAAAAAGTACACGATTATTCTTTGTTTCTCTGTCTATTTTAATAATTAAAAAACCATACATATAAATTCCCATTAAATATATTGATCTTTCTTCATTACCTACTGGAATTACCCCCAATTTATTAAGAATTTTCGTCACAATTGGGTTAATTTTAAAAATAGAACTTTTTGCCTAAAAATACTCATTCATACTCCAATTAACTAACATATATCTATCATCTATACCCAGAATCGAACCTGTCTAGGAAAGGTTGCCGCAACTATAGCTATATCTATCATCTTTTTACCCATCAATCTCCCTTCTTTTTTTCCATAAAAAATCTACTTCCCATGTTTGTATGCGTACAAAAAATAATAACCGGCTTCTTAAAGTCAATAATTTCATGTTCAATAACTAATTTCCTCAAATTAACCCCTTCTTTCCCCTTATTTTAGACAAAATTTATACCCGTAATTGACCCATAAAATCCACGTAATAATAGCCTATAACAACCAATATAAGCAAACAAATATCTCCAATTCTTTCTATTCTATCTACTTACTTTGATAGATACCGGAAAATAAGGTATAAACAGGAGAATCCCATGTTATATGCACTTTTTACTTTTTTTTGACGTCGATCTGCAGGCTCCACGCGCGTCATAAAAATTCATGAAGAGGGGATTATCTATTTTGACAGATGATGAGGTTATATCAGAGGATCAGAAGGAGAAATACGTAGAAAATCAGTTAGAAATATCATCAGAACCAAATAAACTAAAAAAACTGGATTTAAAGTGAGTTATTAGGAGTTAAATAAGGGATGATTAATATTATTTAGTGAAGAAGAAAAAAGAGAAGAAGAAGGGGCAGAAACGGTGATAACGTGTCATTTTCCAACGGAATGTATGTATCAGCCTAGAAGATTTAAGTCTTTTTCGGCATATGAAGCGCATTATCAGAAACAACATTGTAATGTGTGTTTTGAGTGTAAAAAAGTGTTTCCATCATTAAGAATGATGGAACTTCATATTTCAGAAGTACATGATCCTATATTTTGTTTAAAGAAAGAAAGAGGAGAAAGAATAGTATGGGTTTTATGTATTTTTTTTTTGAAGAGAAATTGATGGGTAATATATAGTTTAAATGTTTTATTGAAAGTTGTCAAGAATTATTTATGAATGTGAAAAAAAGAAAGAAACATTTGATGAGAGAACATTTTTATCCAAAAGCTTTTTAATTTTTGGATGATAGTCGATATGTTTTCTAATATGAGTGTATAGGAATATCATTTCGATGTGATTTATACAGGGATTTCATCAAGAAATACGAGTCTTCTTGTATCATCAAAGAAAAATGTGAAAAAGAAACCAAAACCTAAAAATTTGGAAAAAATGCAACAAGATTCTGAAATAGAAAAACTTGTAGATAAAATGACAACTACACGACTTGTTTCATCGAGTATACGATTTGTAGGCGGTAGAAATAAATAACTTATAGTTATTTTTATTTTTAAAAATGAGGAGTTTATTAATAGAAGAAACTAATTTTAAATAATTAAAGATATAATATGGTACAAAATTATTGAAAGAATTATAGAGTATGATGGTATTCTATCAATTCATTTTTCTAATCTATTATTTTTAGTTAATGAGGAATTTTTAATACCGATTTCGATTGAAGTTTTTGACATTTAAAAAATGGTTAAAGAATATGTTCTTTTTGGCTTAGGTATGGACATATATTTTATGAAATATTTATGCTAAGATTTTATTTCAGGAAACCCATTATTAGATATCCAAGTTAGAGATAATGGTTTTCTTAAAAAGTGATATAAAATAAATATATTAAATATTTATTAAAAAGAACTAGATATGGATTAAAACCCAATGATTCTATTCTTTCAGAGGAGAAACATATGATGATTTATCAGGAAATATCAGAGCTTTCAGATGCTCAATATATTGCAGGAGGGTCAGCTCAAAATACACTTCGTGGAGCTCAAGTATATTAATATATATTATATTTAAATATTTTAAAATATGATAGTATGTTCTTCCTGAAAATTCTACTGTATATGTTGGATGTGTTGGAAAAGATCAATTTGCAGAACATTTAAAATCTGTTTCAAAACAAGAAGGATTAAGAGCAGAATATTTAGTAGATGCTACTACACCTACAGGAGTATGTGCTGTTATATTAAGTGGTAAAGACAGGTATTTTTTTTTTTCCTTTAAATTGCTTCATTTAAACATCTTAAGGTCATTAGCAACACGACTTGCTGCTGCTAGTAATTATAATATTGCTCATTTAAAATCTCCTAGAATATGGGCTCTTGTTGAAAACGCTGATTATTATTATGTCGAAAGTTATCAATTTTCATCTTGTATTTTATCTGTAATTTCTTTATCAGAGGAGGCAGCTATGAAAAATAAGGTATTTATATTCTCTAAGTAATAAAAAAAAATAACCTTTAAGTTATTCATTATGAATTTATCTGCCGAATATTTATGTCATGTATATAAAGATGTAATGGACACTTTGTCCCAATATTGGGATTGTTTAATTGGCAATGAAACTGAAGCCATTGCTTTTGCCGAAGCACATGGTTTAAAGGTCTCTTAAATTATTTCATTAAAACAAATATACTTAATTCTATTAGACAAAAGATACTATAGAAATTGCTTTGTATATTGCTCGGTTGCCTAAAAAAAATACTCGTCGACCTAGAATCGTAGTTATTACTCAAGGATCTAGGGATGTCGTTTTTGTTGAATCTTTCAATGGAAGAATAGTAATAAATCAAACTCCTGTTCCAACTATTCCAGACGATCAAATTGTAGATACAAATGCTGCTGGTGACGCTTTTGCTGGGGGTTTCGTTGCTGGTCTAATTTTAGGCTATTCCCTTGAAAAATCTGTTCGATGTGGTATATGGTTAGCACAGCTCTGTATTAGACAAAGCGGTTCTACATATCCTTTTCCAAAACAAGTGTTTCATGATCAAGATGATTAATTTTTAAATTTCTTATTAAAATAATAAAACTTTAACAAACATATCAAATTCTATCATATATATATATATATATATATATATTTCTTATTAAATCAAAAAAAAAAACAATTCTATACTTTTATAAACTAATTTAATCAATTATATCTTTATTATATTATAATCTTGTTATTTATTCACTAAGGTCTAACCCTTAGTTTTTTCCTCTATTTTTTACTGCTGACATCGATCAGACGCTTAAAATTTAACCTCACATAAAGCAGATAAAAAATGGGACGAGTTATTCGGGCTCAGAGGAAATGGTAAGTCCTTAAAACCTTTTAAATATGATTGTATATGTTTCTGTTTGAGTTGCATCTTTTTTCCCGCTTTTTTTTGAGAAAATTTGAGCGATTTTTGGAGAAATAAAGAAATAAATATAAATAGTAAAAAATAAGGATAAAAAGCACGAGAAAAGGGATAAAAAGCATAGAAAATCGTTATTTTTCATATTAAAATTACCTATAATTCGTTTTTACTGATGGATTTTATGTTAGTGGTGGAATTTTTAAGGCACATCAACGACTAAGAAAAGGAGCAGCACTTCATCGTGTTTTAGATTATACAGAAAAACATGGCTATTATCGTGGAGTTATTAAGGAGATTATTCATGATCCAGGCCGTGGGGCTCCGTTGGCGAAGGTAATTTTTCGAGATCCATATAGATATAAAAAAAGAGTTGAAACGTTTATTGCGAATGAGGGGATGTATACAGGACAATTTATTTATGTAGGAAAAAAAGCGTCATTATCTATTGGAAATGTTTTACCATTGGGAAATATGCCGGAAGGAACGATCGCGAGCAATGTTGAAGAAAAAACGGGAGATCGAGGCTCATTAGGTCGATCTTCTGGAAATTATGTGATTATTATTGGACATGATCCAGAGAATGGGAAAACCCGTATAAAATTGCCTTCAGGTGCGAAAAAAGTGGTTGATTCTACATGTCGTGGTATGATTGGTATTGTAGCAGGAGGAGGAAGAATTGATAAGCCTATACTTAAAGCGTAAATAGTTTTTTTTTAATAAGGAGTATTGATTATCTTACATAAATATTAGTGGAAGAGCATATCATAAATATAGAGTTAAAAGAAATTGTTGGCCAAGAACAAGGGGTGTGGCAATGAATCCAGTAGATCATCCATTTGGTGGTGGTAATCATGTATGTTTTTTTATTATTTGAAAATATATATCTTACAGAATATATAGCAACACATTGGACATGCATCTACAGTTTCTCGTCGTGCACCTGCAGGTCAAAAAGTGGGTCTTATTGCTGCCAGACGTACTGGTTTATTACGTGGGAATATTAGAGTTAAGGATGTATAAAAATATTATATATTAATATTTTATTTTTGGCTCCTTTTTAAAAGCAGCATTATAGTTATATTGTACTATATTTGTTTTTTTAGAGGAATATTAATCTCAAATTAAACATTCTATTAGTTTTTAATTTAGTATTAAAACTTCAAAAATCTTAGTGATCCCTGTAATAAAAATGATATTATTTCATATTACTTTCTCTGTCTGATAAAGTACTTTATATCAATTTTTTGTTTTAATTTTTTTAATAATTATATATTAATATTCATATACTTTGTCTTATATGTATATATAAATATAAGCACGATCAAGTTAACAAAAAACATATTAAATATTATTCAAATAACTTAAATTTTTAGGAATTCTTTATTATTATATATGGACTCGAAATTTAAACTCTTAGCCTATTTTCTCATATATTTTCACTATTTTTGAAATATTTAGAAAAAAGGTAATAAAAGTTTATTAAATATATAAATAAATATATTTAATGATGTGTGAATTTCTTCATTAGAATGAGATTAAATATCTCGTATGTTGTTCTTTAATAAATAGCTTTTTAACTCTGAAAAATATTATTTTGAAATATAAAACAATGTAAAATACAAATTTTATATAACTAATCTTTTTAGGAAAAATAATTTATCAAGAAAATTTTCTAAATTTCTTTAATATAATTCCCTATATTTAATGAGTTTTTATTTAAAATCAAATAATATCAAATTAATTATTATTAATCATATACATATTTATAAATAAATATCTTCAATCCTATAAAAAAATACTATTTTTAAGTAAACGGGGGTATAATTTAGTTTCCTTTACTTAGTGAACTATATTTTTATTTAGACATTAAAAAACCGATTTAAAACGATACCCTTATTTATTGATCAAACCATTAGTCCTTATGCAATAAATAAGATGCAATTCTGCATAAAACAATCTATATCGATTGTACAAATATATAAACCATTGACATATATAATTTAAAAATATTAAAACATTTTCCCTAATATCCAAACACATAATTTAACGAACCATCCTGTTTTTCTATCTGGAGATGAAAAATCGTTCAAATCAATTTTTTTAGAATGAGTACGAAAATTATCAATTTCACCTCTTAAACTTTTTTGCAATTCTGTATCAAAAGTAATAATAAGAGCACTTGCTTCAAGATCTAACGAATGTGATCTACGACTAAAATTCGATGATCCAACAAAAGTTATATATGGTTTACGTCCTTCCGTTTTGTTTTCAGATGAAGGCATTATCCATAATCCTAATTGTTTTAGAATAATGAAAAAATAATTGTAATACTAATGTAAAACCTTTAGCATGATAGGTCCATCCTCCTTCACCATAACGTCCATTCTTCCATTCTTCCAAATGAATATTATTTTGTTTATTAGCCTTATAAACACTTAAAAGGAAACGTTCAGCCAGAAATGAATATGCTGAGGGAATCATTTTCGAAGGCCAGGCTGAATTATAAAATGAATTTGCCTATTATCTATTTATATAGGGAAAATAATAGAAAAAAGAGTACCTGTTGTGACGAAACGATAACACAACCCTTGGAACTAGATGTTAATAATCGTTTCGAATAATCCTTATGTGTATTAAAGTAACCAGATGTGAAAATCCAATCATAATCATTAGATTGATTAGAAAGAAAAGTATCCAGGGTTAAACAAATCCCTTTCTTCTCTGTCGAAAAATCATAAGGTTTAAAAATAGGCGAAAATTGAAATAAAGGATATACTATTGTAGAAAACACTTCATTTGTATTTATAGGTGTCGGTTTTAATAATTTTAATAAAGCAGATGTAGAATGCCTTCTAAAACGCTCAGGATCTTTGCTCGGTTCCGGGCAATTGGTGTCTTTTAACCATACTAATGCCACTTTTTCTGGCGAATCGCTAGGAACCACTTTGTACGATATCGATGATATAAATTGATGAATACTTGCATAAAAATCTGTTAATTGAGCAGACGAAAAAAGATGATAACGATCTTGACGATTCGTAAAATATTCATATGATAAATTTGCTCTAAAAATTAACTTTTCATCCATATATATAAATGATTTACCCTGATAATATCACTTCATCATCAAATCCATATATTTTCATATGCTGGACCCCCCAGCATTCATTAATTCTTGACGGAAGCATCTTCTTTAGCCCTGAAAAATTAGGCGTATGATACATACAAATATCAACTCGATGCTTCCCAAATAATGATATCAATGGAACTAAAAGTGATGCACCCGTAGGATTAGGTGCTTCACGCGTTCCCCGTAATGCATCCATTAATATCGATACCTTTAAATCCATATTTAATGAAAGAGCTTTGTGTAAAACAGTATACTGATTCATCATCAATTTTAAAAAAAAACGCTATAAAAACCAACAAGCTCATACTCCGATTTTCCTATATATAATGTAGATAAGAATACTCTTCTTTTAGCATTCAAAATCTTGTCTTTTAGTGTATAAAAGAACTCTTTTGGTTCAGTTAAAACTGTTATTTTTTCTTTGCTTAAAACAAATGACGGTGCAAATTGACTTAATCCTATCAAAAGATCCTCTAATACAGGTTCTGATGCTCGCATAATACCGCTTTTTATATCATTCTGTGCATTAGGGATCTGTTACATGTTAATCAAAAGCTATAAAAAACAAATCTAACCAGTTCCCGAGCAATAAGCCCTTTAAAAAACATCTATAAATATCTAATTTAGCGCATATAACAGGGAATATCTTGTATTTAACGCCTTATTGTGTACAAAATATATTGGGGGATTATTAAATAGTATCCAGCGAGCCGGCTATTATTAAATCGTAGACATAAAACGTGCATATATTCAAGAGAATTTATATAAAAAGTAAGAAATAAGCGCATATATATAGATATTAATGAATAAAAAGTGTCACACTTTCTAAGGACATTAAGAAACATTAAAAAGATCGGGTTGTATGCGTACGCGTAAGTATTATATATGCAGAAGAAGGGATTAATGCAGATAAAAATAGGCATCAAATGCAAACTATTGGGGACACGAAATATGGACGTCTTGTAGGAATGGATAGGTTCTTTTTTATGTGTATTTAATGTATAAATTGAGATATTTTTAGCTATGGAAATAAGTATTATGAAAATTTGGAAGAAGCGCCAAGTAATAATTTTTTTTTAAAAAAAAGGATTAATTGGATATTACAGATCGTACACGCTGGGTAGACTATAAATCGTCATTATTTGATGCGTCGCAAGTAGAACCTGGATGGTAAATATATATATATAAATATATATATATAAATATATATCTGGAAAAGATTTTTGTATTGACTCGGATAGGAATGCATGGCTTCGATATATGGTTGATGAAGCACCATCGGAAAGTAATACGAATGAAGGTTCTGTAAAAAAATTGGAACCATCTTGGAAGAAACCATTTCAACCGAATCTTACGTTTTCTCGTGGGGCTTACAAGCCATATAATACAGTTCTACCGAAATTTACAGAATGGACGCCAAATGTTAAGGAACGGGTGTCATAATTTGGGGTTCAAATTTTTATTTATGTTTGATTTAGTAGATAAATTATCTATTAAATCAAATATACAATATATATTTATTTCGGATGTTTAGAGGGAAAATAATAAGCAGGGTTAAATGAATTTCGTATTTTTTTTCTATATTCTATATGTTTTTTATATACATTTTTAAATGATATTAAGTCAAACAGTTTATCGAGATTTTAGACGGTAGAAAGTGATAGAAAAATAAAATATACTAGATAATAGGGAGAACACAGATTCTAATAAGGATATTATTATATTAAATTGTTTTATCTTGGAGGATGTATCCGAGGGGATATACGGATAGTATTTGGAAAGATAATGACTTTACCGAATATTTTAAATACAAGTAAATTATATGAAATAACAAAATAATAGGGTTAGTTTCTAATTTTTATCGTGTTTAATAGATACATAATTTGGATTTCACCTATTTGTCTTATAATATCTTTGTTGATTTTATTATCAACAGGGTTATATGTTATTGTTTTGAGATATTATAAAAAATCGAAAAGGTATGTTTCACTTGCTCAAGACAATGATTCATCGAATTTTCTGTCTACATCTTTTATGGATATTTGTTTTTCAAGAAAATCAACGTCATTTTTACATTGTGGATTGGATGAATTAAATAGACAAAATCTTAAAGAGTATAAAATCAAACCATCAAAGCAAATGTCAGTTATTATTACTGAGGGAATAATAGTACTATTTATAATATTGTTATATTATTTTTTTTTAGATGAATCAAAATATCCTCTTTTTATTATTAATAGAATTTTTACATGGGTTGGTTTTTTTTTTTTTTAAAAAAAATGATTAATTAAATTATTTAAAGGTATACGTTTTTATACTTATTGCTATTCGAGCAGCATCGATTGATGTAGAATCTATTCCTCTATCTACATTATGGTATCATACTTCTCTTTTATACGCTTTTCATTTGCCTTTATTTTATATTGATTTACGATCTATGATTATTGCTCATGAGGCAACTATCTTAATTATGTTGTCTTCGATAAATATGGTTTTGGTATTTGTATTAAATGCCATTGTTTTGTTAAGTAGAAAAGGCAATAGAACAGTTCGTCTTATTGCTTTAAATGGACTTAACCCTAGTAAAGAAAAACTTTCATCCATTCTTTCTATGTTTACATTTTCATGGATTGATCCAATTATTATTCAAGGATTTAGGAAAAGTCTTACATTTTCTGATATTTGGGATTTAACAGAAGGCGAACATTCAGCTGCTGTTTTGGACGCTTTTTATACTACTAAGAAAGCATCACATTTAAAATATACATTGGTACGTCATTTTAAAGCGACAATTACTGCCCAATTTGTATGGGGAACACTTTTTACTATAATGTCATTTGCTCCTGTTATATTTTTAAAATTAATTCTTGAGTATATTGATAATCCTAAAAACCAAACAAAAGAAGCAGTATGGATGTATGTTATTGGCATGTTTTTCTCGTCAGTTATTTCGACTTTTTTTATGAGTCAGTCTTATTATGTTGGTCGCAAACTTTGTATAAAAATTCGCTCAGTATTAGTCGGGGAAATATATTCTAAGGCATTGAGACGACATAATAATTCCAGGAGTCTTACTTCTAATGATGATACAATTGATTCCTTTCAAGCTACTATTGGTACAATTATTAATTTAGTGGCAGTTGATGCATATAAGATTTCGGAAGTATATGCATATCTTCATAATTTATTTATTACCGTGCCTTTGCATCTTATTGTTTCTTTTATTTTGATATCTAGGATTTTTGGATGGAGTGCTATTATTGGGTTTTCCGTAATAATCATATTTATACC
The DNA here is from genome assembly GCF_001477545.1 of Pneumocystis carinii B80. Classification (NCBI taxonomy): domain Eukaryota; kingdom Fungi; phylum Ascomycota; class Pneumocystomycetes; order Pneumocystales; family Pneumocystaceae; genus Pneumocystis; species Pneumocystis carinii. Next base: position 269,845 of record NW_017264718.1, read on the forward strand.
TATAAATTCGTATTTTTCAGCACTATATCATAAAATTCAGAAAGAGATAATGTCAATTTCTGATACTAGGATTAATTTAATAAATGAGATTTTTCAAAATATTCGTCTTATCAAATATTTTGCATGGGAAGAAAATGTCACACAAAACGTCAATAGCATTAGAGAAGAAGAGATTAAAAAGCTTTGGAAAAAGTATATTCTTTTATCTTTTGCTTTATTATGCTGGAATGCATCATCTGTAATTGCTTCTTTAATTACATTTTTAGTTTATACAAAAATCGCACATAATAAACTAACTGCTCCCATTGCATTTACTTCTTTAGCTCTTTTCAGTAGTTTTAGAGCTCCATTGGAACAGCTTTCAGAAATAGTATCTAATTTTATGGATTCGAAAGGTATGAAGTTTAATATATGACTATTTTCTAAATATTATTAGTATCTATAAATAGAATTGATGCCTTTTTGAAAGAAGAAGAAATAGAAAGACATAGTAGAGATGCCGATTATCTATTGCCTGATGATTTTATTATAGGATTTAAAAACGCAAGTTTTACATGGGCTTCAAAAAATGACGTTTTAGAAAATACAGAAATTTATTTAAATAGTTTCCGTATTTATGATTTAAACATAAGCTTTCCTGTAGATAAATTAACAGTTATAATCGGACCAGTGGGTTCTGGAAAAACTTCTCTTCTAATGGCGCTTTTGGGAGAGATGACAAACCTTGGAGGTAAAGAGTTTTGTCCCGGCAAATATAATAAAAATTATTTGATTCCTGATCATCAAACGGGCTTTACTGAATCAGTAGCGTATTGTGCTCAACAGCCCTGGTTGCTGAGTGATACTATACGGAATAATATTTTATTTTATTCATCATATGATTCTCAAAAATATAATAAGATTGTCAAAGCATGTGCTCTTGAACGCGATTTTCAGATTCTAGACGGGGGTGATCAAACCGAAGTTGGAGAAAAGGGTATTATACTTTCAGGTGGACAAAAGCAGAGAATTTCTATTGCTAGAGCGTTTTATTCAAATGCAAAATATATAATACTTGATGACTGTTTAAGTTCTGTTGATTCATATACTGCAAAATGGATATTTAATTATTGGTAAATCAAATAAAATATAAGGGATATTTTTAATTTTTATAGTATTAAGGGAGAATTATCAAATGGAAGAACTATAATTATGACAACACATAATGAGAATCTTTGTGTTCCAGATGCAGATTTTGTTATTATAATGGATAACGGAAGAGTTTCTGCTCAAGGAACTCCAAATGATCTTTTTGAATCTAAATTATTAGATAGATGCGAGAGCTCTTTAAAAACTGTACCGTCATCTACTTCTTTAATACATAGTATCCATTCTTCGCAAATTTCTCTTAAAGAACAGGAGTTCGGTTTATATGAAGAAAAAAGTGAAACAAATGAATACGATATCAAAGACACTAAAGCTTTTGATACGTTTGACTCATCTAAAGGAAGATTAATTGAAGAAGAGGGATATTTAAGTACTTCTATGAACAAAAATATTTATATTGAATATACGAAATATTTTGGAGGAAAGTTTTTTCTTTTCGTTCTCTTTTTAAGTTTCATAATACCACCTATTCTGAATGTATGTCAGTCTTTATGGGTTCGAAAATGGACACAGGATAAATCTATAAGATTTTCATACTATTCTCGAGACTTTCAAAAAGATCAGTTAAATGAAAAAAATAACATATTTTATACTATTTATTATTTTTTTATCACTACATTCAAAAGATTTAGTCATATGTCTACCAATCACGCTCATCAAACTAAATATCAAAATTCCTCTTTAAATCTGAATTATTATATTAATATATATATACTTATATCATTATTATATATTTTTTCAACTTTTTTTAGGATAATAATGGCGTAAGATTATTATAATCATTTAACATATATTTAATATGTTTTAGATTTACTGGCGGTATTAGAGTTTCTATTAAATTGCATGAAAAATTATTTCAATCTGTTCTTGGCGCTAAAATACGGTTAATATAAATATTATATGTTAATTATTTAACGCTTACTTATATTAGTTTCTTTGATGCTACACCTATTGGTCGTATAATGAAGAGATTTTCAAACGGTATTTTTTACTTTTTTTCTAAAAGTTTATCTAAAATATTAAAATTAGATATTGGAGTTGTTGATCAAGAAGTATCTTATATATCACTGGTAATTGCTTAAAATTTCGATTTAATATATACTAATTAATTAGACATTGGTTTATGATTTTTTTAACTCAATTTGTTTGATCCTTATAATCACTTATATTATACCAAGTTTTCTGGTTTCGGAGATATTTATCATGATTATATATGTGGCCATTGCTCTATTTTATATCCGACCATCTCGTAGACTTAAGGATTTGGACTCGATTACTAAGAGTCCAATATATCAGCATTTTAGAGAGACGTTAACAGGAATTAATACTATTAGAGCATATGGTTATGAAAAAATATTTATTAGGGAAAATTTACAGAAATTGGACCTTAATAACAGACCATTTATATATCTTTGGGTTTATCCTACTTTATTTTTAATTATTTTTAATAATATATAGGTATGTAATCGATGGCTTAGTGTACGAATAGACTTTATCGGAGGGCTTATTTCCTTATTTGCAGGGATTTTTATAATATTAAATATAGATAGTCTTGATTCGGGACTTGCAGGTAATTTTATTGTGATTATATATATATATATATTGATTTTTAAGGCATAATTTTGTTTTATATTGTTTCTTTTACAGGTTAATAATACTTGATATTATTTACAATTATTAAAATATATAGATCATATGCTTTGGTTAGTACGATTGTATACAATAAATGAATTAAACTTTAACAAGTAAGTTAACTAATTTATTATTATTATTATTAACCTAGTTAGTGTTGAGCGTATTCGAGAATTTTTTTTCATTGAACAAGAGGCTTCTGCTATTATTCCTTCTAATAGACCTGGAAAAGATTGGCCAGAAAAAGGTGAAATTGTAGTTCAAAACATAGTTGTGCAATATATGCCAGAATTGCAACCTGCTATCTCTAATCTTTCTTTTAAAGTAGATCCGTGTTCAAAAGTAGGAATTGTGGGTCGTACCGGAGCAGGAAAATCCACTATTGCTACTGCATTTTTTCGATTAATTGAATTACAAAGTGGTAGTATTATTATTGATGGTGTAAATATATCAACAATTGGCCTTCGTGATTTACGAAGATCTTTGACAATCATTCCACAAGATCCAGTATTGTTTAAAAAATCATTAAGATATAATTTAGATCCTTTTAATATTTTTACTGATGCGGAAATTTTTGAAGCATTACGTCGTGTTCATCTTATAGGATCTAAATCAATGGAGGAAGAATCTAAAAACTCCAATACTAATATCTTTCTAGACCTAAATACACAAAGTTATATTTTAAGTTCTATAGGAAACTACTAACTTATTTTAGTTGAGGAAGGTGGAAATAACTTATCTCATGGACAACGGTATTAAAAATCTAGTAATTACTATAAAATTTCAATAACATTTATTAGGCAATTAATATGTCTTGCACGCTCTTTACTTAAATCCTCACGTATTATTATTATGGATGAATGCACTGCTTCTATTGATTATAATATGGATACTAAAATACAAAAAACTATACGTTCTGAGTTTTCTTGTTGTACTATATTAACTAGTAAGTTTGTCTTATTTTATTATTATATGTTAACATATTATAGTTGCTCATAGATTAAAAAGGTTTCTTAAAATTCTCTTCTTTTTTATATATTAATTATAATTTTTAGTATTATTGATTATGATAAAATTTTAGTTCTCGACTCCGGTAAACTATTGGTATTTCATTACATGTTATTATTTTTCATTCATAATGTTTATTAGGAATATGATCATCCTTATCTTTTGCTTCAAAATCCTCAGTCTGAATTTCGATTTATGTGCGAATCTTCTGGAGAATATAATACTCTTAGACAGCTTGCCCAAGAAGCATATGAAAGTAAATGTATATAGTCATTTTATCGGGTATTTTCTCTCTATTTTCTTTCCTATTCTCTCATTGTTTTTATCGCTTAACATTTAAAATATTTAACTAATTAATTAATAAAATGGTTTCTATAAAATTTCCTCATATTCCACTATGTCTTAAATCTTCAAGTATAGATTCAAGTACTTCTTTTTCTAACGGAATCCATATAATCTCCGTTCCCGTTACATCTCTTTTTATTTTAATCATTTCATGATCACAAAATTCTCTAAGTTGCATTCGAAATCCTTCTTTACTACTAACAACCATTTCTTCTGCACATTTTCCATATAAATAATCAACCGTTATACTTTTCATTTTCGCTTTTTCCTTTGCTTCAATCTGTTGTTCTATTAAAATTCTATACACTTCTCTTGCATGCGGCGTTAATGTTTCTAATACATATTCAATTCCTTCTCCATGTGTTCCTTTCATATTATTCCATACTCCTTCTTCATATGACGTTTCAATTAAATATGGTGCAAACGTCGTTGCATCATGCCATATAAATTGAAATTTACTTATCATTGATTCATCCCATAGTAATCCTGAATTAATATGATCAACACTTGCAATAAACTTTATTTTCTTCGCATTTGCTACTCTTGATAAACATGCTTGAACTTTTTTTGACCGCAATCCTCTTCCATCTATATTATGAACAACCCATACTAAATATTCTATACTTGTTTCTTCTTCTATCCATTCAAGAACCCTCTCCGTCATCTCATATATCGTACAATTGCTTTCAAATCTTTGTTCTCCCCAAAGATTATTAACTAACATATTATATACTCCTTTCATACTAATCTCCGGCTTATATCCATTCATAACTAATACATATTTGTCTTTAAAATATCTTTCAATAAATTCCATTAATAATCTTCGTTTAGATCCAAATCCATAAACTATTAGACTAAATCCTTCATTCAATTCAAACATCCATTGAATAAATAATGAACAGTGGTTATCATATAATGTTTTATATGGATATTCTCTTGATAATAACCGTTTAACCCTTTCTTCACGGCTAAGATGATTTAAACCAAGACGGTTATTTGATGTAACCTTTGTTTTTAATGCCAAAAACCAACGATCCAGAGGATTTTCATGGCTCATTAACTAACGATAAATATTTTACTTGAGTATTAATTCCGTTAAAGAGAATTTAAGTATTTTATTGAAATATCTTAATATTTTAATTTTTTTATAAAAAATTTTTAAGAAAAATTAAGAAATTAAAAAAATAAAGGTAAAAATAAGTATAAAAATAGAGATTAATAAGAGGGATAATAAGAGGAATAGGAATAGAATTAATTAAAATAAGTTATTATAATATAAAGAAATATTTTAATAAGATCTGGTATTCCAGAAAAGAAGAAGAAGAAGAAGAAGAAGATAAATCTATTTTATATAAATGGAAAGTTTTTTATATGAAAAAAGTATATTTTTTTTTCTTATATTTTATATTATTTTATCAGAATATGGACGAATGAGAAATGCGTTTCTAGCAAAAAAATGGTATTATTTGAGGTATAATAAAGGTATATTTAAATATTTAGGTTTGAAATAATATATCCATTATTTAAAAATGAATTTGCGCAAATTGGTATGAAAAGAAATGATCGAATGATTCTACATATCCGGGACCCTAGTTATTTTATTTCATATGCCAGTGGTCGTATTAATATTTCATGTTTATATATTCAATTTAAGTTTCTGATGCGTCAGAATTTTATATCATTGATTAGAGAGAAAGTTGTAGCATTTTTTTTGGATAAGCCTATGCCCCATGACCGTTTATATATTGATATGAATGTTGAAGATCATGTTTTTGACGCATGTGTATTTGCAGTGGTGAATAAGTCAAAGATGCGTTGGTTGCGTGAAAAATATTATAATTTATCATTTACAAGTGTGATGGAATTAGCGATATTACCAGAAACATATGTAGTAATGTCAGAATTTTCTGAAATAGCGTATATTTTGTTGGAAAATAATGAAAGCTTTATTAAATGTATGAAAACACCAGATGTTGTACTGGAATATTTAATTGTGAGTGACCAACCTATTAAATGTCCAAAAAGGTATGATATTTAATAAAAGCGTTTCATTTTTAATGTTTTGATTAATAGTCCGGATCAAATATGTCAAAAAAGTGTTTCATTTTGTGTGAAATTGCCGTCATTAAGAAATTCTCAACAAGTTACTTGTATTATTAATGAATGTATTGCATTTGTTGATATGTTAGCTGAAAGAGCACATTGGAGACCCAATATTTCTCAAAAACTTAAAACTATTCGTGAAGAAGCAAATAGAAAACTTAAGAAACGTCAAGATGAAAAACTAGCGAATGCATTAAAGAAGAAATCTGAAAAAGATAAACAGAAGAAAGAGCGTATTCGAAATCTTAGTCCCCAGGAACAGAGAAAGGTGAATAATATTGTTTTTATAATTTTCTTTTATTAAAAAGTCTGAAATGTATAGTATTTGGATAAAGAACGAGAGAGAAAGTATAGAAAACTATTTAAGGTGATGAAAGCTTAAAGTATTATAAGATAACTTACCCATAATGTCTTGTTTTGTTTTTTTTTCGTATGAATTAACTAAATATTTGAAATGATAATAAATTGTTCTCTTAAAAAAGCCATAAAAACACATTTTGTTCTTTTGCCATGATTGATATACTTTTTTCCTATATACACTCTGCACAATTGTGTATTATATTCATTATATAGTCCATTATAAAATGATATCTACAAAAAGAATCAACGTATATTTTTATTAGTCAAATAATTCATGATTCTGGTAAAATATGTCACTTGGAAACATTTCTAAAATAAACTTTCGAATTGGCTGCTGATAACGATAACTTGCTAGAATTTTAAGAACTGACTTGTAAAGATCTAATGATTTGAATTCTTCTGGATATTTCGATTTTATTCTAGAATCAATATTAGATATATAATAATAATAATAATAATAATAATTGTAACCTTGAGAGAGATTTTAGTGCTTTACTTACAAAAATATGACTAGATAAATCGGTTATAATCTTTAAAATTTCGTCTTGAATAATATTTTTGGATACCAACTTAATATTTTCTTCCAAATCTGATAAACATGAGCAATAATTCCATGGTTCCAACTAATATAAGATTTAAATATAAATAAAATAAAATAGGATGAAATACAAATAATATTTTTTTTATATCCTTAGGCACACAAATACCAATAGGAATACCAAAACTAGTAAAAACAGATGCCCATCCATGTTGCTCTAATATTTGAGAAACTGAGATCGTTATAGAGATTAATCCTAATACAAAAAATGCAGTTCTATTATATTAGCTAAAATAAAAAAATAAAATTAAAATACCCTCTAAGGCTTATTACTTGTGATTTTTCAGCTATATATATGATTTCAGAAATTACACCACTATTCTCAAGAAATGGAAAGCCATTATTATGAGAGCCAATATTTCCTACTGCCCAAAGAGAACTTTTTAAATGAAGAATAATATTTTTATCTTCATATTCATCCTTATGTTTAAAAATATTGGAAACAAAATATTCGAAATGTCCTTTATTTTTTAAAAGTTGACATCCTTCAGATGTTTTAATGATTTCTCCATAAAAATGAGGTGGAATTAATCCATCAAATTCATTACTACAGGAGTCAATTGTTAGTTAATGAAATGAAATAACATACTTTTTTGCAAATGAGAATGCTAACGAAAGATGATTTTCTATATAATTTACATAAATTTCATTTTGTTCCTAATAATTTAGTTTTTAAAAAAAAAATAAAACATACATAAAACCAATTATCCATTTCCTTCTCAATATAATCAAGTTCTTTAAGATAATTAAATCCTGTAGATGATGCTAAGAACCTTATAAAAATTAATTATTAGTAAAGATATAAATATAATATCTACCTTAAACGCAATGGCGCTCCAATATTACCAAGATGTTCTAATGCTGGACGTAATTTTACTGTATATTGAAGATTTTCAAAATCGTAACAAGCTTTTTCTAAAACTTCGACTGCCATTTGACATACCTCAATGCAAGGATCATATAATTGGGTAACAAGTAAAGAAATAGCCCATTTTGTACTTTTGGTATTTTTAGCAAATTTTTTATTTGAAGATAAAAGTGTTCCTAGATGTTTTGTAACAAAAAGTCGTACATCCTAATAAATTAGTTTTAATAAATATATCAATGCGATTCGAACCTTTAGTCCAGCAACAAGGGCTTTTGAAAGAATTATTCGAGGATGCCCATAACTAAATATATTAGTAAATATATATGATATTAAATCATTACAATATATAATTCATATTTATTATAAAATTTAAAATTAAGTCATCTCGGCTCCGAAGTTCTGTAAGATGATAAAACATGTCAAATATTTTCCATTTCTCCATCATTCTAATATATATTAAATACGGATATATGTAATAAAATTCAATACGCAATTCCATCTTTATTCTCTGATAAAGTTCCAAGAAAGACAAAATATCCTGAACTTAATGTCTCCTCCAAGCGTTGTTTAGAAAATAAAGGTGACGGAGAAGATACACCACTTAACTATAATTATTAATAATGAAATGTAATATTATTAAGAATAAGACCGGATCAAGTTGAGCAAGACATTCCGATATCTGTCTTAATAGCTTGCTATCTGACAAATAACGTATACCTTCCGAATTGGCAAGTAATGTAGTAAAAATCATTCGACCAATTTTAATATAACGTTGATTAGGCTGTATATTATTAATTCATAGGTATTATATTACTCAATTGCATTACCCTTGTCTGTTTAATATTTGAAAATTTATAATTAAATGGAAGATAAAAAGATAATAAACGTTTCATAAATTTTGTAGTTCGAATAGATTCATCTAATCTTTTTGGATTTAATAAAGGACCATTCAGAAGCTCAATAACTATATCCCATCTCCATTTTTTATAGTTTTTTGTATTTAAAACCTAATATAATTATAAAACATAATATTTATATAAAATTACCTGAGTATCTAAGAGAAGAGTTCGAAAACGAATGTCGTCAATTTGTAAACCTAACTTAATTTTTACTTGTTCGAGTTGTCTTTTCCCTCTTTTTAAAGGATTCTCCAAAGATGTGCTACGTTCTTTTTGCTGAACAAAATTGGTCTTCATTTTTATTCTATTCAAAGACTCAATCTGAAGAATAGCAGACGTTGCTATAAAATGCTTTTCACTACTAAATTCCAATGCTGATATAAACAACTTTGGAAGAGACTAAATCTAATTAATTATTATAAATTTATAATATGATATAAAAACTTGAAGTTTAGCACCATATTGTAGCGGTAAAATTCTATTCGATAGATGAAGAAGTTCTACAATCAACAATGTTGTTTTCCGGAAGATTATTTTATCCTTAGAGTTCTCAGCAGCAGCCATCAAGGCCTATATAATATTTAGCTATATGATAATTATATTATATATTATATATAATACATCTAATATTCCAATATCCATAAATATCATGATAGTTAATGCTAAAAACTGCTGTAATAAATTGTTTCTTCCAAATTCAGTAAATGTATTCGTAAACATGCCTTCATTTTGTGGTTCTTGTTGAGAAGGTGATGGTCTACCCCATGTTGTAAGTCTTCTACCAGCCAAAAATGCAGATGTTATAGATGATGATTTTATTCCAAAAAGATTGTACAAAATATCAAGAACTATGTCCTTTAAAGATGAGTATATAGGTTACAATATATATTTATATGAAATTACCTGAGTTCTGGATGATGATATACGTAACACATCAACTAAAGAGCGAATTGCTTGCATATCGTACATACTCATATAAACCAAGCCTAATATATTAAAAAATAATATATATCTCTAAATTTTTGTACCTGACCAAGATTTCATAATGCTTACTATTCCATCCCCACAATATTTTAGTCTATATTCTTCTATTATAGGACGAAAATTAGTGACATTAGAAAGAATAAGCTTGGAATAGTTGGTATATGAATACATAAATATATATATTGAAAAATACCTGAAGATCACTTTTTGGTCGAATGAATTTCCTTGTTGCTGGTGTATCTAAAAGATATATAAATAATTTCGCAATTTCATTTGCAATTTCAAATGGTCCATCACTTAATGTTTGAAGCAGCACTTTATTACCACCTGCGCTAACAATAAGTGCTGGATCCAATATAACTATGTAATATATTAATTATACATCTAATAATATCTTTTTTATTACACATTTCTGCTAATGTTTCAATGGATATCAATGACATCTTATCTTTTGTGTATTCAGCTAGAGATACAATGGCACTAACAACACTTTTAGATATTTCAGAAATACCATCTTTGATTCCGTAAAACGTCCTGATTAACTTTAGGGCCTGCTCCCGTTCTTTAGACGTAGAATTATCTTTAATAAGCGATCTAAATGATTTAATAGGTATTTTATATAAATTGAAGATTAAATAACCGTATGATTGCATGTTCTACATGAAATTTCTTTATAAATGATATAGATTCCAGATCATAAATCACAAATCTTGCAATACGATATCCACTAGAAACCTTATTTGTATCTGAGCTAGAAAACATAATTTGAAAATGATGACTAAGCGCTTCCCAGTTTAAATCTTGTTTTAACGTAGGATGAGATTTAATAAGTGATACAAGATGATTGGCGTGCTTTAAATATTGACCTGAATCATTTATCGATTCATCTAAGCTTCTAAAAATCGCTTGCAAACTTTGTATTGGATCAATTGTTTCTATTTGTTCTTTTTATATTTCTTATTAATTATTCTCGATATTTCAAATACTTACCATCCTTTTCCCCGATAGAAACAGAAGAATGAACACTTTTAGATGATACTGTATAAGGTAATACCGAACTTTTCCCATCTTGTTCATAAAATGTATTAATCGTTTTTGTATCTAAAATTATTAAATATCAAACAAAAAAAAATTCTTTTATATTAACTAGATTTTATAGAATCTGTTTGCGTCTTAGATTTTATAATATTAACCTTGGCCTTTAGCTCTTCAATCTTTAAATTTGCTGTATCCAATTCTAATTCTATCTTTTTTCTTAATGCTATATGATTTTCATCTTCTCGATCCTCTGTTCTTTGATCAAAAACCTAATTCTATCAATATTATCCCCTTATTTACTCTTATTTAAACTTGTAGAAGGTTTTCTGCCCCTTCTTTAATCTTATTTTCAATATCCAATTGATTTATCAACTCATCTAACTAAAAAAACCCCATTATTTTTACACCAAATTTTTCCTATTAAAAACCTCATTCTGGTTCTTCATTTTTACTCTATTTTAAGCACTTAAATCTTTCAAAAAAACATAATATTCTTCTTTTTTTTTTCTTTACTTTTTCCTCAATATCTCCCCCTAAATTACACTTTTTAACCCCGGAAAAAAACTTATTTTAACTTACACTGGTTACACTCTTATTTAAACTATATTTTCCATTATATATCGGCCCAATATCCCTTAATTATTGCCTCTTAACCTGATGGCTGCTTCACTAGATTTTTCTTGTCGTCTGAATATATACGTGTTGCCATGGAAACCCTCGTAATTCAACGTCAGAAATTTCGTAATATGTAAAGGCCTAATAAAAATATAGTGAAATGAGAAGGTTTTAAAGAGGTTAAAAAGGGCTAAAAAATAGGTATTTATGATAAAAAATATATGAAATATGTTATTAATGAGATTTAGTACTATGGTATGGTTTTTTTCCGGGAAAAAAACGTCAACAGAACGGCCAGAAGGAGAAAAAGAAAAGTCATCAATGGATATGGTTTATTCGGTGGAAGAAGCACCGGAAATATTTTATAAAGAATCTATGGATCCATCTAGATTACATCCACTTGCGGGTCTTGGGAAAACGCTGGATTATTTTTCATTAGAAGATGGAAAATTGACGAATCTTCCAGGAGGGAAAACAGCGTTTCCTAGCCGTGGATGGAGTGATGATCTTACATATGGAACGGGAACAGTATATTTATCTGGTTTTAAATACTAGAAATTAAGAAAAAAATTAATAATAATATAGCACTTGGTATTGGTGGTATATGGGGGGTTTTTGAAGGAATATTTAGGGCATCTAAAGCTATTTCGATGCGTGTTAAGGTTAATAGTATTCTTAATGCTATGACGCGTAGGGGGCCTCTTCTTGGGAATTCTGCAGGGGTAATTGCTCTTGGTTATAATGCAGCTAATTCTACGCTTGGATATTATAGAGGAAAACATGATGATTTGAATTCTATTATTAGTGGAGGATTAGCAGGTGCAGTTTATAAAAGTACAAGAGGTATTAAAAGCATTGTTATTGTTAGTGGTATTTGTTCCGGAATAGCTGGGATATGGTGTTTTTCAAAACGACTTTTTATTTAGTTTTTTGATATATATATATACATAAAAAAGACCTTTTGTTGTTAGTAATATTTATTTAGATTTAAATCATGCATTTTCTGTGAAAAAAATAAAATAAAATTGGAACTAATATTAGATATTATTTATTTCTATATAAATGATATGATATAATTATGATATAGATTAGATATATAAATTAAACATATCAGATTAGTGATGTTTCATTAGATTCTTTGGATCTATTATACCATTAATTTATTTGACCTTTTTTTTCCTTAATGCCATCGAATGTATTATGTTTTATTTGTTAATGAATAGATTTTTGTTTTCTTTGAGTGGCAATGTTCGAGTAGATTGAGAATTAGGAAAAATTAATGAATCTGAACGTATACATATCACATTATGTTTTTTTTGAGTTCTTCGTTTATTTAAAAGAGTAATTTGACGTAAGCTTAAATTTTGTCGAGTATTTTGTGTCTTTATAGCATGAGTTGAAGGATGTGTATATATACAAGATATTTCTGGACCAAAATCAGGACTGTTAAATAATAACGGATATTTGGCATAATTTATATTCGGTACAATTGATAAAAGATGATTTGATCTATAAATTGCTTGACTAATAGATGGTGTAAATGGCGAAAATGTCTTTTGAGATGATGCTAATGCCGCTAAACGTAACATACTTGTCATAGAAATAGGATATTCCGGATTAATATCTGCTAATCTTATAAGAGGTGTTGATTCATCGGTTTTAGGCATCTCGTTTGTTAGAACTGTACTAAATTGACCTAAATCATCCTTATTCGTTGAACTACATGGAAATGATACTGATAATTTATGAATAATAGCCGGAAGTTCCTCCTGAAAGAATATACGTAGTTGTTTTTCAATTTCTTTCTGTAAAAATTGCGCAATAACCGGAATACTATCAAATGTACTAGAAACCTTTACCGATTCAACCGGATCATTTCGAAAAACTAACGTAACTCCCTTTGCCTTGGAAAATACTAAAATAACAATACTTGATAGTTTAAAATCCGATAAACGTAAAAACATAGGAACAATCAATGGCGCATCCGCCGAAAGTACCCCCCTCCATGTAAACTTCGGATACATCTTTTTTCTTGTATTTAAAGGATTAATCTCCCTTTTATCAACAATAATTTCCCTTTTATATATATCTTACTTGAACTTTAGTCTGTAATACAATATATGCATCTCCCGCATATTTTAACTTAAATAACCCACGAAACCTGTCCTCTGCAAGATCTCCAATCTCTAAAATCTCCAGTTCCGGCGGCTAATTCTTATTTATTCCTATATTTAAAAAATAACAAAAATATTTACTATTGATCCCATATTTAGCTCTTTTATATCAATTTTATCCACAATAATAGGTATTTTTGTACATTTATTAAGAGCGTAATCAAGAAGAGAACTTGTTTTTGCTATAAATAATGGTGAAAACTCCTTATTCCATGAAAAATGAAATGCCATAATTCATCAAAATAATACTTTTTATCTTAATAAAATTTATTATATGTTTAAAAGGTAAATATTAAGGTTTTTTAAGTAAAATAAGGGCCTTTTCTAAGAAATATTAGCAGATTTTAAGACTTTTATATGTTAATTTTTGAGTGAGGTTGATCGATAGTTAACCGTTTAAAAATAAAATTATTAATATAGGTTGTAATTAGAGGTGTTTTTGAGGGTTTAAAAGGGATTATTTCTATTTTTTATAGTTACTAAACGTATCTACATATAATAATTGAGGTATATAGTTTTTTTCAGCGTGAAAAAAGAGTGTTTTTTGATTAAAAAAGAAATATTTAATAATATTTACAGGAATTTGAAGATGCTTGGAAGAAATAAAGTTCCATATTATCAGAAATTGTTTGAAGAAAATGCTCATCTTCCTGTTTATTTTAGGGTGGCGTATTTTTATGTTTTTTTTTATGAATTAAGTTTTTTTAGATGCCAAGAAGTAAGCTAATAATATATCCATATATGGCATTGTGGTGTTTTAGTTTATTTGGCAAATATTTTTAAAGGGTTTTTTTTATTTTTGTATTAATGAATTTTAGGATCATTATGGGGTGTTATGAGATTGATTAGGGTATGTTTTTTTAATAATAAGAATTAATGTAAAGATTTAAGGGTACTAAATAATATATTTTAAGTTTTTTTACTTAAAATTTATTTTTATGTTTTGTTTTTATTTATTAAATGATGTGTTATATTTCATAAACGACTTTAGATTTAATTAATTTAAATATTTTAATGAATAATAAAGATTTGAAGGTTTTTAACTTTTATTTCTCATTTCTTCATTTTGAAGATTCAATTGTTGTATTTTAATATTAATCATGATATATTTTATCAATTTTTTTGAATATATATAAAATAATTTAATTTAAAATATCTTTTTTCTTTAATTATTATTATATTTGTAAAGTTTTAGATACATTTTAATATTAAAAGGTATATTTGCTTCTTTTTATCCAAATATATCTTTTTTATCTTTAAAAATAATACTTATTTCTAATAAAAACATATTATTACTAAAAAAAATGCTATTTACAATACTAAAATCATTCTTTTCTTTAAAAGAATTTAAAAATAAATAATTTTATCATTTTTTTAATAATTTTGTCATTTCTTAAATTATATTATATCAATATTAACTTTAAATTACAATTAAAAAAATATTTCTATTTATAATAAAAATATTTATTAATCTTTTTATATTTCAAATAAATAATCTAATCAAATCCTTTATTTTATCTTTTTTCCCCTCATTTAAATCTTTAACACTTATTATACTAATACGAACCATCATTTTTAATCATTCATTAAATATTAATAAAAAATAATTAATAACTCGTTTCTTTCTAATCTTCTACTAATAATTACATAAAAATAATCATTCTTTTCTTTCAAAATAAAACTTTTTAATTCAATACTTATATTTATATACTTAATATTCAAATTTTGTTCTTTTTTTTAAAAAATAAAAAACATTTACTTTAAATATCACTATTATATATTCTTTTATATACATTCTCTTTAATATTCTTTATATTTTATACAGTTCTTAAGTTAAATCGAATCTCAACGTATTTCAACAGCTTTTTAACCTCTTAAAAACATCTTAACATCTTTTCCCTTTAATCTCATGAAAATAACAACATAATTTAGAATAAATACCGTCTTTAAGGACTATTATACGTTTTTATTGATATTTATATGAATCTATAAGCCTATTTATTAATAGAGGAGATATTATATATTTTTTTTTATATAAAAAGATAAGGATATATGAGATGGAGAGTATAGAGAAGGAGAATACAGTATTTGGAGAGTCTTCTCAGTGTAGACGTTCTTTTTTTTATGAATCAGAGCAAATATCAACATTAAATAAGACAGATGAAGATTCTACAGAAATAGAATCATGTAGAATAGAAGAAGCTATGTGCTGTCATATACACTCTATTCTAAATAGTATTTATGAGGAACCGATTATTTCTATAGTAGATACGGAGAAAATAGGTGAAAATGCAGGGAGAAGGTTTATTACATATAAGATACGTATGAAGGTGAAATAAGGGAAAAAAATACAACAAAAGAGTAATAATTGATATCAATAGAATCTTGAGGTGCGTCGACGGTATTCTGAATTTGAATCGCTTAGAAAATCACTTTCACGATTATTTCCAACATTAATAGTTCCACCAATTCCAGAAAAACATAGTATGTGTAGGTTAAATTGAATAATGATGGACGATTTATGTAATAAATTATTTAGATTTAACGGTTTCGTTATCTAGTGTTAATAAAGATGGGAATTTTATTATTCAAAGGAAAAGAATGTTACAAGTGTTTCTTAATCGATGTGCTTTTCATCCTATTTTGAAAAGAAGTCATGTATTTCATTGTTTTTTAAATGAGGATATACCATGGGTAAGAAATTGATTAAAAAATATTTATATGTGTATATATAACAGAAAAATAGTCGCAAGTTTTAGAGTCACCGCCTATATCCTTATTACCACAAAACATTCTTATGGCACCACCATTAAATCCATGTTCTCCTATAAATAGTAATATTTACCAATGTCTTCCAATACCACCATCAACTGCAAAATTATCAAATATTCACAACAGAGATGAAATACAGTTTGTAGAAATAGAAAGAAAAATTAAAGATCTTCAACAATTTATTGGGAATGATTTAGTAAAAATTAATAAGTCTATAATGAAACATTATGAAGGTAAAACTTTTTTATTTTTTCTTTGTTTTTCTAATTTTTCTTAGATTTAGCATATAATTTTAGTGAATTGGGAGCAGCATATAATATTCTTTCAATATCTGAAATAGGCGAATTGGCAAGTGGGATTGAGCGTTTTGGATTAGCTAATGATTTGAACTGTCAATCTAATCATGAGCTAGTAAGAAATATATATATATATATATATATATATATATATATTAATATATATTTATATTAATATTTATTTAATAGGTTAAAAATTTGGATTCTGTATTATCAGAACCCTTAAAAGAATTTATGCAATTTCATGAAGTCGCTAGATCTAGATTAAAATATAGATATCAAAAAGTTCTACAATATGAAATTATTGTAAATATATTAAATCAGAACAAAAATATTTTAGATGCGCTTGAAAGATCTGAAATGGAAGCACAGAAAATAGAATCATCTTTAGCAAGACTTAATAATAGTGAATCTAATTTGTCTACTTTAAATTCTGATGATCTCAATGAACATGAACAAACTAAACAAATTATACCGACTTTTATTGAAAAAATAACAGGTGCTGTAAAAGGCATGATTGACGTAGATTCTACAACTAGAAAAAAGAATATTGAGAAGATATATGAGAAAATTTCTCAGGTAAATTATATAAAATAAATCATACATATTATTAATAATTAAATAGTTGGAAAATGCCCTTAAAATTACAAAAAAAGATGCCAATATTGTTGGTCAAGCTATAATAGAAGAATTCGAGAGATTTCATGGTTTTATTAGGAAAGATTATTGTGAATTAATGATTAATATTGGAAAATGTTATATAGAATGGGCTAAGAAAAATGTTAAAATTTGGGAAGATGCAAAATGTTTAATTTAAAAACTAAAGTTTTTAAAATTGCGAAACATTTGATTAAAAGTTGAATTTATTAAATACCAAACATTAATTATATTTTCATTACAACAATATATTAAAAAATCTTAATATGAAATCAAATTTAACAAAAACGAATGAATTATAATGTACTTTTAGGTAATATATTTTTCTAACATATTCGTCATTTTTGATCAGTATTGTGTTTCTCTTTATTTTAAATAAATTTACTATATTCAGAAGCTATTTCTAGAATCATATAATATAATATATATAGTTCTATGCTTTGTTATTGCAATATAATAGACTTTTACAGATCTAATAAAAATATAAAAAATGCATATTTAAAATTATCCAACAATTTTTATAATTTAAAATAATGTATCAGAACCTTTTAAAGCCTCCGATGTATCTATCTCATCTGTATCAATAAGGCCTTGTGCATCTTCATCTGATTCATCTTCAATATCTGATAATGTTTGTATTTGAACTAACAGAATAAATATATATATAAATAAATATAAAGCAAATAAATACCTCCTGTACGAACCTCTTCACCATTAATATCAATATTATTTATAAGTTGTTCTAAATTATTCATTTTTTCCTTCTTTTTTTTATCTTTGTTCTCTCTAATAAGTCGTTCAAGCTCTGGTCGATAATTAGTCTCATATTCTTCCACTTTATGCTCAATTGCTGCCAAAAAATCATCCATTCCTAATCCTGTTACTGCTGAAACTGCAACAACGTCTAAATGACGATAAAATTCCTCAAGCATAAGACTCATACTATTGATTAAACTAGACATATATCCTGATCCCTCTACCCCTTCTGCATTCCCTTCATTTTTAGAAAGAGCTGCATGAAATGCCTCAAAATCTGTCATCCATTCCTTTGCAAATTCTGCATCTTGTACATCTGTCTTATTAAATACAATGATAATTGGTAATTTTGTTTTATAAAGAATTGAACATGCGTATAACATTGAACTCATAAATGTTGTACATGACCTAGAACGTACCGTATCAATAATATACGCAATACATGTAGGAAATGATGATGCTAAAGCATCTGTTATAATAGATCCTGATGCTGACCATGTAAATATTTCTAATAAAATATAAATATATAAAATTTCCCAAAAAAAAACCCATTGTACCAATCTGACCAGGCGTATCAAAAAGAACATATCTTCTGATCTAAATTTATCTCCATTATTATCTATATACTTACGATGTTGTTCTTTTATTAAGAATTCCAAGTACTTGATCAAATTTTGTTGCAAAAAGATTCAATGATGTAAGAATAGCTCCATTAGGTCCAAGATTATATCTAAATAATATAAAATTCCTCATAAAACATGTATAAAACCCCCAACTGTTTCATAACTTCTTTATAATTAATTGTATCACAAATATCAATATTTACATTATATGGAACTGATAAAACTGCTGGATCTGATTTAATAGAATAAAATAAGTATAAAAAAATATAATCTCCTGTATAATTTACCAAGATTAATAATATATGGAATCTTTTCCTGGCTGCGCAGGTGGGCATTTAATCTTTGTAGAAATGTTGTTTTTCCTATAGGTTTTTTACTTAATATCTATTAATACATATTAATTTACCTGATCCTGCCATTCCTACTACAAGAATACAACATGTTTTTCCTTCTGACCCCATCTTATATATATAAGTAGAAAGGTGAGGTTAAAAAGTCACGTGATCCCTAATAAAAAAGACCATATAATTAGTTTTATAGGGATATATAAAGGAAAAACCAGATTAAATAAGATCAAGAATCTATATATTTATGAATTATTTATGAATTATTTTTATTAGAAAAAGGATTTTTATATTTATTTTTTATATTTACCATGAATTGAAGAAATTAATATTTTAACATGATATTTGTATTAAATGTTTAATATAAGTAATAATTAGATGATTTGTATTATTTTTCTTAAATAATATGTGATTTTTTAAGAATCATAGTTTATATTAATAAATTGAAGAAGAAATTGAAGAAATTGAAGAAATTATGTATATTATGTATATTTATATGTAATATAAAAAGGATTTATATCAATTGATAATAGTAAAATAAAAGAAATATAAAAAAAGGAAAATTTAGTTTTATATAAATGTATATTTGTTGAGAGCAGTAATAGTAAAAACTAAAGATATTATATACATATATTTAAGAAATTTATGAAAAATAAATGAACAGGAATTGTATATGTTTTTTATAATTTCCGCTTCATATCATTTAAGTTATCGGTTTAATTTTATACATTTGATTCTCGAGTAACTAATCAAGTTCAGTTTATAGTTATATTTTGTCAAAAACATTAATATATATACATCTTACATGTTAAAGGATTATTTTATATCAATGAATAATATGATAGAATTACTTGAAACATTAAATAGTATTCATTGATTTTTTTGTACTTTCCGAATTAATAATATCATGAGATTCAACTATATCTACTAATTCCATAATATTTTCAGATTCTGTTATATCATCTAGTTTACTAGTATCATCTAGTTGAGTAGTATCTTCGTGTTGAGTAGTATCTTCATGTTGAGTTGTATCATCAGGTTCAGCGATATTATCTAACTCAATAGTATTTTCTAAATCAATAACATTATTCAACTCGAAAAAATCCCTTTGTTCAACGCAATTTTCCAAATTATCATTATTATTTTTGGATTCATTATTCTTTTC
The DNA here is from genome assembly GCF_001477545.1 of Pneumocystis carinii B80. Taxonomy (NCBI): domain Eukaryota; kingdom Fungi; phylum Ascomycota; class Pneumocystomycetes; order Pneumocystales; family Pneumocystaceae; genus Pneumocystis; species Pneumocystis carinii. The sequence continues at coordinate 290,228 of NW_017264718.1, forward strand.
AGAAGGATCTTGAAGTAAATTTTCTGTTATAATACTATGATCTACATTCGTTTCGTGATTATTTGTATTGTCAAGAGATTCAGGAAGTTCCGGAATGATAATTTGTTTATTGAGATTTCGTCTTGCAGGAAGAGCAGGTGGTAAAGGTAAATCCCGTCTCATAGGAGGTATGGCTGGTATTGGCCTTTGCCTAAGTAACAATGTATCATAATCCAGATCCGTTCTTTGAGAAAATTGTTTAGAAATAGTATATGGTTGTTCTGTGATAGATTGAATAGGCTCTGGAATTGAAATATGTTTATTTGAAAATGCATGAACAGTATCTGTTGTAGTAGCGCATGATGGTTCACTTAATTGTAATGAATTATATACAATAGAATCTGTAGAAATTTCCGAATAATCTGGAGGGTTTTCATCCAAATTACTTGGTAATATCTTTTTCTTATCAGCTTCGAAGTTTAAAGAAGAAGTTTGTGAAGATGGATAATTTAACGATTCTGAATCAACAGACGTATTTCCTGCTTTGTTATTAGAAATAAAGACGTAATCTTTATTATGATTACCATGTCTTTTTGCAATATAATTTGCACCCCATCGACGTACAGTATTTGTAGCAGAACTAACGCTTGATGACAATGAGCTTTTTTCACCAGAATCAGCCCTTCGTCTATTGTCAAATATAGTATTCTCTCGTATTGTAGCAAATGCTGCAGTAAGACGCTCTTTTTTATTTGTAAATGAGGATTTAAATGAATTTGTAGAAGTACTAGATGTAACGCTCTAAATAATTATTAATATAAAAATTAATTAAGGATAAGATTTTCACTTCATTCTCAGCATCAATGGCCTTTTTATCCATGTCCATATCCAATTTATTTATATCTTCTGATTTAGGTGTTTTAGAATGAGATATCTTATTAAATGTTTTTGGTAAAACAGTAGATTTTCCAAAGGCACTTATTGCAGCTGCAGTAACAAGCGATTTACCACATAAATCCTTGAAAGATTTATCTCCTGAGGTAATTTCTGTATTTGATCGGTTCTCTAGCTCAATTAGTGAACTACTATCAGAAATCGTATTGAATGATGATGATCTTTTCAAAGGATCCTTTTTTACTTCTAAACCGGATGATCTCAATTTTGTAAGTAAAATGGATTGTTTTAATCTATTAGACACTTCATTTTCAGAATTCGTTGAAACCATTTTTGTTAACTCTGATTTCTCTTTCATATCATCTAATACTTCCAATAATGCCTTTTCATTACTTTCTTGCTTTTCTACCACCGGTATTTCTTTTTCTGGTTCGCTTTCTTGCATTTTTGAATGATCCCAAATTCCTCCTCTAAAGAATTGATCTGCTGTGTCATAAAATTCAAAATCTTCCATATAAGGGAAAACAAGTGTGTTATGAATCTAAAAGATAATTAAAAAAAAAAACAAAAAAATATCCAAGTCTATATACAGTCTCACGTATTCTATTCTCGATAACTTTTAATATCATGGGATATGTAATTTGTTTCGAAAATACAATAGGCTCAATAGTCATATCCATCTATATATTTGTTAAATACATATACTAACCATATTCATTTAACCTTTGGCATTTCATAAAATCCATACCAAAGTCGATTGCTCGGTGGAGGTTTAATAATTAATGCTAATGTCCCTTCTAATTTTTTTAATATTACTGCTAACATCAATTCAACCTGTCGAGCTTTAAATCGACTTCCTAAATTTAATGTCGCTGTCGTTGCTATTTCTATCCTAAAATTCCCATTATATGTAATCATTGCATCAATATTTAATTGTCCATCTGAAGAAAGATCCCTAAGCCTAGGACATGTAATATATGGAATACTATCCCCAATATCCACCCCTTTAACTACTATATCTGACAAAAATCCCGGCTTTTTAATTCTTGACACTTTCTTTTTTATTTTCTCAATTATATATTCTTCTGAAAAACGTGTACGGTATAATCCCAGAAATAACCGTCCTAATAATGCATTCAACCATCTCATCTCAAGGTTCGCATCACTAGAATGAATCGTATGAATCAAATTTGACATATGCTTCGCTTCAAACATTAATGGTATCGCTGATACCAACGGATTCTCTTTCCATTCACATTTCTTATCTACTGCCCTACTTGCTTGAATTAATAAAAAATACCAATCCTCTTGATCCGATGGATTCGAATTATATATTAAAAACTTATTTCTTCGCCTCGTTTTATCTAAAATACCCTCATTATCCCCTTCTAACTTTTCCTCTTTTTTTTCCCGAGATAAACAAATGGCATGAGTTCTAGCAAAAAGTTCTCCATCTTTACTCCCTTTAGGCCATATACTAACATCATATTGCGCCATAACAATCACATATTTGACATCTGACCGATTCTCTTTATCATATAAAAATAAATTTCCATGTTTTAACACCGCAAAAAAAAGTACCGGCCTCTTTCTTTGTTTCCTCATACTCCCCGAACTAAAACTCACTACCCCGCCATAATTCCCCTGTATTTGTCCTTTCATATTATTTCTCTCTCCTCCTCCTCCTCCTCCTCCTCCACTTATCGCATCCTCCTGTTTTTCAAATTCTATCTCATCCACCTCACGTGTCACCCGCATCCATCCCGTCTTATATATACCCGTTCCTTCTTCTTCTAGTTCCTTTATCTTAACTTTATTCCTCCTGTTTATACTATATTTCTTGACCGTCTTAATCCCTCTCTCATCAATGTCTGGTAAAACTATCCAGCTATAAACAAAAAATACTACTAAAACAACTGGTATAAACGTAATTCCTCCTAATATATATACAAATACATAAGCTTTAACTTTATCAATGGAAATGTCCATTTCATGTGGTTGGGTTGTCTTCGTATAAGGTCAAGGAAACATCAAGCTATAAAGAGTAGAACATAATTTAATGATATTTAATAAATGTATATAAGAAGAATGAGTAAACAGTAAGTAAATAGTAAGTAAATAGTAAGTAAATAGTAAATCATGTATAAATAAGAAAGAAAAAGGTATAAATAAGTTTATGGGGGGGGGGGGGTTTGGAGTAAGATGATAGAGGGGGTTATGAAGGGTGGAAGGGGTGGAAGGGGTGGAAGGAGTAGAAGGGGTATTTTTATTGTTTGAATAGGGATTTATATTAAATTATTAATATAATATTTGAAGATAATTTTAATGGTATAAAAAGGAGAAGTAGTAGTAGTTAGTTAGTAGTTATTATTATTAGTTATTATTATTAGTTATTTATTTATTATTATTTATTTATTATTAGTTTTTATTATTATTAGTAGTTATTAACTTTTTATTATTATTTATTATTATTAGTTATTATTTATTAACTTAATATTTTATTAATTATATTATTAACTTTTTATTATTATTAATTATATTATATTATTAATTATTTTATTATTATTAACGTCTTATTATTAACTTATTATTATTAACTTCTTCTTCTTCTTCTTATTTATTATCAGCTTTTTATTAACTTCTTCTTATTATCAACTTGTTATTTATTAACATTTTATTAACTCCTTTTTATCAGCTTTTTAATTTATCAATTTCTTATTATTATTTCTTATTAATATTTCTTACTACTATTTATTACTACTATTTATTACTATTATTTATTACTATTATTTATTACTATTATTATTAACTATTTATTATTATTATTTAATATTAACATTTTCTTATTAACTCTTCCAACTCCTTAATTCTTTATTAATTTATTAACTTTTAACTTTTTATTAACTTTTTATTTATTATCAACTTAACTTATTATTAACTTTTATTATTAGCTTTTATTATTAGCTTTTATTATTATTTATTACTATTTATTACTATTATTATTATTACTAACTTATTATTATTACTAACTTATTATTATTACTAACTTATTATTTAATATTATCAACTTTTTATTTATTAACTTCTTTTTATTAACTCCTTATTAACTTCTTATTATCAGCTTTTTAATTTATTAATATTAATTCTTATTATTATTTATTACTATTTAATATTAACATTTTCTTATTAACTTTTAACTCTTCCTTATTAACTTATTATTTTTACTTATTATCAACTTTTTATTATTATTAACTAACTTATTAATATTATTAACTTAATATTATCAACTTCTTATTATTATCAACTTCTTTTTATCAACTTATTATTAACTCTTTAATAACTCAACTCTTTATTAATTAACTTTTTATTATTATTATTTATTTATTATTTGTTACTATTTATTAACTTATTTATTATTACTTCTTATTAACTCTTATTATTTATCAACTTCTTCTAATTAACTCCTTTTTATTAACTTTTATTATTAACTTTTAACTTTTACTATTAACTCCTTATTAACTCCTTATTAACTCCTTATTAACTAACTTCTTATCAACTACAACTCCTTCTTATTAAAAGGTTTTTATATTTCTTAAAAATCCAAGGAATTAGCTTTTTAGCTTTAATTAAAGGGATTATCTCTAAAAGAACAAAATAAATTAAAAAAAAATAGACTGTTTATTAATATCTTTTTTTTTTCTGGGAGAAAAACTATGAATCAAGGGAATTTCCAAGAAATTATAGTTATTGGATATAAAAATGAAGGGATATTAGATGATACAAATATATATGTTTATGATATGTATACGGGAAGTCAGATAATGAAATTTAAACAGAATGATTGTTGTTTAAGAGGAGTATTTATTACGGAAAACTATGTTTTTTGTAGCCAAAGAGAAAAACCAATTCTTCATATATATTGCTGGGAAAAGGTTGATATATAGTATTAAATGAATCAAGGAATAATTGGTGAATAAAGGAAAGTATATATCAAAAAATGGTTATACCAGAGATATTGACAGCATTTGCTGTTTCTCATGATGTTTATTGGGCGGTTGGAGGTACAATACAAGGAAAAATATATGTTTGGCAGGTAGAAAGGATAATTATTTGATATTAAATCTAAAAATCAAAGATAACATCAGGAAATTTAATGTTTGTTCATGAAGCACATTATCAAAAGATAGCAGCGATTACATTTGTGATGGATGATGGATTTTTTTTAACAGGATCTGAGGATTGTTATTTATGTTTATGGAGTTTATCAGATATACTTGATTTATATGGAAAAAAGGATAGAGGACCAGTAAAAACATGGAATAATCATACATTAGGAATTACAGATATTGTTTGTGGGTATGGTACGACTAATTCAGCAAGAGTTTTTACATCATCATTGGATAGTACAGTAAATGTTAATTTTAATTTTATCAATATAATGAAGCTAAAATTTAAAGGTATGGGATTTAAATACTCAAAGTCTTCTTACAACGTTTGTTTTTCCTAAGCCGATAACATGTCTTGTGGTAGATCCAGCAGAAAGAGCGTTTTATGCGGGCAATGATCAAGGTGATGTTTATCTTGTTGATTTATATGGAATTGCACAAGAGAAATCTTTAGAATCTTTTTATGAAGCAATAGGAGGATCAGGAAAAGTTATTCAAAGTGTTAAAGATGAATCAACAATATTTAAAGGACATAAAAGTGCAATTTCATGTTTAGCATTATCTTTTGATGGATCTCTTTTAATAACAGGATCTCAAGATCATGATGTATTTATATGGGACATTGCTACTCGTCAAATAATTCAAACATTTAGTAAACAAAATGGTAAAATATATTATTTATAATGTTGAATTATTTATATAATTTAGGACCAATAACATCAATTTGTTGTAAGGTTATTTATAGAGGATTTTTTGAAAGTAAAAAATCTTTACAAAACATACCTACTTTTAAAAAAGTTCAAAATTTTCAAGATATGAATGATTATTCTATTTTAAAAAAGTTAAATGTTTTCAATGAATTGAAAAATAAAACGGCATGGTATGAAGATGATTCAGCATTGATAAAAAAAGATTTAACTGAATTTATGGTAAATATAATGTAATCATTGTTAATTTATATCTAATAATATCAAGTCTATTACATCTGAATCAGCATTGCAATTACATGTTAAAAACTTGCAAAATGAGTTACAAACATTATACGGATATTATTCTGATTTGAGAGAAGTTCATCAAGAATTATGGAAAGAGTATATGAAAACTCAAATAGTGGATCATGATGAAAATTAATATTTTTTATAAAAGTAATATACAGATGGAATATTTTCGTTGATTCATATGAATATTTACATTTTTAAAATTTTGGTTATTTCAATGGGTTAGATATTAATACAAGTTTATCATTATTACTGGATTTTCACTTAAAACTTTTTATATCTTTTAATTACATTCTTCCAAAGCTAATAAAAAAAGTAAAGTTTTATTCCTGTGATATTAAATGGTTATTTACTAAGGATTAATAGATAATAATATTCTGTATTTGAGTTTTTTAGATCATTTGATTAAGAATTTTTAACTCATTTAAACATAATTGGGTATATTTATTAAATTAACCTAAAAAAATATCTTTTTCATAAAAACATTAAGAAGGAATCTATGTTTTGATATAAAAAATGCATTTTTTTTTGAAAAATTAATGAATTGTTAGATTAAACATATTTTTAAATAATAATTATAAAGGAATGCATCATCATTTTTTAATCTCAAAAGTCTTATTTATCTTTCAAAAGAAAGGGTTCTTTGGATTTTTAAATTTATATTAAATATATCAAATATTCTTTTGATAATCTTTAAAAATATGATTAAACATTAAAGGTTAATTTGTCACTTATTTTTTTTACAGATAAATCAGTATCTTTTACTATGAATTACTTCATATCTATTCATTTAAATGATTATTAAAGCTTTACATACAGTGCTATGAGAGACATAAAACAGAAATAAGCTAACAATATAAAAATTCTCAATATACTAAGGAATATCATTAAATACAAATTTCAAAATATAAGAGAAAGTATATAAATATATATTTATATATTTGTCTAGCTTATAATTAATAATATTAAGCACATTTAGTGCTTAATACAAAGCCTTTAATATTATATATTTGGTCATTTTGAATAGGGATATTTGAAATTATTGGAAACATCAAATAAAAAATATTTATTAATTATATATATTAATTTTTAATTGTATATATCAGGTGGGCTCTTATTTTTATCTATTCCTAGCTGTCTTAGAATTTCTAAAACCCCAGTATTTTTGACCAAGTTTAATTCTTCCTCTGATTTTACTAGTAACATTCCAACCATACCAGTAGTATTAACACTTATATTGTTCCAAGATTCCATAACACGGGGTACCATAAACATCCATTGTTTAGTCATTGCAAAATTATAACTAATTTCATCCATTTTAAAAGTTTGAGAAGCTTTTGTTGTAAATAATAACAATTTAGAAAACATATCACTAAGATCCTTTGGAGAAGATGAAACAATAGGAGAAATATAATGAATAAAAGGAATCTTCGGATGAGACCATGGATTTTTTACTGCTGTTTATGTTATTAAATAAAAATATTAAGTGGTTATATACAATTTTTGATATTTATAATTTCATCTGGATATAATGTTGATACAGCGTTATCCTTTAAAGATATAAATTGGATATGTTTGTGAGGTTGACTATAAAAATAAGTATAAATCATTGATAATCATAAGTTTATATATATATATATATATATATATACCTTGCACCAGATTGAGGTCCACAATTATAAAATGCCAAATGTCTATCTTTCATAGAATTTAAACACTCCCAAATTACTGTAATATCATTTATTAATAATCCTTCTGTTTGTTTTTTAAATTCTATATTGAATTAAAGTTATATTTTTTACTTTTTTATAAAAAATACCTTTTGTTACAAGCAAAAAATGTCTTGGAATAATTGGAAATTTATTTAAAACAATGAAATATTCATCTCCAACATTTTGAATATAAAGTGATGGTTCTGGCGGATCAAATGGATCAATAAATATATGTTGATCAGACGTATTATGATTTTCCTTCTTTTTAATAAATGGAACATAAGAGAGTTGAAACTATCAAGATAAATAAATGTATTCTCTAAATAATAAATATTCACATTAATCCGATCTTCTTGAATTTTTTCTTGAATTGATTCTGTAAATGTTAAAGCTCCAAGATCTAAAATTTTATTAATATATATGTATAAACCATGAATCTCTTTAAGAACCTACTTTTTGCTTGAACATATGTTTTTCTAATGTTTTCTTCTAAGTTCTGGATCATCTTTTGAAAAAAAAAAATAAATTATTTTTTTAAAAAATATAACCACTTAAATTCTAATAAGTATTGATGCCCAGATTCAATATATAGATATTAATAACAATATAATTTTCATATTATAGTTGATTTAGATTTAATAAAAGTTATATATTGATCGATAATATTATAGTAATTATATAAGCGAAATTATTTTGAAAACTTTTCTGTTTTTGAGTTATTTTTACTACATTTTTTCCCTATAAAACCTCGGCAATTTGCCGAAGAACAATAACAAATTTGTTGTTCTGCACCTTCAAACCAACTATTAATAGTTAAATAATAATATAATAAGTTTTTACTTTCCTAAAATTATAATCATATGTTATATCTTCTCCAGCAAATAATCCAGCTTCTCCAGCAAAAACACCAATACGTGGAATACCTTTTACATACCATTTTTCAATTTTACAATTAGGCTCACAAGAATGGTTAATAAAGCGAGATTCATTTCCCTTAATTCCAGCATCCAAAACTAGTCCTGACTCAAAATTTAAAAAATAATAATTCTAATTGTATTTAAATATATATTTAATTCGAATTTAAGTAAATTTTACCTGAGCATTTTTGTAAATACTATTCATTCTACGAAATAGTTCTTTTTTCTCTATTACTTCTCCACAGTACTCAACTATAAGAGAGTTTGCTTCGAAATCACGAAGAGATCGAAGACCAAATCCACAATTTCCTGTCTATACTGTTATTAATAATATTTTTTGTTTTTTAAAGAAATGTTAAACCCAAACAATTTCCGTATTTAAAGAAGAAAGTCTCCCCTCCATTCTCTTTTTTGTATAGTGTTGAAAAGCACGATTAGAACATTCTTGAGAATTATTAAGAGCACATGTAGTATCATCACATTCATAAAAAAGTTCTCTTCAAAAATTAATAAATTCCTTTTTTTAAATATCTTTTTAAACCTATTTAAACAACCATCCCCGCAATTAGAACCTTGCTTGCAATTGCATTTAGGACGAAAAATCTTTTTAAACTTTTCTTTACCATAAATATCTAATATAAATTAAATTTGTTCAAAATTTAAAAAAATATTATCAATACTTTGTTTTATATATCTCCAACCTTCCGGTCTATATGTTATTTTCGATGTAGCAAATAAATTCCATGGCAATTTAAAATCCCTTAAATGATCCATCAATGTAATCCCATAATACATTGGCAAAGGAAATATTTCTTTTTTTTTCAAATTATTCAAATCCTAATATCCATTAATATATATATAACTATATAATTCAAATCTAACCGATTCTCTGCTGCAATTAAATGAAAATGCATAAAGACCTCGAGTTAAATATGTTTTTCTTTTTTTTACAAAATTTTTACTTGTATCTTTATCTTCACATGATACATTCCTTTTTTTTTCCACATTATCTCTATTCAAAGAACATCGTGCCGCTTCAACTGCTTCAAATAAAATTAAAGATCCTTTTTTTTTGCTTGGAATTAAAGATTTAGAGAAAAAATTCCTCAATTTATCAACGCATCCTCTTCCTTCTTTATTATAACAATTCCCCTCTAAACAATTTTTTTTTCGCAAATCTCTTAACCGCTCTGATATCATAGAAATTGATTCAATTAAACTATATTATTCTAATTGATATCAATTACAATTCTCATCATTCCTATTTGTTAACAAATATATATATTCTTAGATATACAATTCGAGGCTAAAAATATCAAATTTTCTCTTAAAAACGTCAAATTCTTATTAAAACTTAGAAAAAAATATTTAAAATGTTCTTTTTTACCTCAAATTTATCATTTTTTTTCAACAAATAATTAAAATTTTTTTAATCTTTTGTCAAAAATCAAATCTGAAGCTGATAACGATAAGATGATAAACCCTGGCCCTAACCCTAAGTATGCTATTAACCCTAACCTAACACTCCTAGCCCTATGCATGTAACCCTAACCCTATATCTCCCGATATACGACCTAACCCTGGCCCTCATACCTAACCCTAAACTACAACGTAACCCTATACTACAGCATAACCCTAACCCTTCCTGTGCACTCCTCCCTAACCCTAACCCTAATATAGAAAAGCCTGATCTATTGGTTTTAATGTATCAATTTTATTTTTTTATACTAAAACAATACCTTTTTACTCTTGAAATGCATATTTTCTACATAAACAAAGACATTTATATCTTTTTTTTTTATCAAACTTGTTTTTTTAAATATTTCAAAAAATATCACCAACTGGCCTTTTAAATATAAATATATAAATATATAAATAACAAGAAACAATTACTTTCTGAACGCCAGGCAAGTATCCTTCAAGTGCATTTAATCTAAATTGATACTAAATATCATCATTAATATAATGCATACATATATATATATATACTCGAGAAAGACGAAAATCCCTGAAAATACCACGTCCTTTTCCTGACTCAATGCATCTATTTTTTACGCGAGTTATACGTGTATTGGAAGGCATTTTAACTAGTTGTTGTTGAGCACGAATTCTTACATCAGCAGGTAATGTAGTATTTCTGACGATATAACGCAATGCTTGACGTAAAGGCTCACTTTGAGCAACAGCTATACGTCTACGAAGATCACGTAAAACACGACACTAAGTGTATTAAGAATGATTTATAAAATATAGAAAAAAACCTTCATTAAATCATGCAAAGAGTATAAAATGTGATTATATGCGGGATGATAAAGCAGGATTTTTATTTTTCTTGAAATATATGCGTTATATATGCACTATGATTACGCTCATGATAAATTCTTAAATAAATGTTACGGACACACGGTGTGTTCGTAAAATACTGGATTACGACAACTATATATATATCCGTATATTCAGATATTGTCAAGCATACAGATATTCTAAATTATATATTTGAAGCATAATTGAGACTTTATAACTATTGATTTTATAGTGTATTGGCATATTTTTCTCGGATTTTTTATAATTTCTATTATACTTTTATTGGTAGATTGAAACATGTCAAAACGATTATTACGCAGTGCGCAAATTAAATCACAGATATTTTATAATAAACTTGCAGCTGGACCTTCTTTTGAAGATTTTATTAAATCTAGTGTATCAGGTAAAACGCCATTAGAACTTCCAAAACCAACACGCCTTCCAAATTGGCTACGTACACGTCCTATTCCTGATAGTGATAATTATAAACGTATTAGACGAGATCTTCGTGGTCTTGGGTTACATACTGTTTGTGAAGAAGCGCGATGTAATATACCTAAATATACGATGTGTGATATATAGGATGTGTGATATATACGCATCGTATATTATGTAGAAAGTATAATAATAATTATATAGGTCCAAATATTAGTGAATGTTGGGGAGGAAGTAGTAAATCATCTGCTACAGCTACAATTATGTTAATGGGGGATACATGTACACGAGGATGTCGTTTTTGTTCAGTTAAAACGAGTGCTACACCTCCACCACTTAATCCAAAAGAACCTGTACATACGGCAGAAGCTATAGCCCGTTGGGGTCTTGGATATATTGTATTAACAAGTGTAGACCGAGATGATTTAAAAGATGGAGGGGCAGCACATTTTGCAGAAACAATTATTGAAGTAAAAAAAAGGTAATATTATTGAAATGAGACGTTTTAAATTGAAATTGTGTATAGATCGCCAAATATTCTGGTTGAAGCATTAACAGGTGATTTTGGAGGTCAAATGGATAGCGTAGCAACCGTTGTCATGTCAGGATTGGATGTGTTTGCACATAATCTTGAGACAGTTGAAACGTTAACACCATATGTTCGTGATAAACGAGCTACATTTCGTCAAAGTTTAAGTGTTTTGGAATATGCAAAAATATGTCGACCCAATTTAATTACAAAAACGAGTTTTATGCTTGGTATTGGTGAGACTGAAGAAGAAATTGAAGCAGCACTTAAAGAATTACGTAAAATAAGTGTTGATATTGTTACATTTGGCCAATACATGAGGTAATTTCAGTGTTTTTTTTTTTAATGACGTCTAACAAAATATCTAGACCAACTAAAAAGCATATGAAAGTATGTTATACGTTTAAAACGTTTAAATCATATAAACTAATGTTGTCAAGGTGTATGAGTATGTTCATCCAGATACCTTTGAAAAATATAAGAAAATGGCAGAAAATATGGGATTTATGTATATTGCATCAGGACCACTAGTCCGATCTAGTTATAAAGCCGGTGAACTATTTATTGAAAATGTTTTAAGAAAGAATCAACAAAATTAGTGAAGATATCTATAAAGCATATGAAAGGCATTTTTGTATTGATATTTGACTACTTTATATGAATTATATAGATGATTGACAATAAATATTTTTTAACTAATTTTTTATTAAATATTATTTGCCCTTTTTCATAATAATTGCTTTTAGCTGTGCTAAAGTAATTAACAATGCTTCTTCTGTACGTATTGTCCTGCAACCTTGGGCAGGACATACATTTATCCATCTATCAAAAAGTTCTTCTGCACGATCTCCTCCAATATCCAAGTCCTGATCAGCATCTACCGCCGCTTCTAGTCCTGCTAATCCCCCAAAAACAATAAGAATATGATTAAAATTCGGAATATTATCCTTTATTTCTTCAAATGCCACGCCTCTTTCTGATGTACCAATAATCAAATCATAACCATTTTCATACGGTGATTCTTTCAACACTGCTGATAAAGAACTGGCAAAACGAACAGTATAACCCCAATAATATCCCATTGTTTCTCGTGGAGTAGATGGACTTACCACCTCCGCATTAATATATTTCTTTTGTGAAGACGTTTCCTTCATAAACAGAGTTACACGAACGCCTGGATCAATTTTATCCGAAACTAGTACCTTTCGTCGTAAACCTGCATCTACTAGCGTAGAATTCTTAGGAACCTTTGGATACAATGAGGAATCCAATGTAATGCCTTCTCTGTATGGAAAATCCTCATCTCTACGTAAATGATGAGGACAATCTAAAGGATTTAATAGTCCAGTAAACCGAAGATCGCGATGTATTGGAAATAAAGATTTTCTCAAATATCTTTATATAATTATTTTATGAAATAATAATTTTTTTTAGAATAAAAGCATACTGTGGTGTTTCCATATAACGTAATAAATGAATAAAAAACGTATTTTCATTATTTACTTCATCATGCTTTCCAAAATTACTTTGTTCCTTTGATATTCCAGAATCATCAAAAATAACCACTTCATCTACACAAAAAATAACTAAAGCTCTAGCAACCTTTTTAACCCTTAATTCATTTTTTTTGAATAAAAATATATTCTTTAATACTAACCTGTCCTACAAGTACTGTTTTTAATTCTAACCCTTGCGCATTTGAAACAATACTTCCCGGAAGTGCAATAGTAACTATTTCTCATTAAACCCGCCAATTTATCAATATAAAAATACCCGTATATTTCCTAGGCCCTGTAGAAACAGTATGAATATTGTTTTTCGATTGATTTATCACTAATTTATTCTTTTTTCCCCGTTTACTATTAAATAATTCAATTTCATTCCTTTTTCTCTGATTTAAACCCTTTAAAAAAATTCTTCAAATTCCTAATTCCTCTAACCTTATTAAAACGCATTTTCTAATCATTCTATTCTTCTTTTTCTTCCATATTCCTCTTTTCTTTAATATTATAAATTACTACACCATATAAAAAACCTCATTTTTTCTCGCAAAAAATCTCTCTTAAATACAAAATAATCCCTTCATATAAATAACATAATCTTATTAAACTATTCTTCTACTAAAACTTATCCTTTTATATTAACATTCTCAATATTTTCCTTCTCTCTCCTTTTAGCTTTTTTTATTAAGGTTCTATTGAACCTCGGGGGACTTGGGGGTTTATATAGTTTTTTTGAATTGCTTTTTTTTTTAATTAACGCATACAACACGCATACAACACGCATACAACACGATAATATATATTAATTACCTCCGCAACATGTACCGCATGGAGGCAAACGAATATCATCAATACTACCCAATCGTCGTCCTAAAGGTCTTCCGCTTGAAGAATCATATCCCCATGTACTTCTATTATTATTGAATCTATTTGACGAAGTATTGGGGGTTCTTTGTGTATTTTGTTTCAAATGATATTTTTCAATAGCTCTTTGTGGGTCAAACTGAAGAATATTAGTTTACGCGAACCCTAAACCTAACCCTAACTGTAAATAAAGTGCTTATATAAAGCATAAAGATTAAATAAATTTGATATGCAAAATCATTTAATCTAATGAAATTAAACATGGTTTTTATTAATATATAGAATTATTTACCTAGCAAAAAAAGGTTTTTCTTTTAAAATAGTTCCATCTTTTGATATAAAAACAGATGGCATTTTTAAGAATTATATTTTATTTCTAGAAAAATAGAGTATTAAAACTTGCTAAATAATATATTTTGCAGTGTATTATGTAATGTATGCGCAATATATGCGTAATATATGCGTTATATATGCGCAGTTATGCACTTTATGTATGTTATGATAGCCCCGGATAGGTTGACTAGTATCTTGTCGAAAATAATTTTTTGATCGACTTAAAATATATAATATAATGTAGATAAAATATATATTAAGTATATAAGATATATAAATATAGAATCTTCTATATAATATGTATAGAAATAAAAACCATAGATATTTGGTTTAATATTTCAGTTAATTTTAAATATATCGTATATTATAGCAAATTAACAGATATAACAGATTGTATATGATAGATATCTGTTATAGATTAGAATCTATAATATTAGATTATAAAGATATAATATATATGTTAGTTATAATTTTGATTAAATACGGGGTTAATATCAGCTGGATATTGAATTAAGATGAAACAGTTATTATATTTGTCATTGAAATCACCATGTTCCTATAGAAGTTCATTAAAAATTCAAGAATCATGGGTTTATCGCTTTTTATTGAATAAACAATATCCGGATACATATGTTAAACCTCCAGGGTTACTTGTAGTTGGACAATTTTATCCAACATATACATGTGGAAGACGTGATAATAATAATATTTGTGAATCAGATATAAAATATCTTGAAACGAATCCAACAGCAGTTTTTATAAAAACGCTTCGTGGTGGACAAATAACATTTCATGGTCCAGGACAAATTGTTGGTTATCCTATTCTTGATCTAAAAGATTTCAAGGTAAGTTGTTTATTTGCCTTTAAAAATGTTTTATAAATATATAATATTTGTTTTTTATCACAGATAACTCCTAAAGAATATGTTAATCGACTTGAATCCTCTATTATTTCGACATGTGAGACCTTTGGAATAGCTGCTATGCGAACAGAACATATAGGTTTTACGAATAAAAGAAAAGAACATATCTAATAGTTGTTAAATTTATAGGTGTTTGGACATCACCAATACGAAAAGTTGCATCGATTGGCATCCATCTTCGACGACATATTACATCTCATGGAATAGCTTTAAATGTTTCTACTGATTTAAGTTATTTTAAGAAAATTATTGCCTGTGGTCTTAAAGGTAAAGAAATGACAAGCTTTGAACGAGAAGGTGTATATGTCCCACTTGAAATTGTACAATCCTGTTGGGTTGAAAAATTGGCAGATCAGCTAGGGTGTACTATTAATCGTATTAATTCTGAACAAGTAGATGACATTTTATCAAATCAATGAGTAAATAAATGATCAAGAAGCTATATCGTTTAAATAGCACATTATACTTATACCTATCATTACAATACAACAAGCTGGAAAAAATGTTATCCATAATTTATCTCCGAAAACCTCATTTATATTCTCATTTCCTGTTTTTAAAAGTGCTGTCATATGATATGTTGATTGTTCTACTATTTTTTCAGTCCTTTTTGCACGATATTTCCATAATTCTATTTCTTTTTTCATATTTTCTACCATAGCTTTTAATGATTTTAATTCATCTTCTGAGTTTTCATCTTTTTCCAATTTATTTTTCATTAACTCTGTATTCATTTTCGTTTCAATTGTATCTTCCACTTCTAATGTATTATTTTGTTCTTTCAATAGCTGCTCAATAATCTGTTTACATGTTTGTTGCTTTGTCTTTTCTTCTTCTAAACATTTGATTTTTGCTGTCTTTTCCTCAATTTCAAGCTGTTTTGATGCTAAAACCTCCAAACTAAGAGGCTGAGTACTTTTTTTATGACATTTAAGATTTCCTTTATTTCCAAAATTGTCTGAATGGTTCTTTAAAATATCTTCTGGCTGTATTTTTTCCAAACTATCATCTCTACACTATATTTTCACTAAGATCTCATCCAGAAAAAAAAAAGGGTAATTACATCATAAAATACTGTATCTTGGATATTATTAAGCATTTTCGTGACCAATTTAATGTCATTCATCTGCTGTTTTGCCGTCTTTAGTCCTATCTACCATTATAAACATTAATATATATATAATTTCATAAAAATCTTCACATTCAATGTCTGTAAAATATTTTCCACATCTTTCCCAATGCATTCATTCATTTTATCTTCTTCTAACACTGATTTTGATTGTGCTACTTCATTAGAAACTAGCACACGGAGCGTAATCGTATCAACTGCCTCTGTTGTACCTGTATCTACCCATAATCCATTATCCTTTTCCTGAGATACATCCAATGAATTCATCTCTGCCCATCCTGCATGTTCCACACGTGATGCTACCTTATAATGAAGAATAGACCGGTCTTCTTCGTTCAATATATCAATCCCAAGTTCCTGCCCCCCATTTAAGATAATAAAAATACATAAAATATCATACTAAAACGTCCCCAACGTAAAGCTCAAACGGCTCACTTGTTTGATTTTCTTGACTGAGTCTTCGTCCATTAAGAAACGTCCCATTACTGCTCTTAATATCCCGAATAAAAACACTACCAGTTTTAGGATCTGCCCAGACTTCTGCATGCGCCCGACTCAGAACTTTTGAGTCAAAGAACCCATTATTAGGCGCTGGTGCCGTACGGGAATTTATCTGACGGCCAATCCTCAATGTTTGAGGCCATGATGGTAACCATAGACATTTTCGCTCAAAAGTATCATTTATTGGGGCCAGAATAAGGCATACAAGCGGTGAATCAGCCATTTAATGGAACAAACATGAATCTATGCGTGTTGTATGCGTCGTGCTATGCTACAGTTAACACTTAATTTCATATTTAAAGCCTTAAATAAAAAAATAATACACGAACCGCTTTATTTCCTGATAAATATGCGTCAAAAAAGAAGATATATTTGCTAATTACCTAATAATAGAGCAGATTTGATGAGTTTAATTAGTCTGATTATTTCTGCTGTAAAATACAGACGATTAAACAAATAAAGAAATATATAGTAAAAATAGCAGGTTTTGTTAGATATGCCTTAATATATGCATAGCGAATTGATCTATTTAAATAGATTCTGATGATTTTATAAGGTCTATGGTGAATATGATAGGTTGTCTAGGCAACTTCCCCGTTGAAGGTTCAACGTCATCAAAAGTTTAAAAAAAATGGAGGATGATTATTACGCTTTGCTTGGGATTCCATCAACAGCAAATGATGAAATGATACAGAGGGGATATAGAAAAGCAGGTATGCCTTTTGAACGGAGAAAAACGGTTAATTAATGACCATATTAGCACTTCGATATCATCCAGATAAGAATAAAGAAGCATCGGCTATAGAAATATTCCATAAAATAGCGGTAGCATTTGATGTTTTAAGTGATCCAATATCTCGGTCTAGCTATGACTCTAGTAGGGAGTCTTTACTTGCTAAAAAACGGAAATATGAGGCATTAGATAAGGAAAGAAAACGGATGATAGATGGTAAATGAAGAGAAAATGGTATATAATAGGGTCTATATTGATCCTATGATAGAACTTGAACGATTGGATAAAGAAGCTAAACTTCGAAAAATCAAATCAGAGACGGCGATGGAGGCTACTCTACGTAAACTACAAGAAGAAGGAGCAGCTTTACGTAAGAAAAAAGAAGCAGCTTTAAGAGCACAAAGAGAATCAGAGAAACAAATGGAAAGTCATAATGATGAAAAAGTGTTAAAAACGAAGGAAGAAGAAAAAAGTAGATTTACAATGGAAAATAGAACAATTAAAGTACGATGGCGTCGAGATCAGATTACAATAGATAAGGATGGACTAATAAATGCATTTGAAAGATTTGGAAAGATTGAAGATGTAGTTTTAAAGGATTCAATAGACAATACAAAGAAAAAAAAGGTTATTGTAGGATTAATTGTATTTAAATCAGTTGTTTCTGCGGTAAATGAAAACATTTTAACTTATAAATTTAATAGAATTTAGCATGCAGCAATATCAGAAGCGTCTTTGCTGGCAGAGACGCCATTTATACATTTAAAAGAGGTTTCTTGGGCAAAACAGGCACCCGATTTAACTGGAATATCAGAAGATGTAACATTAAATGAAATTCATAATTCAAATACTTCAAAAAATACGTCTTTACCAAGATCAAACACTATGCCTTGTTTAAATCAAAATCACTTGGATTATCAAAATATAATATTAATGCGAATGAGAGAAGCTGAACGTGAAAAAATTACAAACAATATTTTACAATCTGATAATCAAATTTAATTAAAAATCATTTATACACTATCTAATCTCTATTTTTTACATCACTTTTTACTTCACTTTTTTACTACAAAACTTCTTTTTATTATCTCACTTATCGATGCTACTATGGTTACAAAAATATTTAATCAACATATCTCATACTTTGTGAAATCCAATACTGCTTGCATACTCTCTAAAACATTGTCTACATATATTTAATCCATATTTTCGAATTAATCCTGCTACATGTCCACAAACTCGACTATATATATAATTAACCAAAAATACATAAAATACTCTTTTTTCACACCATCCTCGAGATCCTTTACCATATGAACGAGGTCTAGAAAACCATACTTGATCATGTGCCATTTTTATTTTTCTTAAGGATTTTTCAAAATTTCTACTTCTTCTACCCTGCCCTTCTATTATTAATAATAGGTTTAGGTTTCCTCTTTAATTACATAATCTATTCTTCATTTTTACTATAAAAACCTTCATTTTCTTCTGTTTTCCTGTATAATTCTTCTTTTTTATTCTAAGTCTCATATTTAACAGCCTTTCTTTCTCCTACGAGATTTTTGACTTAGAAAAATTAATGGTTCATAGAAAAAAAAAAGCTTGGAATCTTAATTTAAATAATACACAATCTCAATGGTATAGAAAGTGGATTATAGAATGGGAAGTTCCTAGAAAATGTGTTCATTCATCAATAGGAATAATTACATTGGAACTTTATAGACAAAGATTTGAAGCAACGGTAATTACATTATGTCTAGCTATATTATTTATACCAGCATTTGGATGTGATCTTATACGGTTTTCAGTTCCAGAATTTAACCGTATATATATAACAGTTCTCGGACCGTTAATGAGACAGAGCGAAATTAATACGTGGAAGTAATGAAATATAATGGATTAAAATCAGTATTTACAAGTATTTAGTGGTGTTATTTTTTATATTATAGGTACATGGACAGTCTTAATAATATTCCCTAAAGTATATAAATAATTGGAAAATAAAGTGAGGAATAGTAATATATATATAGGATATAGCAGTGATATCTATTCTTTTACTTGCTTGGTGCGATACAGCAGCATCGACAATGGGAAGAATGTATGGACATTATGGACCTTTAATTCGTCCAGGAAAATCATTAATTGGAACGATTGCTGCATGTGTTGTAGGGATGTTATCAGTTTATATATTTTGGGGAAGGATTGCTCGTTTCGATGAGCCAAATTTATTATGGTATCCATCGAGTCGATTAAATATTCATGGGCTAGCTTTATTAACGGGATTAATTGGGGGATTTACGGAACAACTTGATTTATGGAAGTTGAATGATAATTGTGTAATTCCTGTGATGAGTGGAAGTCTTTTGTATATTATTTTGAAGAGTATTAATATATATACGTAAAAAAGGTTTTAAAATCGTATATATAGAGAGAGTACATTTATAATAAAAGTAAATGCTGGTCATATATTTATTTTTTTTATATAAACTATGGTAAAATAATATATATAAAACTTTATTATGTGTATAATCTACTTTTTTGTTTATTTTATTAATGTATTTATTAAAAAAATGAATAAATATATCTAAATAAATTATTATCTTAAGAAGTTTTAATATATCTATGAGAATTAGTGCATTCTTATTTATATTAGTATTATTAATTAAAATAATTGTTTTTTAGGTTATTTCTGAATTTATTTAATAAAATCGTTCGTCTAGCTTTTTTTCCTTATATATATATTAAATATACACTTTTATTGTTATTCTTTTATTGTTGTTCTTTTATTCATATTCTTTAAACCTTATTAATCAATATAAAGTCCATTTTTACTCTATATACTTCTTTTACTCTATATACGTCTTTTAATGACACTATAATTGCTTCCAAATATTCACTAATATAAAGAACTCTTGAAATGACTAATTCTATTCCTTAATAATTCTCTTTTACACCATTCTACTCTTATTCTACCCCTCCCCCCTATTATACATATATAAATCCATACCAATAATACAATTGCATACTATATATCTATATAACTTGACATTAACGTACTTATCTTTTAACATATATTTTTATAAATAGTTTTACTACTTATTATTCATATATATTGTCCTACAAATAAAAATATAGTCTTTCTTCATCTTCAATATTTATATATTTAGCTGAATACTCCTATTCAGCGTCTAAATATTAACTACATGGATATAGTGGTAATATTACTGCTATTCTATACATTGATGTTTCTTAATATATATAATTCATAATTCATAATCTCATTAAAGCATCGTTAATGCTTATTCTCTCTCATACAGAAACATCATTCATATCCATTAATAATATAGCTAAATAAAGTCTATATGAACAATATATACATGATTATTATGGAAATTCGCTTCGATACAACTTTGGTTTCTGCATTAGAGAATTTTTAGAGTCTTAAACGACTCAGTTTATCCCGAATTAATATTTATTTATTTATTTATTAACATTTAGGTTTTAAACTGAGTCGCAGGTGAAGAGATAAAAAGAACGCGTAAAAGACATAATTTAACCGAGAATATAAAGATTGAATAAATGAATGATAAGAAAGTAGAATTATTTCATATAAATAAGGAATAATATAAATTGCTAAAAAGAAAAGTTTTGGGGCAGTTTTATAAGAAATTAAGTGAAAATGAAAAGATGGAAATAAATGCAGAAAATGAAAAAAATGAAAATTAAGATACACATATATATGCGTTTTCTAAGGATATAACGGGTCAAATAATTAGTGATATAGGGATTGTATGCGTAAAAAGACGCGTGATATGCTTTATTTATTTATCTTTTTTTTTAGAGTCGAAATTTAACTTTTAGGAGTTGTCATGGCAACCCTATCTAAACAAACCTCTCGAGTCTAACGAAGCTTTAAACGACGAGTTGGAGAAGGAACGGCGATGGTTAAGCCGGAGCATGACGGCTCGGTCAATTATTATGAGTGTTTGTATGTGTTATTTTTGTATATTTTATGATGATTAATAAGGATTTAGACAGGTTTTACCTACAGCAAGTGCAGATGATATTCGACAACAATATCGGAAATTGGGTAGGATGAATGAATGAAAAGGATAAGATTTGATGGTATTAGCACTTCTTTATCATCCGGACAGGAATCTAGGGAATGAGGCGGAGTTTAAGCGAAAGTTTCAGTCGTTAAATATGGCATATGAGGTACTTTCGGATGCAGAAAAGAAAAAGTCGTATGATCGGGCACGTTTGATAGTGCTTTCTAGTAAAGTTACGCCGAATAGGAGGGAATCATCGTGTGGAATGAAATCACCATTTCGATCATCGTTTACGCCATCATTTGTACCAAAAACACCGACACATAATAGATCACCGGGATCCCCTCATTCATCTAAGTCATCGCCGAGTTCTAAGTCTAAATATACGAGTCAATCTAAAAGAAGTGAAGATATATATGCAGGATATGAAAATTGGTTTAGTAAATCAACGAGTGCATATTCTTTTTTTTATGAAAGAAATTCGCCAAAATTTAATCCACGAAAGCCATCGTATACATCGCCATATAGTTCACCAATATCGAAAAAACAAGATGAGGAAAAAGGTTTTACAAAAGTGAATGATGATGCTAGAAAAGCAGCAGCATCAAAATATGCAGAAGCAAGGATGCAATCTGAGAAAGAGAATTTGAAAGATATTTTTAAGAAAAACATGCAAACATCAGATGAAAAAGCATCAACTAAACATACATTTTTTGATATTAAATCGAAAGCAGAGCATAATGATGGAGTACGTTTACAGTCACGAGGTGATAATACATTAAATCATCAAAATATTTTTGCAAAAGAGAAAATTCCCCTTGAAAAAGCATCTGAATTATTTTCTTTTTCCTTTAATAAGAAAAAGGAATCGGAAAATATCCGACCTGTAGAACAACCAATTGTATTTGAAAAATTCTCGAACACTAAACTGAATGAATCCAGTTTTTCCTTTTCATCAATACCGACTGATTTGAAGTTTGGAACGCAAACAACTTATGTAAATGAAAATTTCCAATCGAACGATGGTAAAGAAACTCGATTTAACTCGCTTAAAGGTACATTGAAACAAAACAAAAAGAGAAATACAATTAGATCACTTCGACATTTATCTTCACAAATGGAAACAGGATTTAATCCTGTGTTTTCTACAAAAATACCTGATAACTGGTGTTCTGATAAGGAAACTTTTAAAAAGAATGATTCTACAAAGGAAAATAGGGAAGATTTGGACTTGAAAAAAAAGAATTCTAATCTTTCCGATAATAATTTAGGGAAAAATCCTTTATCATCCTCTTCTAGAATTTCATTTACTATAAAGAAACCGTCCTCTTTAAAAACAGAGAATCCTTTTGCATTTGATTCATCATCAAAAGAAATCAAAAAAAACGTTTTGTTAGACGATATTTCTGAAACTTCCAAAAACATTGCTGGTACTTTTGAGGATAGATATAATGAAAAGTATGGTAAAACGACTGAAAATAAATTTAAACATATTTCCCAAAAAAGTGTGGAAATTAACTCTAGTGATTCAGATTTATTATCAGAAAGGGTTAAAAAAGAACTCGAATCATATCGTAATTTTAAAATTTCTTATGAAGCGGAAAAAGCAAATAAAAATATTAATAAATCATCGATCAATGAATCTCATGTATCAGAACAATTTCAAGGCTTAACATTATCTGCATCAAAATCATCTGAAAATAATCAAAAATATGCATCTGTTGAAACATCTAAAAGTTCTTCATTTATTGAATTTTCACGATTTCAGGTAAAAACAGAAAAACATGTTCAAAATTTACAGAATACAAATGATGATTTAAATATTCCTACAAACATGAAAAAAAAGGGTAAATTTTTAAATATTCCCGAATTTCCGGATCCTGTTATTCCATTGTTGTCTCCATCTATTCCCAATTGTCTCACTGCTTCTTCTTTTTCGATTTATCTTAAAGAAATGATCAAATATCAACAAATATGGCTGGCCTGCTCTTCTACATATTTGAATTTTTTTCAAAAATGGGAGAAATATAAAGAATCATGTCATAGATATGACCTTTTAAAAGATACTGATATTTACGAGGCATTTATTATGGCTACTGAAAAGGAAGAAAAAATTAGAGAAGGTTGGTGGTCAGAAGAAAAAAGATATCGACAAGCATTAAAAGATTTTTTACATATTAAAAAAACCTATGAATATGGTCAAAAGTTTCCATTTGGACCTATATAATTTTTATCAAACATTAATTAACATGGCTTTATGGTTTTTGTATAATGTAATATTATTAAAAAATGTTCTTCCTCTTCATTTTCATATTAAACCTATAAAATTCATAGCTTCTATATATCTTTAATTTTCTATTTCTTATTACTATTTTATATATTTTCAATAACTTATTCATCTCATTCTTCCTTATCGATAACCATTCTTCTTATAGATAAGAGAAATCTATATTAAATAATTTCATCTTTTGGATAAAATTAAGTATTCTTATTAAAATTAAATAGTTTTTCTTCTATTTCTTTTAGTTTTTACCAAAATCTGTATTATTTTTATCCTTAATTTCTCCTACCCTATACCCTAACCCTAAATACATGGAAACCCTACTTTTATAAGAAATAAATTTCACGAAATTCCTTTTAAAGTTTATAAAAAAAACCAAATTTTTGACTTAGAAAAAATACGAATATAAAATCGGATTTATATGGCGAGGACTAAACAAACAGCAAGGAAATCTACAGGAGGAAAAGCACCAAGGAAACAGTTAGCTACTAAAGCAGCGAGGAAATCAGCACCAACAACCGGAGGTGTTAAGAAACCTCACCGTTATCGTCCAGGAACGGTTGCACTTCGTGAAATTAGAAGATATCAAAAATCTACGGAATTATTGATTAGAAAGCTTCCATTTCAACGTTTAGTTAGGGAAATTGCACAAGATTTTAAGACGGATTTGAGGTTTCAATCGTCTGCTATTGGTGCTTTACAAGAGGCAGTAGAAGCTTATCTTGTATCATTGTTTGAGGATACTAATTTATGTGCTATTCATGGAAAGCGTGTGACGATTCAACCTAAAGATATGCAACTTGCGCGTCGTCTTCGTGGAGAACGGTCGTAAAGGTTGGAATTTTCTAAATAATATATTTCAAATTATATTTATTTATCCAAAATACTTATAAGAATTGCTGGAATATATGTGCTGGTCTTTCTAAATAGTTTATT
This sequence comes from Pneumocystis carinii B80, assembly GCF_001477545.1. NCBI lineage: Eukaryota > Fungi > Ascomycota > Pneumocystomycetes > Pneumocystales > Pneumocystaceae > Pneumocystis > Pneumocystis carinii. Next base: position 315,413 of record NW_017264718.1, read on the forward strand.
GTGTTATTTTTTAGAGTATAGATGATTATTTTTTTTATCTATACGTTTTTTAATAATATATCAGTTATTTGGATTCGTAAACAATTTGTCTCCAACCGTTTTCACAAGTTTCGTCTTTAATTAGTTCAACAGTTGGAAAATAATGTAAATTAAGTTTTAGTGTAAGAACAATAGGAATATTATCAAAAGTAGTTGTTCGTATTCGTACATATGTATTATCTGGAATGGGTAATATAGCCTATTATTTGGAAAATGAATATTGTAATTATGAAATATTTACCTTTAAAAAAGCGTCAAGATCAGGAGTAAATACACTATTTATATGTGTAATAAACATTGTTGGCACAAGCCCATATTGATATGCCGGCGAACCCTTACTCTAAAGACTAATTAGGACTAAAATAAAGTGATATAATTGGAAATACTTTTGCAGATACATAAATTTGTGTATGAAGTGTTTTAGATTGCTGTCTTACTGCACGATGAGGTGCTTGAAGCAATGCACCGAAACACATAACTACACGATCTGTTTCGCTTGCTTCTGCAAGAACTGTAGGAATGTTTAGAGTAAGTTCTTTTCGTTTTCGAAGTATAACCTATGATATTTATTAATATTACATATTAAAAATATAAAAATATACCATTTTTAACTCATCTGATGTATATTGTACGTCTAAATCTTGTATTCGAGTAACTATTTTTTGGTTTACAGTTAAAATAACATCACCATCTTGAAGAAGTTTGGGACCATTTCCTGATTCTACTCGTCTTACAAGAAGTAATTGATGTTTTTCAGGATTTGCATCTTCAACACGACAAATCAATTCATCACTAACACCCATATTTCGAGCTTGTGCCATTTGAATGAAATAAACTTCTATATTTAACATTCGTAATTTAGGAGTTATACCTAATCGTAATTTCTCTAAAATTGGTAAAATTGTTGATATAGCTAGCCCTTTTTTTGCATTAGCAATATGTCTATATTAATAGAACAATTAATACCCATATGATAATCAACATCTTTTCCACTAGATGTTCGTTCTCCCAAATATGTTAACCAGAGTGCTTTAACCCTTCCATCTTCTCCACAAAGAACTCCTGATCCACATTGAGATCCCAAATTAGTATCAACAAATATAGAATCAACATTAATTGCACGGAATCTTGGAGTTGCATTTTGAGGAATTATAACTGTCGTTACATCTGTAACAACAGTTTTTGTACCAACAATTCTATTACTATGATTTACTCCTACAAAGTATACAGAACTTCCTGTAATAAATAATTAAATGATAAATCTTTAAATTATGATTTTCTACCTTGAGAAAGATGTTCATCACTAAGTTTTGCTGCCTGAACAGGAGTATCTGCTAAAAGTTTAGGATCATAACTAATAAAGGCGATATTCTGTGTAGGGTGAAGATGTTCAATCTATTCTTCAACAGCAATTCTAGTATGAAATTATTATTAAATACCTTTCCAGGTATAATAATCGAGTCAGCAAATGTTAATAAAAGATCCCCCAATGCAAAGGGTATAATAGATCTGGAAGTAACTGCAAGTCCTCTATCTTTATCAACAATAAGCCCAGTTCCTGATTTTCTAAAATGGAATTAAAATCTTTTTCCTTTATATTAGACATGATTATACCTTCCTTTTGGAAATCCATCTAACCGTATAGGCATAAAATATGATATTTTTACGAAACTTTTAACTAAACTTGCTGCATGCCCAAAATTGTTATCCAATGTAATAAATTTTGCAGTTTTGGGTTGTATTTTTTCTGGTGGAGGAGGATTCCCTAAATCATGAAAATCCCATAATCCTGTTGAATCATTTCGAATAGCAAGTCGAAATTTAGTAGCCCAATGGCGATCTATATGAACTATTTGAGTGCAAAGACTATGCATATCATGAATAACTCTATATGTTACTACAACATGTTTTCGATCAGGTATATCTTTGACAACTTCTATAAATGTATCTAAATCTGGTACCTGTTTGGTATCGACAGTATCTAATATATAGCCTTGATCTGGACCTTCTAGTCGAAAAGAACCCTCTGGTTCAGAAATAAATACACCTTTAACAGCAACAGCATAGCTTCGTGCTAATTGATATGATAGATTATGAAATTTTGCCCCAGAATATTCGACATATCTATCTGGTGTAATTTTATGTTTGTCACATACTTCTATATTTATATTTATATCTTCCCCTCCCCTTTGAACTGATATTTGTATTTTTTTGCCAATAGATTCGTCTAAAATACTTTCCAATGGAATATGTTTTGTAAGAATTTCATTGTTTACCCTTATTAAAATGTCTCCTTCGACTATTAACCCATCTCCTGGTCCTTCTGGAAGAACTGTTTCTGCTACAAGAAGACCTACTTCTTCTGGGAATGATTGTCTAATACATGCCTCTACATCAGGACTTAATCCAAGTCTACGACATTCATCAAATGGCTAGTTATATTTTAATGAAGAGAAAATAGTATTAAAATTGTATTGCCTTTATCATCCATTGTACTTGAATAGTACCCCTTGTTATAGGAAGATTATTTTGAAGACATCTTAAAGTACGAAGAGGACGATCAAGAGGTAAGAAGAAATCCGTTGCTGCTACGAAAATATGAGCTTTTTATTTTCATATGTCCAAATACCCTGTGTTCTTCCGCCTGCTTGTAATGCAACTGCATAGCCATCAATGTTTACTACTGGACTTCCTGAGCTCCCTCCACTTGCATTTGCAGCTGCTTGAATGTAATTAGTATTGAAATCTAGTCAATTATTTAAAATAAATATAATAAAAAGAATATTGTACCAGAATATGTAAAATCTCCTACAAATAATAAGTAATTTCATCAATATGATATATTGTTTATTACCATATTCAGGTGCATTTCTGTCTACTCTTGATATCCATCCTGAAAGTATAGATAATTTTTCAGCTGCATCATTACTAATATAAATATTTAATTAAAGAATAAAAAATAAAATAATACTATACCCTACTACTCTAATCTCTGTACCTACACGAGCTAGATCTGGACGTAATGGAATAGCCACTACTGGCATATATTTAATACTTTTTGGATTAAATTTTAAGATTCTAGTAAAATTAGTTTCTGCTTTATAATAATCCCCATCTAAACCCAAAATCATGGACTATAGAAATTAGTTAAGACAGAATCTAATATGTTCATTTACTTACTCGGATCTCTATAAATAGGATATATTTCAATCTATTATTAGATAATTAATAATAATTAAAAATAATTGATAAAATACCTCTTCATGGTTCTCACAAATTGCATGTCCCCAAAATGGTCCTGATGATACAACATGACGATTCGTCAAAATATATCCATTTTCCGCATCTATTATAAAACCACTTGCTTCTCCACTCTCTGGAAATTCAGTGTCAAATGCTGAAACCTAATTTTCAATCAAAAAAAAACATTTTTCTACTCTTTTATTCAATTTTACATGTGAAAATCGAATTGACACTACACTCTTCACTACATTTTCTATTGATTTTATCCATAACGATTCCTCTCTATTCGTTGATACTACTGGTATGTTTTTTCCTCCAAATTCTTTGCCATTGCATATGGTTATTTCATTTTCTTTTAAATTTTCTATAATATATTGCTCTTCTTGTCCCATTGAGCTTGTTCGTTTACGTTTACATGTTATATTCACATTGCTTTCCTCTGAAGCACTAACTTTACTCAATTCTTGATTCATTTAATATTTTTATATCCTTTTCTTCAGTTTTTGCATCTATTTTCTTAATATTTTTTAACTTGCTTATTAATATCAAGTTTCCTCTCAATTTTATACATAAATTATATTCTTTTTCTCCTTTGATGTCCCTTTATCCCGATTATTATTGATTTTCTCCCTCAATTTCTCTTCAAAAGAACATTTATCCTGTTAATCGCTGAATTGATTAAATTTTAAAAATATAAAACTCCTTTCAATATAAATAATTTATAAATATTCCTTTGTATATAGTATTTTATATTTATATTTAACTTGAATATTTAAAGAATATAACTTTATTTATAAGTGATTAAGGTTTGCATAAAATATAAATAAAAAAAAGGAGTCGCAAGTAAGAATATAACTGAAAGATGATGTCTCTTGTAGATTTTTAAAGGCTTTAGGGTTTAAAAAAAAAAAGTTTAAACGTTGAAAAGAAACCTGTTTTAAATATAGATATAAATGAATATGATATTTTTAGATATAATAAATGAGTTTTATAAGTTTATATGGGCTATTTTATTTATTTATTTATAAATCAAAGTGTTTATGTTTAAATCGTGCATAAAAAATAGATCGTAAATATATATAATTGTAAAAATATGAAATTAATTAATAAAAGAGGAGGAGAAATGTATTATACTAAGGTATAATAGGTCTGAATATATTTTGAAATTTGATAGAAATGATATAGTATTTTCTCTTTCATGAGAAGTCTTTTATTTTTTAAATATATCGTACAACGTATATAAGAAAGAAAGATTGATATAAAATGTTTTAATATACAATAAGGAGTACAAAATGTGTTATGGAAGATATCAACAAAAACTACGAAATATGAAGAGAATATTCCTTTAAAGAAACTTTGTAAAAAAAAAACGACGCCTGATACAGTAAGAATTTATAAATATTATAAGGGTCTAATTTCAAGTTATCTAACAAGACGCCAAATTATTCAGTAAAAACTCGAAAAATCAATACATTTAGTTTATTTAATACATCTGATAAATCGGTTTGTATACTTTTAATTATTTAATATAATAATTTATTTTATTAGCCATGGCTGCAATCTAGCGCTGAACCTTCTATACTAGAATATTCATATTCTTATAAGAAAAAAAAATACAAGAAATTTAGAGTAATTCTTCCATCATGGAAAAATAGTTCTAATTTCATTGCTTTTCGCTCAAAACATCCTGTTTGTGAGCCATCAATTTCTAACGATTTTTGTTCTAGATCGATTATGCAGCAATTAGAGGCACATAATTATCATTCACATACTTTTCATTTATCTAGATGTATATAATAATTTTGTTTAAATATATTAGAAAAAAATATTAACAAAAAATATCTTTTATTATATATTAATAACAAGTTTGCCTAATACCTTGTGGAAGAGAGTTCCACAAGACTTAAGAAAATACCAACTCTCCAGCGGGGAATCGAACCCCGGTCGCCCGCGTGACAGGCGGGAATACTAACCACTGTACTACTGAAGATATCTGTAGTTAGAGATAGATAAATAGGTTATAAAGAACTAAAAAGTATTTATATATATAAATAGTTTAGTAAATATAGATAATAATAATAATAAAATAATAAAATAAAAATATACAAGTTTTATAACTAATAAGAGGTCTAGGTGTGTCATATTGTATTAAGAATAAGTGGATATAATTGATATTGTTTTTATTAAAAGATATATTATTGAAGAAGTGTTTAATCTAGAAATATATGGGTTAATAAATGACATGAATATACAAGAAGCAGTGCGGTTACGGCGTCTTGTAGTATTTCTGATTTGAATGAATGACAAATATTGATTGAATTTAGTCGGATGTTCGGTCAGCTATATGTGGTAGCTCACCTTTATCAAGTAGTCCAAATATACACAAATATGGTGTGTTTTATAGAGATATTAATGGAGAATAAGTTTTTTATATGTATAGATCAGTTAAAAATGGAATTTCAAAGTTTAAAATATGATTATTGTAATGCTAAAAATAAATGGGATATGGAAAAAACAAGTATGGAGAAGAAGATACATGAAATAGAACAGAATAATGAAGAAAAAGAAAAAAGAATTAATGTATATTGTTTTTATAGCGAAAAAAAGGGATATTAATTGAGAAAAATCTAGGAATTAGAAAAAGATAAGCGATTTTTATATGAAAAACATAAATTAGAGAGTGAAGAGACACAGAAATTGAGGGAGGAATGTTCAGCACAAAAGGTAGATTGTTTATTGTATTTTTAGTTTAAAATAATATGAAATTTAGCAAGAATATGAATGGAAGATAAGAGAGCTTCAACGAATAAACAGTATTGATAAAGAGAATTCAACAGATAGGAAAAATGAAGAAAGATCTGTCTTAAATTCTCTTCAAAGGAAAATAGAAACTTTAGAATTAAAAAATACGGGGTTAGAAAAGGTAGTAGAAGGGTTAAAAGATGAATTGAGGTCTAAAAATACATTAATAAATCAAAAACAACAATCATTATTAGAAGCAAATGAATTGATTGATAATCTTCAAAAAAGAAAGCGTTCTTTAGAAGTAGAAACAAATGACTCAAATGAAATTAAAGTATTGAATAGGGAATTAATTGAACAATTATCTTATATTAAATCTCTTGAAAAAAAGAATTTTCAACAATCCAAAGAACTAAAACAGCTTAAAGAATCTCATAAATCAATCCAAATACTTCAAGAAGAAAAAAAGGATCTTGAATTCCAATTGAAGTTAATGGATGATCTTAGGCAACGTTTAGGTGAATCAGAAATAGAACGTGCTATTTTAAAACGTGAGAAAGCTGCTTGGGTTGCTTATTTAGATGATGATGATCAAAGAGATTTTGATTCTCCAAAAGCTTTAAGTTTAACACTTGCTCAACAAAGAATTGAAAATGCAGCTCTAACAGAAAAATATAGTATTTTAGAGATGGAATTAAAAGAGAAAGATATTTTACATCAATCTACTTGTTTTGAATTAAAAAAATTGTCAGATAGAATTGTTGAACTTGAAGAAAAGTTAAATTATGAACTTAAAAATAAATTAAGACTAGAAAGACAAGAAGTTTTATCTCAAAAAGAAGTGGAACTTTTACAAGAACAATTGGTTTGTCTAAATTGTTATTATAATATTAATTGATCTGTATTAGAATTCATATAATTCTGAAGAAATGATATTTATGCATAATAATTATGATGAACAGAAAACAAAAAGAATAAAGAATTTGGAAATGATACTAGATGATTACAAAATTGAAATTATGAAGATTTCTGAAGAATTACAAGAAGCAAAAAATCAAATAACATCTAAATCAACAGAAATACTAAAACGTGAACGTGAAGAGGTATTTAATCGTCATGAAAGGGAAGGTGATTTGTTACGACGTAATAAAACATTGTCAGAAGAGTTATTAACTCTTAATAAAGAACATACTCTTTTGAAAAAAGAATTAGAATCATTAAAACAGCAATTATCTTATATGGATTCTACTTCTAAAAATGATAAACATAATTCTCAAACTCGTATATTGCAATTGAAAGATAATCCATTATCTGCTCTTGAAAACTTAAGACAATCGACTCTTGATCGTCTAAAAAATGAAAATGCTGCACTTTTAAAGCAAATTGAAGATAATGGTGAACAATTTGGTCAAGTTGTTCCAATAGAATCATTAGAAAATCTTAAATTAGAAAATTTAAGATTAGAAAGTACTATAGCTGATAAAGAAAAACGAATACAAAGATTAAAAGAGGTGATATTTTGTTTTAATCATACTAATATCGTCTAATAGATATAGATATTTGCTGAAAAATCATCTGAATTTCGAGAAGCTGTATATTTTCTTTTGGGTTATAAAATTGACTTTCTTCCTAGTGGTAAAGTGCGTGTAACATCTATCTATTCACAAAAAGGAAATCATTCTTTTGTTTTTGATGGAAAATCTTCATCAATGCATTTAGTAAAAGGAAATGAATTTACTGGATCAATAGAAAACTTAATAAAATTTTGGTGTGAAGAACGAAAAACTATTCCAGGTATAATACAATGTTATTTAAGTTTATATTTAATATGTTAAGGAATGCTTTCAGCTTTAACTCTTGAATTATTTGAGCAATCTACTACAGGACAATCAAAAGGTTGGGCTTAATAAGATATATTTAGTGTTAATAGTCATATACCCTTGATAATGTATATACATGAATAAAAACGAAATTATATCGTTTTTATTTATATTTCTTTTAATTTAATGTTTGAAGTATAAAAAAATAACTTATAAAAAGCTAGGATTTTATTCTTTATTTTCTTGCTCAATAAAAAATATTATATATTTAAGAAAATAAATATTAATGTTACAGTAATAATTCATAACAAAAGCTTGAAAGTATTTCTTTTTAATTTAGTTAAAGTAAATCTAATATAATGTATATTAATTAAACAATTGCAAGTTAAAAAATATTAAATTTTTAGATAGCATTATGTATAGAAATTTAAATTTCATAATATAGTTAAATAATTCCTCAATTATTAGTAATATTTAGATTTTCGAAAGATATCTTCCATATAACGTTTAATTAAGAATTAAAAGAAATTATAGTATTTGTTTCAATTTTTGTTAAAAGACTTTCTTCCTTTTCATCATATAATATAATATTATCTAACGAAAATATTAATTTATTTCGTTTTTTTTATAAAATATTCCTTTAGGTTCATTTTAGCAATGTTTTAATTATTACATTTTCTGATCCTACTATAAAACCTAAATCCTGTAAAATGAAAGTAAACTCTGAATAGAAAAAATCTATGTTTTTTATGTTATAAGAATATATTTTCCTTATATATGTTTCTATTAAGATGTTATTAAAATTGGTTGAAAATTGATTGAAAATTGGTTTTGTTAATATCAATTATAATTCCATATCAAATATCATTTTTGAGAAGTGTTTTTTGGACCATTATTATTACCAATTGCAATATATTTCCTTAAATATAGAATTATAGTGTAACAATTATCTTTTTCTTAATAAAATTGTGTTGTAGACCCCGGTTTTGAAATATTATTATCCCAAATTTTGAAAGATTTTTCATTTTCAGTTTTAATATCTTTTTTTTTTATACAGTATATTTAAATAATATTACTCCTTCTTTGAAGGCTTTTCAGTGCTGTATATTGTATCTAATTCTTCAAAAACTTTAACCACTAAACTTCAGAATTATGATAATTATATTTTTTGAATTCTGTATTAATAAATTTATTCTATATTAAAAATAACAATAATAAAATAAAAATACCTTATTAAAATATAGAACATTGTTATCTTTGTATTTAATCGTCTTTATATTTAATCAATCATCTTTAATTTTTTTTTTTCAAGATTTGTTGCAAATAAATTTTCTTCATAACCAATATCATCTTTTAAAATCTTGTCACTATTTAATGTTAAATTCATAGTATTAACACTATTTATTATATTTTTAACTGAATTGTCGACTTGTTCAAGAGTATTCTTTTTAAAATAATATATCAATCCAATTATAAAAATTCCTTTTAAAAATAAATACCTTAAATTTTAATTTACATTATAACCTTAAGCTTTAAAAATATATGATTTATTATACTTTCTTCAACGTCCTATTTATAAATTGCTTTTTTTATAATTATTTTGTTTTTTCTAATATTAAAATATAATCCATTTCTTTCACCACTATTATCTCCTCATATATAACTCTTTATATGGCTTATTTTCTCATTTCTTTTGTTTTATTTATCAATTGACATCCTCATACCCAAAAAAAAAAATTTACTTTATATTCAAATTTTTCCTTTTTATCATTATATAGTTTAATACCATTCGTTTTTCTTAAAAATTACTCTCTTATTCATTATTTTTTTTATTAACTCGTCATATACAAATTATCTCCCCGAGTAAACGTAACCATTATATTGAACCTTTTGACCATATTTAAATTAAAAAAAACACTTTATACGTCCATTTAGACAAATATATATATATAAACACTTTGTTTTGGTCCTTTTTCTTAAATTCCTTTTTTCATTTTTTATCTTAATTATACTTTGTTTTATATATTTTACATCTCTTTAAACTCAATCTTTATAATTCCTTTTATATCACTTAATTCCTATCTATTTCCCTCTTTTTCCCCCTTATTATACCCTTTCTTGAGGCTCATTCGCCTTAAATTGATGGCTAAATCTGCCTGGTCATTTTTATGACGTTGCGGTTACCATAGCAATGCCTATATCTACCAGACATATATATATATATAGAGAAATGAGAGGATGATTTATATGAATGAATTTAAGAATAAATCATTCCATTCAGAAGGAACTACGGGTAAAGTTTATAGGAGCATCTGGTCTACTCGTGGAGATCGAGTTGTAGCACTTAAAATTAGTACATTGTCTATAAAGCGTATGCCACACCGCCCAGACAATGAAATAGAGTTATTAAAGGAATTGAAACATGAAAATATAGTTGAAAGCCTTGGATCATTTAGATATGGAGAGAATCATGTATTAGTTTTGCCATTTTTGCCATATGATTTATTATCAGTTATTAAAAGAGGAGATAAGGACGAGAATTGGTTTAAAGAGCAGATCAAAGGGATTACATCTGCATTAGTTTATATACATGATATAGGAATTATTCATAGAGATATTAAACCAGAAAACATTATGTTTTTGTCAGAAAATGGGAGAGCGGTATTAATTGATTTTGGTATAGCATGGTCATATAAGAATCCAGGAAATGAAATACAAGGAAAATTAATTACAGATGTTGCAACAGGGTATTTATTGAATATGATATTATTATAAATTATATAAGTGAAAAATAGTCCTTATAGGGCACCAGAACTTCTTTTATCATATACGAATTATGGAACATCATTAGATATGTGGTCATGGGGTGTTACAATTGCACAAATGTTTACATTTGAAAATAAGCCATTATTTGATTCAGGATTAGGTGGTAATTTTGGATATAGTGATCTTCTTTTATTGTCATCTATTTTTAAAACATTAGGAACGCCTACAAAGGATAATTGGGAAGTAAGAAATGATTTAGTTTAATTATAATATTTATATTTTAAGGAAATTGATGATCTTCCTGATTTTAAGAAAGTTAATTTTGTTCATTATGATTCACAACCATGGGAAACGATTTTACCAAATGCACCATCTGGAGCTAGGGATTTGATTTCAAATTTGGTTACATATAGTTTTAAAAAAAGGTTAAGTGCAAAAGATGTATAATGATTGATATAAAAATGTAATCAATTGATATAATTAGGTATTAAACCATTATTATTTTTCAGAAACGTAATATTAATTTTAAATATTTAACATGGCATACAAGATATTATTTGATTAGCGTTTTTAATGTATATGGCTTCTCCAAAATTTTATAGAATTAAGATTTTATGTCTAAATTTTCAATTATTTCATCAGAAATGTTATCATCTATATCCATTGAATCTTTATTGTTTTCTGATTCCAATTGAATTTTCTCCTTCTCTTGATATTCATGGAGTTTATTAATATCCCACCAACTAATTCCTTCTTGATCCTTAATATTAAATGGCTGAGCCATTACTTTTAGAAACTTTTCTGCAAAGGCTAGAGACATGTCAGTACTTAAATTTGATGTACCACTTGTAATATATTCTTGAATCCATTTTGGAAGTTTATTACGCTTATCTATATATGTTTAGTATTAATATAAAATATAAATGACTAATACCTGCTCTTGAAAATCGTTTATCTGCTAAAACCATAACTCCATAGTCATCTTTTCCTCTTAAAACTCTTCCCAAACATTGTGCTGCATGACGCATAGCATCAAATGTAAGAAAATCGTTTTCCTTAATATGATACATATCTCTAAGAAACTCTAAACGTGCCTATATCTTTATAAATAAACCATTGTAAATGAATATAAGATACTTTTAAAATTCTAGACTTTGTATATTGATATGGAATTCCAAACATAATTACAGTACGGCCATAATGGTGATCAAAATCAATGCCTTCTGAAATCTTTCCTCTAGCTACACATAATAAAACTGCACCTCTACCATTATCACATGCCTAAAAATTAATAATGTTGATAATATATAATAATATGTGATAAAAATTACAGTTCTATAGGTTTTTAAGGCTAAAACAGTTTCTTGACTATCAGGTGTTTCAACTAAAATTAATTTATATTTCCATATTTCATCTAAAATTCCCTGAATCATTAATCATGAGACAATTGCTTTGTTTTATAATACCAAAGTATGCCATTGACTTACTTAATGAAATTAAAAAATATCTAAATTGTTACTACATGACTTACTGATAGATTCCATATATAAATAGCTTGGAAAAAATGCAACCAAACCATCTGGTGTAATTTTTGAAAATTCAATTAATATATCACCATAATTACAAATAATACTAGGATCATCTCTTACTTCAAACTTTGAACTTATTGCTACCTGATTGCTTCCTCTTGTAACAATCATAGGAAGAAACGAATTTCTAGCCAAAGATATACTATAGGATTCTTGAATTACTGCATTAAATTGAAGTATCTTTGGATACATATCTAAAGGAGAAATTGTACCAGACGTTATTATAACTGTTTTAAATTTGTTAAAAACCGGTTTAATAGCAATTGATGCATCAAGACATGCAAAATGAAAAACTGGATTAGGTACTGTAGCTGTATCTGTTTCATATGGTTCAAGAATAAGTATAAATCCATTTTCATATGTTGATACTAATGTTGCAAAATTTGCTATTTCTTGTAAATATTGATAATCTTCAATGTCTGAAAGTTCTAATGTGTGAATAAGTGAATTAAGCCTTTCTGTACAGAACCTTGATCTATTAAAAAAAAAGAAAAAATATACTCAATTGATAAACCTTAGTGGTTTTCTTTCAATATACGTTAGTTCTTTTAAATGTTGTAAGAAAGATAATGGTGTTTCTGCTACAACATGTAGAACTTTCATTCGAGTCTATAGACATATCAATAAAAATACACAAAAAGCAGAATAAAAACCTTCATATACTCTACAAATCTCTTAAGAAACGCAATGAAATGTTCTGCTTTTCTTATATTCCCTGGAACTGCCTCTTTAAGTAAATCATCTGATAGAACTATTGTTGTTTAAAAAATGTAATAAATAGGATAAATATACTTGGATTCGAAATGAATATATCTTCTTCTCTTTCTTCATCTATTTTCTTAAGATCCTCTACTAATTTTTTATATTCCATCTGTAGTTTTTCTGAATTGTTTTTTTTCATACTATTACTTAGAATTTTTCTAAAAAAAGTAGCCAATTACTCATTGATCTTCCTTTCAAGATTGCTAATACTGTGTGACACCTTTTTTAATGAATTTTCTGTAATATCTACACTAAGTGACTCAATACAAACATTGTCTATATATATATTTATTTATTTATAAAAAACACATGATAAGCAATTCTTACCAATATTATGAGCTTCATCAAATACAATAATACAATCTCTTGACAATTCCCTTGAAATATATTCTGAAATTTTTGGATCTAATAAATAATGATATGAATATACAACAACATTACAGATCGGTATCTAATACACATTAATACCCATTAATACCCATTAATACTCTAAATCATGGACTCATTACCGCTCTTCGTGCTGTAAAATATGGACATTGCTTGTTTGCCTCCCCATATTTTAAAAGATCTGAAAATGTAAACACCCCATAAGGTATTAAACCATTAGATTCAAGAGATTCTATATTCTTTAACATGTTAATATTAACCATAAATAATAATAATAATTATTATTATTGTTAATAATAATAACCTCATAATAAACACAAAAATTACTACTTTCTCCCCTTCTTCTCCTCTCCCTAGCAAATCCTGCCGTCAAACTACGGCATCTAGCATCAACTACACTGCCTTTCTTCTCTTGTCTAACCGATGAATGTAGGCATAGATTTTTCCTACTAGTTAGTCCAAGAGCTCTAAATTTATCCTCTTCCCCTAAAATCCCCCTTCTAAACTCCATCAAATCTTTCAATTCAACAAGAACCTTCTCTATTTCTGACATAGTTCTTGAACAATATATAAGCTTTCTATGTTCTGGATAAAACTCCTCTTCTTAATACATAAAACTCCTATAAATCCCACAAATACCTTCTGATATGATACTATTAATGACAAAAGTGATATAGTTTTCCCTGTACCAGAAGGCATCTACCCATATATCCTATTAATCCCTCTAAAATACACTATTTTTCACCTCCAAAACACAATGGCCCTATAATCTCCCATTATTTTCGCCGTAAAGCATTCTATTAACACATACCCCGACATCCAGCGTCTTTTTAAGGTGACACATATATGAATACTGCTCTTTACTCCTCATAAACCTCTTATTAAACCTCTTTATATCTTATTACCTGGATAAATCCTTGGATAAGGGAATAACACTGGGAGATCATCAATAAAGAACCTATTTATAAGTAAATCTCTTAGATATAACAGAAATATACCTCATTTTTGCTGATACTTTTAGTCATCTATATTGACCACGATTTTTCTTAGTCTATAAACCCTCTAGATCTTGGAAAACTGAGGATATTATGAGACAATCAGTTAAGGGCTCTAAGAACAGCAAGGAACGTGCTGTTGAGCTATTAAAAAGGTGATATTTATAGTATAATTATGAAGAAAACTGTTGATATTAAAGAAGCCCGGGATTTTCTTCAATACAAAGCAAAAATAGTGCTTCAAAGTTTAAGTTCGGGAGCTATGGAAATACTAGGGAATGTAATATGTTGTCATTTGTTATTGAACCTCTTGATTTTGAAGGGATTCCTCCCAATCTTGTGGTTATTTTTAAAAATATATGTAAAAGAGATAATACAACAAGAATTAAGGGACTAGAAGATCTCAGTAGCTGTATAGATGAAGATACGGATGTGGTGAATGAGGAGAATGTGTTAAAAGTCTGGGTAGTTTTATTTTTTAAGAGGGAAAAGAAATAATTTATATAAAGTCATATCTATATCCTCGGTTATCAATAGATATGGAGCGTCAGGTTCGTTTACAGTGTAATCAGGTACATGGGAAGATATGTGTTGTATCAGGGAAGAGAATTGTTAGAGTTATTAAGGAAATTATTGGACCATGGATGATGTCAAATTTTGATAGTGATTATGGGGTTAAAAAAGTATCAATAGAGTCATTTAATGCGGCATTTCAGAGTGAGGAGAAGCGTATTATTGTTAAGAAGGTGTATCAGAAATATATTATTAGTTTTAATAGGAATATTATTCTTAAACAATCTCCTAATACATTAAGTATTTAATTTTATTATTTATATGAGGAATTGTAAACAGAATGTAGGTGATGTGCGATATGTGTCTCAGGAGGACTCTAAAGCCAAGTATTATAGAATTATTTCTTCTATATTGGCGTCACTTGCAGATATTATATGTAAATATATATATATATACATATATATTAAATGTTTATGTTAAATATTGATTAGTGAATTTGGAATTAGATGAGCTTAAGAAGGAAGAATCATCATATGATGAGATTATGGGGTCTGAGAAATTTTGGAAATTCTTATATGAAACAGATCTTATTGGAAGGAAACATTTTTATCAAGTGATTAAAAATATATCAGAGAAGTGGCCAGGTTTATTTTGTTATAATGAATGGATTGTTTTAATGCTTTTAGAATTGTTAATTTCTCAAAAAAATATGATTAAGAAGTCAGTGACAAAATTAATGAAGAATACAGAAAAATCATTTATATCAATTATTCTCCCAACTATGGAAATATTCTTTTCAGGTATATTTATTTTATTTGGGGATATAAATTTATTATTAAAGTATGTCCTGAGTTATGGGGATATGATTTTTTTGGTGATTCTGAGATATTTTCTTATTTTAAAAGGTTGATCTTGAATAATGATTTTGATTCTACACAATTCTGGAATTGTTTTTATAATCTTATAACAAAAATACCTTTAAATCCTGAAAAATCTGACTTTGATGTATATTTAAATGATTTCATAAAAACCATTTGGGATGGTGCATCTAAAAAGACTAAATATAATAATGAAGTGGGCTTTGAAACATTTTTTAAAATTATGTGTTTCTATATGAAACATTTTGAAAATACAAGTACAGTATTATCTATATTTGAAAAGAAAATCATGGATATTATTATTAATTATTTCACTGATATAACATCTTTCAGTATTAAAATGTCAGATAATTTCAGACATGCATTGGTGAAGGGGTTTTTGAGAAATGAATATATCTTAAATGATATTTTTAATAAGTTTTGGTGTGAATCAAAGCAATGTATTTTTGAAAAGTTATTAAAAACATCAAATATTACATCTGAAGGGAATTATGATGAACTTTATACTATATGTGTACGTTGGATAAATACTGCTGATGAATTTAACACAGAAACAAATGATAATACTGTTTTGGATGATAAATCATTTGTTTATTTAACTATATGTGAAGTAATATATTCTATAATTTGCTATATTAGGAATTGTGATGGTATAATTATATTATATTTGGAATTGTGTTAATAATCTGTTAGATTTATATCAAAAAATAGTAGAATTATTAAATTATGTTTTATCTAAGTTTTCAGATATCATATTTAAGGATCAAAGAATTCTTTCAGTTAGTTTACTCTATAACAATTCTTAAACTTATATTTATATTAGGAATTTGAAAGTTTTATTATGGAAAAAATTCCTAGATTTATTACATCATTAACAGAATCTATTGGATCTATTCTTTTAATTTATATTTTAAAAAACAAAAACACTGAAAGTGTAGGTTTGGTTTGGGCATCTTTATTTTCACATCTTTCAAGGATAGAAAGTGGATCAGAACGAAATGTTTTTACTCACAAAATAGTGAAAATGATAATTGATAGTAAAATTAAGATACAAGATTTAAGAAATTGTTTGCCTAAGGTTAATTTAATTGATGATGTTTTATTAGATTGTGTGCATTTTAATATTGATAATAATTTGGGGAATTGGGAATGTTTAAATGATTTTCTTACTGTTAAAGGTAAAATTATATTTAAAAATATGGATAATATTTTAATAATTAAGAAATTGTCTTTTCAAAGGAAAGTATTATTAAAAGTTTGATTTTCTTGGTAGAAAAGGTCTTTTGCTCAAATGATTCTGAGCCTTATTATATATTCAATGACGATCGAATCTTAGTTCTGTTACATAAAGTATTAGGTGACAATTCTGATTTATGTTCATGTTTTCTTCAGAATTTCCAAGCTATAGAATTTCATATAAAAATATGGAATTTTGTTTATATTAAAAAGGGAAATATTTCAGAAAGAATCTCTATTTTCAATGATTTATTTGAGCAGATCTATTGTTTAAATGATGAAATAGGTAGTAATCTAAGATTAAATATCGCAAGTATTATTCAGAAACAAATTTTATTATTAGATTCACTTGATTTTTCATTGTTTAATCCTTTTTTTTATGATATTTATAACTTATTATTTTTAGAATGAGATCACTTTGTTCATTAAGTGTAAAGGTGTTATCTTTTGCTACAGAATTAGAAAAAAAGGATCTTTTGGCTATATTTTTATTTCCAATTCATGAATGGGATATGGCTTTTTCTTCTTTAATTTCAGAATATCCTAATAAAAACTTGGAATTGTTTAATTCTTTGAAAACATGTTGTTTAATATTTTCAAATCCTGTTAAAACAAAAGGAAATATTGAAACTGATAATATATCAAAATTATTAAAAATTTCTGTTTTTTCTAAGACAATAATCAATTTTCTTAAATTGGATTTGTGTTCTTTGGAAATTCATTGGACAATATTATATGGAATTATGATTTGTGAAGAGCTTATCAGAGACAATTTCGAGTTAGAACAAGCAAATTGCTTATGGAAATCGATAACCAAAGATCAGGAACAGGAATTGTTTACCTTAATAGAAAAAAGCAATGATTTTGTTTTTGATTTATTAACTTTGGATAAAATTGAAATTCTTGGTATTGACAATTCTGTACAAAGAAATGATATAAAGTTTCTTGAAATAATAAAGATGAAATCTATTGGATCTTCGCCTGAAACATATTATTCTGCTTGTGTATTATCTAGAACTCTTCAATTCTTGACAGAAAAGATTGAATATTCTCAAGAAGAAGTAGAAACATGGTTAAATGATATATCTATAGAAAATAATCAAAGTGATCATTTCAATTTATGTTTATACATTTGGCTTATTTTTAATAGATGTATTTATTTTTGCAGCTATTATTAATGGATTTCAAGAAAAGCTATTTTTTTCAAAAAGATTGGAAGGCATAAGAAATAGAATTGGTAGTGATCTATCTGGTGATTTTATTGTTGATAGAGGCAAGTTTTATTTTAAAAAAATATATTATGATTTATTGTTTCTTAGATCTGAAAAAAATTATCTTATTTAATATATTTATACCATTTGATGATAGTCTCTGGAAACATTTTCCACAACAGCGTATAATATTTCTCTTTCAAAATCTTTTAAAATCAATTGATAAAAAAAACTTAATAAAAGTTGAATATATTGATTTTTGTGTTGAAATTACAAAAATATTTATAAAGTTAATACCTTTTATAAAAACTATTGATGGAGTTTATTGGTATAATATTTGCGATTATCTTTGTGAATGTCTTAGGGTATTTAATTTTATAACAAAATTATTAGCTAATATTTTTAAGATTTGTACAGAAACTTCATTAGAATTTTTGAATTTTGAATTCTATTCAATGAAACTTTTTATGACTTTAAGCAATTGCTATTCTTTCAACGATTCTTTTAATGATTCATGGAATATTCATTCTAAGACTTTATATTCATACTTGTTTCAATTATTTATTCATAAAAAAGGTTTAAATATTTAAAGTATTTTTTACTTGGCTTATGATAATAGAGACATATGTAAAAAATCAACCTTTAGATATTTGTATTCAACTTTTGTCAAGAATTTTATTACAGATTCCTATAGATATTGTTCAAAAGCCATTAGTAAATTTGGTAGAAATTTATTTATTTATTTTATTTCACATTGATATGAATAGCTTTATCTTCATTTATTATCTCAATGGAAATATACACAAATTGTTACATTTGATTGGTTAACAAATTGGATTTTAAAAGATCAGGAAAATTTAATTATAGAAACTGAATTTTCTAAAGAAATAGATATCAATTTGCCTTCAGAATTGCTTTTTATGATTTCAGATCTTCCATGTTATGATACATTAGATAATATTGATCATGAAAATAATGTATCTTCTAGACTTCGAGGTTATTTTCTTTCTTGGATTCTTATTTTTACATATTTTAAAAATACGGTATCTTATTATCAAGTATTATTGTTTTTTATTCTTACATATTCATTTTAGTCATACATATTAAAGTCCAGTTATATTGAAAGTCTGAAAAATAATAATTGTATTCCATTGACAATTGAATTTATATTTAAAACTCTTGAATTATTAACTGATAAACCTATAAATACAATAGAAATATTATGGGATATCTTAGAATGGAAAAATATAGATAATATAAAAACCGAGATGCTATCTTTAATAGTGTATGTATATTTACTTATACTCAGACATATTCCATCTCTTGCAAGGTTAGTTTTAAATTATTATTTTAAAGAATAATAATAATAATAATGAATAGAGATTGGTGGATTGGATGTAAAAATAGACAATTGACTCAATCAGTAGAAACGTTTGTAATAGCTTTATGATATTTTATTATTAAATATAAATATAGGTTTACAGAGAAAAATATATCTTCTATTTTGATTGAAGATGAAATTGCTTCAGTATTATTAGAATCTATGCAATTAAAAATAAATGATGATAATATACATGTTAAAACGTCAAAAACTACTCGTGAAGTTACAACTTCTTATACAATTGATGATCAATATTTAGAAATGGTTATCCGGTTGCCTGCTTGCTACCCTTTGAATCAGGTTATTGTAGAAGGTGTACAAAAAATTGGTGTTAAAGATGCACAATGGAGAGCATGGTTATTAGCTTCTAGAATTTTAATAACTACACAAAATGGAAGCATTGCAGATGCTGTAAGTCTTTTCAAACGGAATGTTTCACTCCATTTTGAAGGAGTCGTTGCTTGTAACATATGCTGTAATCTCCATTTCTTTTTTTTAAGTAATTAATCATTTTAGTTTCAATCATATCAGTTCAAGATAGATCTTTACCCAGTAAAAAATGTGCAACTTGTAAAAACAAATTTCATTCTGGATGTTTATATAAAGTATTTATTTATATGTTTCTTTATATATATATTAATTTTAATTTTAGTGGTTTAAAACATCAAATACTTCTAAATGTCCTTTATGTAAGTCTTTAATTACACTAAAATACATTTATACTAATTCTTAAGGTCGAACTACTTTTTCTTTTTCAATATAGGTTTAATAAAGAAATATCTTTCATTATATACAAAAATACATTTAGCGTAATATAAAGAAATTTAACTTGGGCCTTTCATTGATTCTTTTATTATCAATTTTAACACTTATTCTTTTTGGTTCTAGTTTCATTAAATCTATACTGGATTAGGGTTAATTAAAGTACAAAAATCTTATTAAAAGTATCTCATTTTTATTAAATTGGAAGACAATTGTTACAAAAAATGCTCTTTTTATGATATCATTGATTATTTTGACTAAGTAATTAACTTTATTTATTATTTTTTTTATTAATTTAAAAGAATTTTACTTTTTATGATAGAATTATCAAAGGGCTCGTGTTTTCAAAGGGCAATACATAGGAAAAAAAGTATAAGAAGGCATCGTATTTCCTCTCTTATGCTGATTGCATTCATTTAAACATTAAGCTATTAATTCGCAGGTCGAATTATTTGGTAGGAAGAATTTATCTAATATTACTTTGACTTAAGTTTTATACATATAGGTGATTAATTGAAGTTATTTGACTAACTGATCTACATATTTTTTTTGATAAAATGGTTTTGCATATTTTTTTCTGTATAAAAAAATGGATGATTGTTGTTCATACCAGCTTATTGTTTATAACAATAACCAATGCATATCCGGCATCAATTCCTGTAACACGTGATAATCATAGAGCTCTAGTTGATTCTCAAGGGTCGGATCAAAAAACATGTTCAATTAATGATCCTACTTTGTCCATTCATCCAAGTTTATTAACAAGTACTGGCACAGGATTTGCAGATTGTTTACCAGGAAGGAATTGCTTGTTTGTTTGTAAAAGTGGATATGTATGTTTTCTTTTTTCTTTTTTTTTGAAAGACTAGAATTTTTAGTTATCAACTCAATATGATGCATCTTATTATCCTGAATTTGAGGGAACTTCGGTTTGTTTTTTATTTCTTTTAAGTGGGTTTTTTCATAATTATAGGTTGGCAACGTTCTTTGTACTTCACAAGGTACTCTTCAGATAGCTGCAGGCGGTTCTCTTTGTGCTCTTTCAACTAAAAATCTATATCTAACTAGTCTTCTTGATTATTCAGTATCTTTTTGTCAAAAGATTTCAGTTAAAGATGGCCTTTTCTTTGCACCTAATTCTCTCCAATCAAAATCAGTTTCTTTTTTAGCAGTTTCTGGTCAATCTCATCAATCATCTCTTTATTACTTCAATCCTCTAGGAACAGATTCTACCTATGAATGCCCGATTACTGTGGGGTCATCATCACCATATATATTAGAAATTAAAGATATAAATGGTGAAGTTCATATTAGTCTTGGATGGAATCCTTTTTATATAAGTAATGAGGAATATAAACGACCTCCTAATTGGGGTTTAAGAGTATTATGTCAAGGTGTTGATTGTGATCGGCCTTGCTTTATTGATCCTACTAAACATGGGATTAATGAATGTGAGAATTGTGAAAAAGGTTCTCATGGTTCTTCTTTTTGTACAGTAAAAGTATCAGGAAGTAAAGAAGCAATAGTATTTTTGTTTTCAACTGATGGTGATCAAAAAACTTATTCATATGATGATTTTTCTTCTTTCACTACTACTCGTGAAGTTACTTTAAGGGAGAGTCAAGGTTATAGATATGATAGTTCAAGAGATTCTGGTAAATCAATATATACAGAAAAAGGGAGATATCATAGAACAAATCTTGGTGATTTGAAAGAAGAAGAGGATCAATTGACGCAAGAAGAGAAAGATCTTATAGAACGTCTTCAAAAAACTCAACAACAAAGTAAATTATTTGGCGATCAAAATAAACAACCTGAAGAAAAGGCCGATCCAGAACATCATTCCGGTAATCTAGGAGTTACAGTTGTAGATTCAACAAAAGAGTCTGCACAACATCAAACTCAAAGTCAATTAAAAGGGTTTCAAAACTTTTATTTAATTAATTTATTTCTAACAAATTCTAGTTCTTCTGATGATGTTAATAATCAACACTTAGATCTTGTCTATCTAAAGGATACTGAAAAAGAAAATAACGGTCATTTAGATGATTTCAAAGGATTTGTCACTGGAAAAACTATTACTTCTCAAAAAGATTCTCATAAAGACATCGATACTGCAAATAAAGCTACCACTTCCTTATATTCAGCAAATGATTCACATAGAACTGACAAATGCAAATCATTAATTGACTCAATCGTTGATTCTGTACAGGAATTATGTCTATTACTCAAATCCAAAGATTCTGACCCCAATTCTTCAAAAAAACAACAGAACCCTCAATTAGACGTTATCTCTCCTGCTCCTGACTCCATCAAGCAGGAAAATAGTGCTATTCATCTCTTAAAACCTCGTGCAAATTGGATATTAATATTCTTAGGATTCGCTATCCTTCTATAACTATATTAATCTTTCTATTGCACTTTCTTCTAAATTTCTTGTATATAATCTTCATAATATAAATTCAATATATACCCTCATATATATATCTCTCTGACCTCTCGATCTGCTGCTTCACGTCTTAATATTTTCTATAAATTGTTGATAAAGAATTAAAGGAAATAAGCCTGATTATAAGGATTTATGAGGTTATATAAGAGGAGAAGACCTCATAGAACTGAGAAATATAGATATATTTCTTAAGATGATATCTGGTAGGGTTTTAATAGGGTTTTAGTAGGGTTTTATAATATAAGAAGAGGAGATAACCGAAGAAAGTTATCTATTAAGGAATAAGAAGCAGAGAGAAGGAGGAGAAGAGGAGGATAAATCGGTTATATGGACGAAAGAATCGCTTTTTATTATTTATATTAGGTTTTTTTTTTTTTGGAATAAAATGTATATTGATGGATAGTGTTTTTATTGTAATGTATTGTATTTCTCTTGAATCGCAGACGACGTCGAATTTTATTCTTCCAGCAACGTCATATTTTGGTAAAAATTCATTAATTCCTTTAATTAATACGATCAATGGAATTTTATATACGGCGGTGAAACAACAGATGTTAAGATTGAGCGGATTGATTGGTATTATGGAGGTATTTTGTATATCTCTTTTATTGTATGATATAGGTAAAATTTTTTGGAGGGAATGGTGTATTTTTTTTTTAAAAAAAAATGAAATAGGGTGTTTGATGTATATGATAAGTAAAAATATTATTACGTTTATTATATCATCTATTTTTCATACGATTGGTACGACGGGATTTCAAGTTCTTGAACAATTTGTTATTACAGGTTTAAAAATGCGGTATTTCATATATAATTGTTAATTTTTTTGGTAAGATACTTCAGAACTTTTGAATAGAAGTCTTTTAAATACTATACTTAATATACCACTTCTTATTAATGTTTGGGTGGGACCGAATTTAGCACAAAGTATTTATATGCCGAAATTAGATAGTGAACAATGGAGATGGGGTTATGGTATATGGGCAATTGTTCTTCCTGTAGTATCACTTCCTATGGTTATGATATTATATTTAAATAGGCTTAAAGCTAAAGAGAAGGGTTTATTATCTATAGAAAATAATCATAGAATGACAATACGTGGATTTATAAAAAGGCTTTTTGTTGAACTCGATCTTGTTGGAATTATAATATTATCATTAGGACTTTCTTTATTTTTTTTTCAGTTAATTCATGAATTTCCTTTACTTTATAATGCTAAACCAGTATATATATTTTCGATACTTGTTATATTACTTGTTTTATGTGTTGTATTTCCATTATGGGAATTTTATTATGCAAAATTTCCAATTTTTAGTAAGGGTTTGTTTAAAATGGAAGAGTTAACTATAGGATATTTTTCTTCATTTTTTTACTTTATGGGATTTTATCTTTACAATAATTATTTGACTACTTATCTCTATGTTACCAAATCTAATTCAATTAAAAGAATTGGATATTTAAAGTATGTTTTTTCTTTTTACTTCTTGATATATTATTTTTAACTTCTTCTTTTTTAGTAATGTATTTTCATTTACTTCAACCATTGTTGCAATATTTGTTGGTATATTTGTAAAATATAATAAAATATATAAGATTTTCATATATATTGGCTCACCAATTTACGTATTTGGGATAATATTTATGATATATAATCTTAGAACGGATGAATCTGTAATGGAAATGGTTATTTCTCAAGCTATAATTGGTATTAGTGGAGGGTTTTATAATATGTCTACTTTGGTTAGAATTCAAATTTCATCCACTCGCCAGCGTAAGTTAATGGTTTATATTTATATTTGATATTTAAATATTTGTAGAGGTTGCTATTAATACTGCTATGTTTTTGACGGTATTTTAATTATTCAATATATTAATTACTGACAAAATATAAGTTAGCATCAGTAGGTGGTGCTATTGGATCTGCAATTTCGGGTATTGTATGGTCTAATCTTCTTCCAAAAATGTTAAACTCTTATTCTAAATATCTAAATTTATTTTTAACACCAAATGATTATCTATTAATTATTGGGAGTCCTTTTATGCTTGATCAATACGTGAAATTCGCTAAGGGTACAATTGGAAGAATGGTTATTGTTTTAGCATATAATGAAGTTATGAGGACTCTTTATATATGTTCTGTAATATGTGCTATTCCCATGTTGTTGTGCGCTATATTTACTGAAAATATTCATATTGATAAAACTAATCAAAGCTCTCTTAAAGTCATTGATATGTATAGCAATTCGGATGAATTAAAATAGATTCTGGTCTTTAACAATATTTTTATCTAAATAATCACTGAAAAATATTAGAATTGCTACATCTCATTGTTTTGGTTTCTAGTCAGAAAATATGGAATTCTTGCTTTATATTATGTCGTCATATATATATATATATTAGAAAATATTTTTTTTCTAATATATTATAATATTGATCAAATCTTGGAAATTTATCTTTTGTTTGAAATATATTGACTTTTTTTTTTAAGATTATACTATAATTTTTTTATGATATAGGCATTTAAAATACTTTACGTTAAAGAATAGTAAATTATTCATGTTTTTTATCTTACTTAGAAAACTTACTCATAAAAATCTGTATTATTTAAAAAAATCATATATAATGGACTTAATTCAGAATTAAAAATCTTTATTTATTTCTTCCACTCTTCATATTCGTTTACACACCCAAATTGCTGCAATACATCCCACCTAAAAAAAATACATATTTTTCAAAAATAATTTTATTTTATACCTTAATAACATTCGTTATTAATCCATATCCAAATGATTCTTTAGAATTCCATATATTAACTGCAATATCAAGATGTTCTAGCTCTTCATCACGAAATTTCTTGATTTTTTCACGTAATTCATCGATTTCTTCACTATATCCTTTCAAACACATCGTTTCTCTTAATTGATCATTATAATGTTCTCCAATTACCGTTTCTACCGCTTCTGTACATGCCATAGCCGTTTTTGTTCCTAAAAGCGCTGTACCCACTCCTAATGCAAATCCTACTGTTTTACACACATATTTTAACTGCGTTTCTTTTATTTCATGTTTAATAAGAAGTTTATCAAATGTTTCAAGATGTTTTTTCTCCTGATTCCACATATCCATAATAATTGGTGCTACTTGTGGTCTTGTTCTCGATAATATAAAATATTGTCCTTGATATATATAATTAGCTCCTAATTCTCCTAAATTCCCTATTAAATTCGATCTTTTTAATCCTTTTTCATTCCTGCATGATTGACTCTTATACATCTACAAATTATGTCTTTTTCATCTCTTATCAGTCTTCTACTTGGAAAATAGACTTTTTTTATCTCTTTAACTTGATTTGAATAAAAATATAAGCTATTTTTATAATTTCTTAACAAATTATAAGAAATTGTTAATCTTTTGTTAAGATTCTTATGATTTTGTTTAAAAATTGTTAATCTCATTCTTAACATTTTATTAAAAGTCTTAACATCGAAGTTAAAAAGAAGTTAAAAAGAAGTTAAAAAGTTAAAAAGAAGTTAAGAAAAGTTAAGAAAAGTTAAAAAAAGTTAAAAAAAGGTTAATAAATCTTAAGAAAGGTTAAGAAATTTTAAAAAAAGTCTTAAAAAACTTAAAAATATAGGATTTTCTACTTAAAAATATAGAATTTTCTTAATAAAAAGGCTATTAATTACCTTAATTTTCTTAATAATTTTTAATTCTAAGGATAAAATTATCTATTTTAAATGTTATGAAGGGGTTTTCAGGATTTGAAGAGGAGTTTATACATAGAATTGCAGTTTATCTATCAAGATATCTTAATTTAATGAATCCTAATGAAGTTCTTGCAAAAAAAGTGATTTCATTAGCTATTGAAATGGGAGATATTAGTTTATTTGGAGAAGCAATACGTACATTTGGTAGATTTAGTGATGAAATGGCAGAAAAGTTATGGAGAGATATTCGGGAGGAAAAAGCTAAGATTAAGGGTGAAAATGGGACAGGAACAGTAAGAATAAGGGGATATATTAGTTAATAAGGTTGATGGAGATGAATAGATGACCGTTTTTTCATCTAAAGTGGATCAACTTCCGGGATCATTAGATCTTGAGATAGGAGGGTTATTACCGATGAATTCAGGGTTAACGGGTACAGGTGTATCTAAGGGAATTCAGAGACCGTCTTTATTGGGGTTAGATAAGCTATCAGAAAGAAAAAGAGAACATGTAGGGTTAGATATAGAAAAAGATATGAAACGAGCATGTTCAGAGGGAAATGAGAAGCATTTTGATAGTTGTAGTATTGAATTTAAGGCACCATTATGTAAAAAAATGGATGGTAGCTTTAGTTCTAGAAATAATGCACGTATTCGTCGTATTGATACACCTAGTTATGGAACAGGGCTTAGTGAGGTTTCTAAGGAGAATTTAAGGTTATATAGATCAAGACATGATAATAAGAAAGGTAAGAAAAAGATATATATGTATAATTTTAAAATAATATATATTAGGAGTATTTGATAAAAAGAATAATATGGAATATGGTAAATGGAATAATTATGATAGTCGTTTTAATGAAAAAGAAGAGTCAATTATGGATAAGGAAGTATCAATGGCTAAATCATTTTCTAATAAATCGGAAAAGTTGTATAAAATGGAAGATTTGGAACATGTAGAAGAAAAAAATACAGAATTGAGTATAAATACGAATGGAACGAACAAAACAAGATATCTTAATACACCTAGGGTTACAGATTCAGTATGGAATAATCAAGAATCGACATATCAAGAAAATATTAAAAATGATTATGATTTGGTAGAATGGGAAAATAATGAAGCAAAACTTGATCGTGATTGGTATAACGCAGATGAATTTGGTAATGTTTATGGGGATGATACTCATAATCCTTTTTTTCAATTTGAAGATCAAGAAAGAAATCAAAATGAAATGTTATTTAAAAAAAAGACTAAAAGAATATCAGCAAAACAGAGAGAATTTAATAGAGAGAATGATCATTGGGAAATGAATCGAATGCTTACGTCAGGTGTAGCTCAACGTTCATTTGCTGATATGGATTTTGAAGATGAAAATGAAAATACAGTGCATCTTTTGGTTCATGATTTAAAACCATTGTTTCTTGATGGTAGACAAGTTTTTACTAAGCAAGATCCAGTTTCTGCTGTTAAAGATCCTCAAAGTGATATGGCTGTTTTTGCACGTAAAGGATCATTACTTGTGAGAGAACGTAGAGAACTTTCAGAAAGAATGAAAGCAGGTGCAGAAGTTGCAAATCTTGCTGGAACTACACTAGGAAATTTGATGAATATTAGGGATGAAGTTAAAGATAAAATAGAAGAGGCAAAATCCAAACAGAAATTAGGAGAAGATGATAATATTAAAGAAAGTAATAAATTTTCTACTTATATGAAGAAATCAGAGGGAACTAGTGAATTTTTCTGTAGCAAATCTTTAACAGAACAAAGGGAATATTTGCCTGCCTTTGCAGTTCGGGAAGAACTTTTAAATGTTATAAGAGAAAATCGGGTAACAATTGTAATAGGTGAAACAGGATCAGGAAAAACTACACAATTGACTCAATTCTTGCATGAAGATGGTTATTCTAATTTTGGTTTAATTGGATGCACACAGCCTCGAAGAGTTGCTGCTATGAGTGTTGCAAAGCGTGTTAGTGAAGAAATGATGGTAAAGTTAGGTACAGTTGTTGGTTATGCTATTCGTTTTGAGGATTGTACTAGTCCTAATACAGTTATTAAATGTTTGTTTGGTCTTTCAAGTTGTGTTTTAGTTATTAATTTAATTTAGATATGACAGATGGTGTTTTATTGCGTGAATCACTTGTTGATCCAGATTTAAGTAAATATTCATGTATCATTATGGATGAGGCTCATGAAAGATCTCTTAATACTGACATTTTGCTTGGATTAATAAAAAATATATTGGTTCGAAGAAAGGATTTGAAATTAATTGTTACTTCTGCTACATTAAATGCTGAACGATTCTCACGGTTTTTTGGCAATGCTCCTCAATTCAACATACCCGGTCGTACTTTCCCTGTAGACGTTTTGTTTTCTAAATCACCATGTGAAGATTATGTAGATAGTGCTGTTAAACAAGTTCTTACTATTCATTTGTCACATCCATTAGGAGATATATTAGTGTTTATGACAGGACAAGAAGATATTGAAATAACATGTCAAGTTATTGCAGAACGTTTAGAACAACTTGATAATCCTCCTAAATTATTAATTTTACCAATTTATTCACAAATGCCAGTAGATCTTCAAGCAAAAATATTTGAGCGTGCTGAGAATGGTGCTAGAAAAGTAATTGTTGCAACAAATATAGCAGAAACTTCATTAACATGTAATATTTTATTATTATTATTATTATTACTATTATTTTAATATTGTTTTAGTGGATGGGATTATGTATGTTGTTGATTCTGGATATTGTAAATTAAAAGTTTATAATCCAAGAATGGGTATGGATGCACTTCAAATAACTCCTATATCTCAGGCAAATTCGAATCAAAGATCAGGAAGAGCAGGTCGTACTGGAGCAGGAATTGCATATCGTTTATATACTGAATCAGCATTCCAGAATGAACTTTATGTACAAACTATACCAGAAATTCAACGCACTAATTTGGCAAATACAATTTTATTACTCAAATCTCTTGGAGTTAAGGATTTACTTAATTTTGATTTTATGGATCCTCCACCTGAAGATACAATAATGTCAAGTTTATTTGATCTTTGGACATTGGGTGCTGTAGATAATATTGGTAATTTGACTCCACTAGGGTATTTGATTATTTGTGTTTCATTTTTGTTTTATTAATTGTATTAGACAAAGAATGTCTTCTTTTCCTATGGATCCTCCTCTTTCAAAGTTAATAATAGCATCTGAGGATTATGGATGTACAGAAGAAATGTTAACTATAGTATCAATGTTATCTGTTCCTTCTGTTTTTTATAGACCTAAAGAAAGACAAGAAGAAAGTGATGCTGCTAGAGAAAAGTTTTTTGTTCCAGAGTCTGATCATTTAACATTATTGCATGTATATTCTCAGTGGAAATCGAATGGTTATCGTGATGAATGGTGTACGAAGCATTTTTTACATCCAAAAGTAATGCGTAGAGGTGAGTTATCATTAGAATAAAATATCATATTTAATATCTTAAGCGCGGGAGATTCGTCAACAATTGACAGATATTATAAAATTTCAGAAGATGAAATGTGTTTCTTGTGGATCAGATTGGGACGTTATTCGAAAATGCATTTGTTCTGGCTACTTTCATCATGCTGCAAAAGTTAAAGGAATTGGAGAATATGTACATATTCGATCAGGAATGCCTTGTCATTTACATCCTACATCTTCTCTTTATGGATTGGGCTATCTTCCTGATTATGTGATATATCATGAATTAATATTGACATCAAAAGAATATATGAGTATTGTTACATCAGTCGATCCATATTGGTTGGCAGAACTAGGTGGAATGTTCTATTCCGTAAAAGAAAAAGGTTTTAATATTAAATATAACTTAGTAAATATCAATTGACTTATTTTTAGGATATAGTATATCCAAGAAAGCTACTGAACGTATTATTTCTAGAAAATTAGAATATGAAGCTGAGATTCAAGCTGAAAGAGAAAGACAAATACAACTAGAAGAAGATAGACAAAAAGAGGTTTTGCGTACAAAAAAATCTGCAATTGCTGCTGCTAGAATAGCTACTCCTGGTTTAAATAGAAAAGGATTAAAAGGATGCGAAACCCCTAGAAGATCAAGAGGCTTTTAAATTATGGAATTCGTTTTAATACTAATCAATAACTATGTATATATTTCATTATCAACATAAAAACTTGTATAAATTCACTTCATACTCGGCAATCGATACCATTAATATCTTCAACCTTTTTTATTTATATCTAAAATATACATGGGGGTTTACGTTTTTAATGACTTTATATCTTTATTAATACATTTATATATCTGGCTATTTAACATATTATCAAAAATTCGATCAATTCTTATCAAAATAAAATTCTTCAAAATGGATTTTTTCTTCTTAAAACTGCTACAATATTTTGACTCAATAAATGGTTGTTTTCATAGAGAAAACTTTAAAAATTTTCAACTATTTTATCTTATGGGCTCTTTAAGCTTGCTGCTCACGTGATCTGTGTTTTGAATCGAGAGCAATTAAATATATATAAAATTATACAGCTAAATAGGCTTAGGAATACAGGGAATTATAAGAGGGTTAAGGCCATAATATTAATATGAAACCTCTTATTAAAGAAATTGGGAGTTCATCATGGGTTTTTCAAGAAATAAAATATCTTTCTGATTTATCAAATGAAAAGTTGAATGATTTTACATTAAAAATTGTAGAAAATTTAGAATGGATCAATGAATATATGGAGGATGTTTTTAAGAATTGCAGAGGGTTTTTTCTATATATTTTTTTTTTTTGGATCTGATGGCTTTTATAGCACATTTTGTGATTATTCTAAGAAATCAAGTTTTATTTGTTCAGAGGTTCCTTTGATTAGTGAAAAGGTGAATATTCTAAGAGATATTATTATTATTTATGAATTATTTATTATTTTTAAGGGATCTGATTTTGTTTGTCAGGAAAATTTTGGAAAAGAATCATTATTACTTAAAAGTTTAAGCTTTAAATTGATTCCTTCACCATTAAAAGACTTAAAAGGAAGTGAATTTATAGATATTCCGGAGAATATAGATATCAATTATGATATTTTAAGTGAAAGTGAAGATAGCAGTCTTTCTATTATGGAATCTAATGAACAAAATATAAATTTAAAATATGATTCTTCATCAACAAGAGTTATGGAAATGATTACAGAAGAGGATGAGGTGGATGAAGAAATTCTTGATGGTGTTGAGATTAAAGGATTATCGAGGAATGATGATATAGAAACGAAGTTTTCATGTGTTTTGAAAAAAGATAATAATGTATCTCCTGATGAGAAATCATTTAAATCTGGTTTTATAGTTTTGTTTTTTTTCAGGAAATTTATTAATAAATATAGATATTGAAAAATCGGTTAAATTTAAGAAGGATTATGATATAATTTTAGAGAATAAAGATGCTAAATCTCCTCCTCATGATTGGGATTCGCCTCATCATTTGGATTCTCGAATAATATCTGGTCCTAATACGAGTTGTGCATCTACATCTATAATTCAATCTTATTTTTCTCCTGCTGTTGATAATACTGTCAATAAAGTGTCGTTTTCGCCTCCAGCATTATCATCTTCATTAAATTTTGTTTCACTCCCTCCAAGGGAACCTCTTAATACAAAAAAATCTTTAGGAAAAAGAGTTTCACGGCATGGATCTTTTTCTGAAACTGTAAAAAGTCAAAGAATTGTTGATTCTAAATTGTATGGAATGTTAAAACAGGAAAATCAAGAAGACAGTTTTGTTTCAGAGAATAGGCTATCAGGAAATTTACAAAAACAACATGTTTTAGAAGAGATATCAGGGAAAAAAATGGTTTTTGATGAAATCGATAAGCATGATATTAGTGAGCAAAGACTTAAAACTGTATTCACAAGTGGTAGTCAAAGAATACACGAAGCATTGAATTCTCTTCGTATTGCAAAACCTACTTCTGGGCAGTTTAAATTAGTTTCTACTGAACAAAAGTTGCAACCTGATACAGAAACAAAAATATTTGAATCAGAAAATAATTCAATTGCATTGAACCAAGTTTCTAATGCAATTAGTAATGTCTCTTCTGGGGAGTGTTTACATGAAACAGCTCCACAAATAGAAAATGAGGAATGCTGGGTTTCCAGATTCGATGTACTAAATAGATCAATTGTAAATACAGCTATGAAACAAGAAAAAGAGCGGCCTTTTCATGATACTAATGAGATTAAAAATGAGCCTAACTCTGATGAAGGCTTAACAGCTTCTAATAAATTGGAAGATACATCTCAACGTCGAACATCTATTATAACTGTTCCAGCGATTTCTGTTATTGGTGCAATACAAGCTGCAAGAAATTCTGCAACTCAGGCTATTCGAAAGGCAACATCTGTTTTCTTTACTCCATCATCAAAAGTGTTGCCAAGAAATTCTGTAGAAAATGTTGTGGAACAACCATTAAAGGCTCTTAATAATAATTCATGTGATGAAAATACATGTTTGGATTCTAAAAGAATTTCTGATCTTAAAGTAAATTTGGAGAAAAATAATGAAGTTTTAAAAAATGCTACTTGTAAAGTTGAAATAGAACAACCTTGCAATATAATTGAAACAAAACATAATTCTACAAAAACTTGTGACTATGGGAAAGAAACGAATATTAATAAGACTCGATTTTTGGCTAAAAAATCATCTACCTTGGCTAATTCTATTCCTCATGAAGAAGTAAATTTAATGACAAATAAATTTGTTTCTCAAGAACTATCATGTCAAAATTTAAAGATCCAGCCTTCTCAACCAGTAAAATTAACTAGTTTTAACTCTGTTTTTATGCCAAAAAATAAACCAGTTTCCATAAGAGTAACTACTGCATCACAAAGACAGGCTAATCTTGCTGAAAAAAGAAAGGTAATTTTTTTATTTATAAAATGAAATATTTATTAATAAATATAAGGTACAGAAAACAGATTTTGCAACTTCGTTGCAACAAAGTTTTACCAGTGAATCTTCTCAGAATCAAGACAATTGTCCTGTAACTGATACTTTACAATACAATGATTCTTGTCCTCAAGAATTATCTGTTTTGTCTCGATCACAACCTGCAAAGCGCTTAATCCCATCTAAAGGAATTAAAGCACTTACAGTGGCTAATCTTGCTAGAAAAAGGGTTTGAAAAATTATGGATCTGCAATTGCTATAATTAAATGATATTAGGAACAAGAAGAAAAGGATAGAAAATTAGCACATAAAAGAGAGATAGAACGAAAAAGACAAGAAAACCTTAAGAAACAAGAGGAGAACAAGAAACAAGAACAATGGCATCGGGAAGATTTACAGCGTAAAGTGCATCCTGAAAAGGTTAATATTAATTATATAATTATAATGTTCTGATATTTTAGACTAATGATACAAAAAAGAAGCTTTTACAACAAAGACTTGAACATTCGTCATCTGTAGCGAAAAAGATCTGTACAATATCTTCTGATAATAATGTATGTTATTTTATTGAAAATTCTTATAATTGTTTAACTCTTGGAAGGCGAGAGGACCTCTTGAAGATATTATTAATAACGATGGGAAGAGTAGGGATACGTTAAATATGGAAGTTAAACCATTTAAAAGGGTAATTCAAGATGATTTAATGCAGGAAAATTGGAATTCTTTTTCTGTTTCAAATAAACCTTTATTTCAAGAAGTGAAAAAGAGAAAAACAGACGATAATACTAATAAAAATATATCCAGCATGCCTATTCATATATCTTCCGTTAAGGATGATAAAGATCCATTTGTTGTTAGAACTCAGACTAGAGAGAAAGGTTCATGTTTAAATATTCAAACAATGTCCCAAAAACATACCAAACTTCTACAAGATCGATATCAAGGAAATCAACAAATATCATCTTCAAAAAATGGGAAAACAACTGGTCCTGTAGTAGACATTGTAAAGTTTTCAACAGATAATATTAGATTTGGTGGAGAATCTTCTAAAACAGTTCCTGTTTCTCATCAATATCCACAATCTGAATCCATTGAACTCCCTGAAATTGATAGCGAGTAAGTGATCAATGGGAAAAACTATTTATTTTTATTAATCTTTATTAGCTATTCTGATGATGATGAATTAAAGAAAAGATTTAAAACAACATTACCCCAGTGGGCAGAATCTCCTGAATTAATGCAAATATTAAGAATGCAAGCAAAAATAGACCCGGATAAGATTTTTGGTCCAATAAAACCTTTACAAATGGAAGAAATATTTAGAGGAAAAGATAGAGCTCATGTGCGATTTAGATCACGAAGTTCTTCTGCCAATTGGTCAGGTCAGGACCGACTAACAGAGAAAGAAATAGAAAATTATGCAAAGATAATGGGTTATAAAACTTAGGTATTTTATGTTGAATACAAGTCATTGAATATATGTTTATTATTTTGTCCATATTAGTACTCTCTATTATTACGTATATTTATTAAAGTAGGTATGCTTTTTTTATTAAATTTAAAATTATGCTTATTTGATAATTATGATTTTTGTTTTATTTTCCATTCATCTATCCATGAATCAATTTCATTCTTTGGTAGAATTAAAAGTCTGACAATTCCATCTAGCACTTCTACTTTGTTTGCTAAAATATCAAGAAGTTGTGCATTTTTTTCAACTTTAATCATATCACCTATTTTTGTTTCTATACATACTTCAACATTTGAAGCTGAATATTCATTATTTTTGTCCCATTGAGGTTTTGATGCCAATACTAAATCTAATTGTTCTTGGATCGTGCTAGTTTCTTCTACTTGTTTAATAAAATCTGATTGTAAAACAAGAGGATATAAGAAAATCACTGGAAATAATAAAATTGATGTAATATCCAAAGGTGATGATAAACATACTTCAACATCACCCATATCTTGTTCAATTGGTGATGATTTTATTATTATTCCTCGTTCCTATATAAATTTAAGCTTTTTTTATTGATTTATAACAAAATTACTTTAAGTGCTTTTTCAAGTGTCTTTTTTTTTATAAAAGACATATTTTTCCTTTCATACGCTTCCTTAAATTTCCTTTCTAAATATTTTTTGCGCTCAATAACCTCTTGTTTAAGTGATTTGAATGTATCATTATTATAATCTGTTTTTAAACATTGATTGATATGTTTTAAAGATTCATCAAGTCTATCCAAAAAAAAACATGCTTTTGCTGAACGATATAATGCTTTTGTATGATTTGGTTCCTTTTTTAGAACTTCATAGCAATTGTTTAATACTTGACGATAGTTTTCTACATTTCATAAGTATTAATATATCTTATCTCTTTATTACTAAGTTCCATATGACATGCTGCATTATTTAACAAACATGCTACTTCAATTCCATTCCCTGCTTTAGTTTTTAATGCTTTTGTGTAATATTCTATTGCATCTTGATATTTTTTAGCTTTATAACATTCATTTCCATGATATTTAAAGTTTTCTGCTATTTCTAATGGCTCTCCTTCATATTGAAGTGCTATAATTGCATCAATTGCTGTATTTTCTTTTGTTTTATCATAATTCTGCATAAAAAATGGCAATTTTTCTGTCTCTTTTAGCCATTTCTCTGCTGTTTCTGATATTGATACTGATTTATCTAATTCTACTATTTTTTCTCCAATTTTCGCTGTTTTTTCTATCTTTTCATTTTGATCTCCTTCTTTAACATATGTTTTCTTCATATTCTTTCTCTTTTATATATTTTTTTTATACAACTATTATTCTTATTATCTTATGTATTTCTTTACAATTCCTTTTTTTTCAATATTTTTTCATTTAAACTTCAATTATCCCTATAAAAACACTCTATATCTCTCTGTTCTCTCAATTATTCCCCTTCTATTGTCCTTAAATTCCTGTTTAACTTCTTTTTGTTCAATATTTCTTTCTTTCTCTTATTTCACTCTATTTAATCCCCTCAAAATCTTTCTTATCAAATAATATAATTATTTTCTACATATACACCCCGTTTCACTTGTTTCTTCTGTATTTTATTCTCCTTATAATTTCTCTTCTATTTTCACCTCTTCCTTATGTTCTTCCTTGATTATCTAAATTTCTTTCTCCCTATAATTAAACACTAATCCCCTTATATCTCCTTAAAATATACTTGTTTCTTCCTTATTTCCTGTATAATTCTTATAAAATTAAACACTCCTCTTTGACTTAGGTTTAAAAAGCTCGCTGCTCTGGATACACTTTTAACGGCAAAAAAAACAGAGGACTGGATGATTGAGCTAAAAAGCGTCTTAAAAGGCCAGTTTTTTCATAAAAAAAGCCATAAACTACGTCTTATAAGCGTTTAAGAAGATAAGAAGGGTTAATAATAAAAAACTAGGGGTTTTAAGTGGATTTACTTGGAAAATTAATATATCTAAGAAACAAGAAAAAGAGAAAATATAGGGAAAAATTGGAGATTAAAGAGGAATTAAGGCCTAGAATGATAGGGAATATACCTGGAGGATATGGATTGACAGAGTCACGGGTGGCGGCATACGGATATCCGGGTTTTTTTATGAAACAACCGGTATTATATAAGCCAACCTATCCACCGTTAGCATCTAGGGAGATAAATCGAAGAAAAATGAATGAAAGGGTTACGACGTGGTTAGAAGGAGGATCGGTATCATTATTAAGTCAAGAAAAGGTGTTAAAAAAACAAATAATAGAAAATAAAGAAGTTTATGTGAAGTTGATTAAAGATGTATGAAAAGGGGAGTTTTTGATGGATAAGTGTTTAATTGATATAGTTATATCCAACGGAAGGAGTGAAATTTGATGATGATGATGGACATTATATTGTTATACCTAATTCAGACTTAACGCCGCGATGTAACGTTTTATTTTGTATAATTTTTTTTTTTCTTATGTTTTTAAGATAAAATTATAAAGGTTCTTGGTCAAGGGACGTTTGGAAAAGTGATTCAATGTTATGATCGGTTGAAAAAGGATTATTGTGCTATTAAAGTAATACGATCTGTTCAGAAATATCGGGATGCGAGTATGATAGAGCTTCGAGTTTTACGTACAATTAGTGAAAATGATCCTGAAAATTTGAGGTTTGTTTTTTTTTTTTTTTGAAAAAAAAAGTTAATAAATTTAGAAAATGTATTCATATGAGAGATTGTTTTGATTATAGAAATCATATATGTATTGTGATGGGTCTTCTTGGGATGTCAGTCTTTGATTTTTTAAAAAACAATAGTTTTATTCCTTTCCCTCTTTCACATATTCAGCATTTTGCGTATCAGCTTTTTACCAGTGTTGCATGTAAGTTTTTAGTTGTTATGGAGAGAATAATTTAGAATGAATAGTTCTTCATGATCTTAATTTAATACATACAGATCTTAAACCTGAGAATATCCTTCTTGTTCATGCAGGATTTCGTACCGTTCCTTATACGAAAAAATTAGGCGTAAAAGTAAGACGATTATTAAACAACACAGAAATAAGACTTATCGATTTTGGAAGTGCTACTTTTGAAAATGAATATCATTCAAGTGTTGTAAGCACTAGACATTATAGGGCACCTGAAATTATTTTGGGTAAATTTTATTTTGGTTAAATAAATATATATATATATAATAATTTCAAAGGAATGGGATGGTCTTATCCATGTGATATATGGTCAATCGGTTGTATTCTTATAGAATTTTTTACGGGTGAAGCTCTTTTTCAAACACATGATAACTTAGAACATCTTTTTATGATGGAAGTTATTTGTGGAAAATTGGAACCAAAATTTATAAGACAATCTTCGTAATTAATTTAATTTTTAAAGAATAATAATATTTATGATTATTAGAAAATCTGCTCAGAAATATTTTCGTCATAGCGGAAAATTAGATTATCCTAATAAAGATACATCGCCTTCAAGTAGAAAGTTTGTTAAAACGATGCGATCATTAAAAGTAATTTTATCTCTAAGTTTTTTTTTTATTTTCTTATTGATTAATTTTTTATAGGAAATCATTCCTTCTACTTCACCTTTAAAGATACATTTTTTGGATTTACTTACCAAAATATTTATATATGATCCTAATAAACGAATTACTGCAAAAGAAGCTCTTTCTCATCCTTATTTCTTTACTCCTGTTAGAGAAGATGATATATAAGTTAAATTATCTGAGTTTACTCTATTATTAAAGGTTAATTACATGATATTTCTTTATTTTACTAAGGATTAATAGAAATGTGTTCCCAACTTTACATTCACCATTGATTATATCCTTTTTTTTTTTATAACAAGTATGTTTCAAATAGATTTTTCATGTTTATCTTATTACTTATTACTTTTTTCATTCTGTACGGAGGATTTCCTTGTATTGTGTATTCATTAAGGTTTATTATGATTTTTTTAATTTTCATTTATACTTTTACTTATATATATTCATGCATTTTAAAAAATTACATCCTATAACAAAACATAAAGTCTCTTGAGTTGTGCGATAAATTGTTTTATTCATTTCTTTTTGATTTTAAGAAAGTTTTCATACTAAAAAAAAAGAGATTCATTATAATATTAATTTTAAAAAAATAAAGATAATATTTAGAAGATTTTAAAGAATTATTCAATAAAATAGAATGGATCAAAGAGATATGGATGCAAAAAAAACATATCCTCCCCAGACAATTGCAAAGATTTTTTCATTAGCTTTTACTGATCCAACAACTAAAATCTCTGCTTCAGCACTGACTTTATGTTCAGAATATATTCGTATTTTTTGTAAAGAAGCGATCTGGAGGGCTGCTGCATCTAAACGTGAGCAAGAAAATAAAGATGAAAATACACAAATATCATTAGGAGCAGAAGATTTAGAAAGGCATAATTTATATATTTAAAAATGCTAATAACGTTTTTTAGAATTGCAGGTCAATTGACCTTGGACTTTTCATAATATTAATTTTTATTAATATAAATATATTGATATATTGTTTGAGGTTTATTATACAAGAAATAACATGTTTTATATATAGGATATTTGATATTTTCGAAATTTTTTATGTGGTATCTTTATATTATATAAAAAATTATCTTTTTTATTAACATTCTAGGGATATTATACAAGGTATTTTAAGAACTTAAGGTTTATGAAGGTTAATGAAGAGTTATTTTAGATATTTACTTTGAAATTTTTATTATAACTTCTTTTTATATTTTTGAAAACTTTATCAAAATCATATAGAATATATATTTTATATATAGGAATATCATGCCTGAGTTTGTTTTATCATATGGTAATCCAGATGAAAATTTAAAGAAGATTGATGTATTTATTTCTGATAATGGTTTTATTAATGATTCATCAAATTTATGGGTTATTTATATTCATGGAGGTGCATGGTATGTTTAAAGGATGGTTTTATATTTAAAATACATGTATTTTTATTAATATGTATTTTAGGAGGGATATAGATCATGATTCAAAAGATGGACATGTTCTAATTAATTTTCTTCGTAGTCAATTTTATACACAAACTAAATTGGCTTATGCAAGTATTAATTATCGTCTATCACCTCATGTAGTTCATCCTGAACATTTGAATGATATAAAAGAAGCAATTGATTTTCTTAAAAAAACATATAAATTAAATCAATGTATTCTTATTGGGCATTCTGCTGGTGCAACATTATGTATACAATATTTTATGGTTAATAGTGAGGTACAAAATATTGTATGTTGTATTATTTGTGTGGAGGGAATATATGATTTATTGGAATTGGTAAGCGAATATCCTTCATATGAGGATTTTGTAAAATTGGCTTTTGGTAATGATCAACGAAACTGGATTGTTGCAAGTCCTTCATATTTAGTATCTAATTATGTTGGTTCATCTTCTTGTGAGATAATTTTGATTCAATCTGAAGAAGATGAACTTTTAAGTATGAAACAAACAAATATTATGATGAAGGCTATTTCTCATATTAAGAATTCTAATATTACATTTAGTTTGAAAAAAGTAAAAGGAAAACATTTTGATGTTATAAAAAATGATGATTTTTTTTATATAATTAAAGAGGTTGTTCATTATTATTTATAATGTTTTACAACAATAGTATATTTTTCTACAAATATTTTGATAATTAGAAATAAAGATGTTTTCAATTCATTTAAAAATATTGTTTTTAGTTATTTAAGGCGTTATATTATCTATAAAATCAAAAGGTTTATTAATTGATCTGTTTAAAGATGCAATTATTTATATTAAAACATGTAATCTTATGAATATTTTATAAAATCTTTTATTTATATTAAAGCTCTCTTTCTTAAGTCATTTGTTGGCATTTCTATATACAATATTTTTATAAGGTCTTTAAGACTCACAAAATTATTTTTTAATATGATATTTATAAATATTTCTTTTTAAGCTTATAAAAGTCTTGTTATTGTCCTTTCAATTGAAGTTTTTTAAAGTTTTTTGTGTATAATTTTTAAAAAGTCTAGGCTTAATATATGTAGATATAGAAATATATTTAGGTTTAGATAATATAATAAGTATATAGGAATTGAAGAGAGGATTACATCAAGAGGTCTTATAAAACCTGAAATTCTTATATTTTCAGTTTAAATTTATATATTAGCTGTATTTATGATTAAAAGTTAAGAATATTAATAGATTAATATCTATTTAAATAAAATATCTATATAAATTTTATATAAATTAAGCTAGATTGTCAAAATGTTATATTTATTGAAAAAAAAATGAAATTATTTTATCATTTTAATAATAAGTTTGAATAATGGATTTTATTATATATAAAATCTTATATAAAACTTAAAGATTTATTAATAATAAAATTGTTTTTCTAATAAATGTTTATGATATTTGAATTTCTTTAGTATATACATTTAACAAAATAATCAAATATGTTAATATTTTTTTAAAAAAGCATCAAAGTTTTTAATAAATATCATAAAAATAGCAATTTTTAATTTTATTTTAAATAGATTTTTTAAATTAAGATAAAATTTTAGTAGATTTATATAAATCATAAAAATAATATACCTAAAAGTCATATTTAATAATAAAAAGAATAATTATATATGAATTGCTATAAGTGATCATTTGTTATAATTATCAAGTGCAAATATAAGTCATTTGTCGCATGATTTGTTCAATTGCCTTATTAAAACATTGTACATTATATTCAAGTAGGCTCTGTTTTTCTAAATTTTCTATTCGTACAAGACAAACAAGAGCAAGATATCTTGTAAAAATATTAGAAATATTAAAGTAATTTTAAAAAAAATACCTGTTAATTTCATGGAAATATAGTGCCATCCCATTGCTTAAACGGATCACAGATGATATTTCTTTTTCATCTGTTATATTTTCATTATTTGAATTATATTTCCTTTCATAACTTGTCTATATTAATAAAATTATCATAAATATATTAAAAATACCCATAAATTTCAAAAACGTCTAGAATTACATCAATATAATCAGAGCAGATTTCATAACTTTGTACGTCCACTGGTGAACTATCTGTAGCAATATATATTTTAGACGAAATGTCAAACAAATATGCTTTTTCAATAACTGAATTCTAATAACGTTAAACAAATATTAACTTGTTTCTTGCTTACTGAACAAAATATATTAAGAAGATTTTCTAATGCTGGCAATTGAGGAATAAGCTTTTGAATTACCCTTGAAAACGCCTCAAAAATTGAATAATCAAATATAGACGTTAAATGAAATGATATAGAGACATTATCAAGTCCTGAATCTAAAAGCTCATCAAGAACTCTTTGTTGTATATCTCTTTGTGTATCTATATTTCATAAGCTGCTTTCACTCCCTCTACTTATAAATATTACCAATCTTATAATCATCTGAAAGAACATCTACTTTATGTATAAATACCTCTATATTTATACTTGGATTAACTGCCAATGCCTTCATTATTGTAATATGTAATTTAGAAAGTGCCTCCAAATACTCATCCTATTCTTATTAATTTTATATTACCCTTTCATATATATATATATATTCCTGTGCATCTACTACAAATATCAATGCTCCTACTTGTCCAAATATACCCTCAAGATCAAATGTTGAATCAAAAAAATCTATTTGTCCTGGAAAATCCCAAACCTGAAAATCAATAAATGAACTTTCATATAAGCTTTCTCCCCATTCTTCCCTCATTCTTACTTGATATCATCCTTATTAATTCTGTTTGTTGACTCAAGAAAAAGTGTTTCATTAGGTGGCATCTTTAATCATTCCTGTAAACCATACACTCTTGACTATTTCCATACCTTATGAAATACTACCCTCTTAGTGCTTGATTTACCACTTCTAATGTCTCTTTAGCCCCTCCTCTTCTTCCCTTCTCCACTAACCTTCTCAATCCCATCAGTAATAGACGTGGACGATATGTATACATAGGAATCATACATACTTCATGCTAATAACATGTCAGCATCTATTTTAACATTAGAGCTACTCTTAGGAAATACGTTTAAGGCCATTCTAAGCTTTTTAGCTGATTTACCGCTCCTATAAGCCTTGATGGTTAAGACCTAGAGAGGGTATGTTAAAGAAGGGCAAGAAATTAGGGAATAATTGGCATGATTCATGATACGAGGATTAAAAGGTTAAGAATAAGCAGGGAAATGGGGCTGGATGGGGGGAAAAGTGGAAAAAAGTATCAAGAAGAGGAGAATATTGGGATAAAGTGCCATATGAATTTTATACAGAAAAGACTTGTTTTTATGTTTAAATCCAGGTTAATTGATGTATTTTGATGAATTTATGGGGTTGATTTGGTTTAAACAGATATACAGATTTTTTGGTGAATGAGGTGGATGAGGAGGAAAAGGTTATTCATATAACAAAAACAGAGTTTTATGAAGAGAAAAGGAGTTATTTAGAAGGGAATGTATCTAAAAGAGAAGATCTGGAGGTGAATATGTTTTTTTTTGAAAAAATAGGAATGATAGATGGTATGGGAGTAGCCAGAAGAAATTGAGAGAATAAGAGGGATTTTGGGGGAAGAAATAGTTGAGAATGTTCTCAGAATGCTTGAAAATGGGGGGGATTATATGAAATTTGTTTTAACGGGGAGAATTAAGGACAAAAAGAAGCGTACAGATGTTCATAAGGCGGTGAGAGAAGTTTTTAAAGGAATACTAGATACAAGAACAACAAATGAAGAAGAAATAAGGATAACATTTTCAAAGAGTTGTTATGGAGGGATTTTATGTGTATAATTGATGAATTTTAGAAAATGATAGTTCATATGGAAATTTCTGGGTAGATGTTGGAGGAGAATACTGTTTATTTTATCTATACAAGGAAAATATGGATACAATGGAATGTATAAATGTGCTTTGTAGATATTTACATGTAAAACCCCGAATTTTTTCATTTGCAGGAACAAAAGATAGAAGGGGATGTACAGTTCAACAATGTACAGCATGGAAAATAAAGGCAGAGAGACTTTCAGGTCTAAATAAATATCTTAAAGGTTTTAAATTAGGGAATTTTTCATATACAAATGTTAAATTGGAATTGGGTGATCTTAAAGGGAATGAATTTACAATTATTTTGCGGTAGAGAAAGGAATTGATATATTTTAGATTTAATATTTGCTAGTGATGTTAAAGAGGAGGATGAAATTATAGATGAATGTTTAAATTTATTAAAAAAAAATGGTTTTGTTAATTATTATGGAGTACAACGATTTGGAACATCAAATAATGCAACTCATGAAGTTGGTATTTTACTTTTGAAGTTTAATTGGAGAGGGGCAGTAGAATTATTACTTAAAGAAGCTTGGGAAAAGATTAAAGGAACCATTGAAATGAATGAAACTATTGAATCGAAAGGAATTTGGTCTAATATAGAAAATGTAAAGATTGCATTGAAAAATACATGTCAAAAAAATGTATCAGAATATTCTATTTTACATTCATTGGCAAAAGAATCATCTAAATCACCTAATTATGCAGGTGCACTTCAAAAAGTATTATATTATAATTGAATTGGATAAATATAACATCTTTAGATACCTAGAAATTTAAGAATGATGTATATTCATGCTTATCAATCTTATGTGTGGAATTTTGCAGTTACAGAGCGTCTTTCTAGATTTGGATTTAATCCTATAGAGGGTGATTTGGTTGTTTGTGATCAAATTGTTAATTCAAATGACGATTTGATAGATTCAGAATGTTCAGATTTACAATTAGAAAAATTGACTAAATCTTCTAAGA
Organism: Pneumocystis carinii B80; assembly: GCF_001477545.1. Lineage (NCBI taxonomy): Eukaryota > Fungi > Ascomycota > Pneumocystomycetes > Pneumocystales > Pneumocystaceae > Pneumocystis > Pneumocystis carinii. The sequence continues at coordinate 360,147 of NW_017264718.1, forward strand.
TCATTTCTGTAAAACATTTAAAAAAGGATGATCTTTCAAATTATTCAATTTATGATATTGTTTTGCCTACACCAGGACATGATATTTTATATCCAGAAAATTGTATTAAGGATTTTTATTTAGATTTTATGAAGAAAGATGGTTTAGATGGTTTAAATATGGTTCGTTCTATAAAAGAATTCTCTCTAACAGGTTCATATCGGCCAATTGTATCAAAACCAAAAATGATGCAATGGGAAATCATATATTATAATAATCCAGAAGAACAACTCTCTATTACAGACATTGATATTATAGAAAATCGTGTTTTAAATAACACTGTCAATAAAAAAGGTAATTTTAAAAAATCTTATTATATATATATAAATAAATTACTATAGATGGTTCTTTTAAGGCAGTCAAATTGAAAATGCAACTTGCAAGTTCTTCTTATGCTACTATAGCTTTAAGAGAAATTACAGAAGGAAATACGTTAAATCCTTAAAACGTATTTTTAACTTATTAAAAAATATATATTATTTTATATAAAAATAGGTCTGTTTTTTATACAAAATTCTTATAATAATCATCATTAAATCTCATTAATACAGTTGGTTCTAAAAAATCTTTGGTATTTTTAAAGTTATTTAATAAAATATAGGGTTAATCATTTTTAAAAGTTTAAATTGTTTTTAAAAATTAATAAAATTATTTTCTTAATAGTTTTATTATAAAATCTATTAATATTTTGGTTAACAAAGTTATTGAAATCTTAAGTTCGAATTAAAAGGAAATTGAAGTTAATTTCGGGATTTTTAAAGGGTTTATAGAATTATATAAGGTTTTATTTGAAAAAATATTAAATGGGATCAAATATTGAAGATGCTTTTCAAGAAAATCCAATTTCTTCTGTAAAATCACAAAATTTAATTCAAGATGTATCTTCTAGTAAAACTTTTTATGAAGATACAGATAGATCTAAGATTATTTATATTGAAAATACAAAGGAATTTCGTAAATGGAGTATTATATATCCTTTATATTTTGATTCAAGACGATCTATTAAAGCGGGACGAAAAGTTCCTATTAGTAAAGCAGTTGAAAATCCATTGGCAAATACAATGGCAAATGGTGCAAGAGTTCTTGGTTTTTCATGTATTTTTGAGGTTATTTATTATTCTTGTATTTTCATATAAATTTCTTAATGGATCCAATACAGCCTGATAAAACACATCCTAAAGATTGGGCTAATCCTGGTCGTATACGTATTTTATTTAAAGAAAATGGTATATTTTCTCATGTATCATTAAAGACAAGTATATTTTTATTTATCTCAAAGGTCATTCTTATTCAAGGTAGAAAAGGCATTATACTTGGCATTATCAAGTTATCTTCAGGCTAATTTAACGACAATCATGTCTCCTATGAAAGTACCTGTTCCTGGATTTAATAAGCCACCTTCTCCTCCAGATATTCCTAAAGGGATCTTAATGGGAGATATATTACCATTAAATTCACCGGCATTAATTAGTGATGAATGTTTAGAGAATTTTTCTAAAGAAATGGCCAAAGAACAAAGGTCTAATGTTGATCGGTCAAAGCAGAAGAAGGAGAAAAAGAAGAAACATTAATTTCTAATGTTTTTTTTAATTTTAATTAAGCTATCAATTATTTTTATGGATTCATTACCATTATAATTTTAATTCATGTCCAGTTTATACACACTGGATCATCAATTATTTGTTATATTATTTACTATAGGCTTGAAATATTCTTATTTTAACCCATAAGTTGATTTCGATCATCAGGTGGTTTCACTGACTGTATAAATGTAAGAAGTCTTTTAATCGCTTGTAACCATTTTCTAGTAGCTTCATCATTTAAAACATGACCTATAATAATATTTTATATTTATATATTATTAAAAAAAATACCATACCTGTTTGTCCTGTATGAAGCTTTTCACGTGCACTTCGTTCATGAATTCCTACCATTGTTACACCAATTGGCCATGCCGCATTACCTATACTAAGCTGAAGATATGCATCATTTGCCTTAATATATTCACGTCTTTGACAATGATATGTAATCTTTGAAACCCCCTCCAATATATCACTTTTCATAGATTTCTTTTTTAATAAATTAAAAAACACTTGAAGATCCTTTTGTGATTGTTGCTGATTTGCTGATACTGATTTCCCTTGTTTAGATTCCTTGATTTCATCTAAAGAATATATATATATATATGTATATATGTTATATCTATATATACATACCTGGACGTTCATCTAATGTTTTTCTCCACAAATCAATCAATATCTTTGTATAATTAATGCTTTTTAATAGTTTTTACTATCAAAATACCTCAAAATAAACTAATATTTTTTTATACAAATTTTCTGGATTATTTTTCAATTCATTCAAGTTAATATTCAATACACTCTCATCTTTCTCTGCTTCCTTTCTAAGTATCTCTATTTCTTCCTTTAATTCCACTCCCTTTCCTTCTAATTCCACTTTTCCTATCATTTCTTCTTGTTTCTAAAAAAATGTAAAAAACCCTTATAATATTGTTTTTAACTACTCTTTTTTGCTCTTCTATATATTCTAAATGTATTAATCTCTCTTTTTTCTCTTCAAATGTCTCTCCAAATAAACATATAGGTTGCTTTTTCTCTCTAAACTTTTTAATAACCTCTTCTTCTGTTAATCCCTTCATCTTTCCTTCATTCTATCCCCTTATTTAACCTTTCTGCTTTAAAAATACTTCTTGTTTATTACTTTTTTTTCTAATCTTGATTCTTCATATCTTTTTTTAAATAATACCCTCTTTTCTTCCTCCTGAATCACTAATTCTCGCTTTTTTTTTCGTTGTTCCTATTCATAAGCTATTCCCCTTCATATATCCCTTCTTTTTATTACTTCTTTTTCATTATCTATCCTTTCTTTCTCCTCATAATAAGCTTTTTCTCTTTTTTCTTCAAGATCTCTCTGTTTAACATATTTTTGTTCATTTTGACCCCTCACACTCCTCATCTCCTCTCGTTTCCTTGATATTTCTGCTGTTAAGAGGTTCATTTCTTTGTTTTTGCCTTTTTTTATTCAAATATAGGCCTTTTGCCTTATCTTCTTACTCGTTTTTACACAATACTAGAAAAAACAGACTCTTTTTACAGATTACTCAGTAAGTTTATAGGAAAACAAGTGTTTTCTTTAAGGAATTTCTAATATCTATTAAGTGTTTAAGAAAGATCCTGCAATTGAGAAGTTTGCTGGTATAAAAACTTAAAGAAATGACTAAGTTCTTATCAAATCCTTAGAAATGAGAGCTTCTCAGCATAAGTACTTTAAATGGACGCCAAGGACTGTATTAGTATCTCTGGTTCTTGGAATTTTTGTTCCAGGGTGTATTGGATATATTGCCTTAATGACAGAGGTATAATAGTGATGAAAAGAAAAAAGTAAAAAAGTAATGTTTAATGAGGGTAAATGGAACTTTAGAGGCAAGGGAATAAAGGACAAGTTGACGGAGGACCATATTTGAGTGTTTATATAGAGTTGAATGAGAATGCTTGATTATATATTACAATAATTAAAGATTTACCATCTTGCTTTATAAGAATCTAACCGTTCCCGTCCATGATTTCCTTCAGCATCTCTTTTTCTCCAATCTCTTCCTAGTGGAAGATCAGGATAAGGATGACTCCTTCTTTTCATTAAAGTATTTGTTCTTCTTCTTTCAAAACCTCTACTTAGTGTTCGAGCTTTGGGTCCTTCATCATTATTGATTGCTACATCAATCCAGTCTCCTATAGAAAATCTAACGTCGTCAAGTGTTCTATTTGCTTCTAATCCTCTGGAATAAAGTAGAACACTACCGATATCTTTTGTTAAATACTTTTCCTTATAATTATCATTATATATAAGACGAAATGAAAGTCGTGTGCTATTATTATTAGGAATTGCCTTAGAAATAAGCTGTGCAAGTTCATAAAGACTTGCATCTCTCCTTAATATAATATTAATACTGGATCTATCATAATCTAATAAAAAATATGTTAAACCATGTATATATTTGAACTTCATCTCCAACTGGCTGGCTTTTTGGCTGAAATTCTTCGATCCTGAAAAGCAAATCAATAAGTATGATAAATAATAAATATAATGGATTATTTTACGAGTGAAATCCTCCATTTTTACAGAAAATTCTAAGTAAAAAAGGTGTTGTTTTCTGTCGGTCAATTGGCTTTGGAGGCTTTGAAATATACATTTTTTTCATTATACAAAAAATATCTTATATTCTACAATATATCTTCTCTTTTAACGTCTTTATATAGTTTCTAAGATAATACTTATGTAGAGATCTAATTTTAAAGATTTTACCGTATTTTGTGCGGTGCCTTTGGTATCGGGTGCCGTTAGGTATAAATAAGAATAAGAGATAATTTGGAGAGAATCGAGTTAAAATGAGAATATAACAAGTAATTATGATAGAAATATTATGTATGAAAAATATATTTAATAGATTAAGTATATTTTTCTTTTTAAGAAAAATGATTATTAGATAAAAGAAGAATTATATAAAGGCTATATGAATGTTAAAATCAAGAGTAATAAATAAAAGGAATGCCATAGATATTGGCGATATATCCGAGTTTTTAGAATTACTCAGGTGTAGCCCGTGCTAAAAAATAAATAAAAAATTAAATAAAATATGAAACATACTATATATAGTTTGTGCATGATGAAGACCGACTTTTTTAATGATTCCTTCATCGAAAAGAGTCTTTAAAGCTTTTCGAGCAAGTGATCCATTTATTTTAAAACGATCAACGAATACAGATATTGAAATAAAGCGATATGATAAAACATCTTTATAAATCTTATCGCATGTTTGTTTATCAAGTATAACGGTGTTATTTGATTTCTCTTTTACTTTTCCTTTGGACCATTTTTTCTTAGCTTTTCCTAAAAACAAAAAATTAGTTATTATCCTTTAAAATAAGCGTTTTTTTCCCGGAAAAAAAGGGATTTATATTATAAATATGTTTTTCAATTGATTTACCTGTTTTATTATGCGCTGGAGCAGGTGCTTTAACCATTTTTTAAGTAATTTATTATTTTGATTGGAGGACGGTTTATACGGTAGATCGATAAATTAACCTCTAAAATATATATAAAATTGTTAGAAATTAGAAAGTGATTAAAGAAGCAGGAAAACGGGATATTTTAGTAAAAAATCTAAATAAATCTGTATTTTTTGATATTTTTACTTTTTTTTTTGGGTTAAAAAGGCCAAAAATTGGGAATAAACCTTATTAAATATAGTGGATGATTATATAGAGTTGTTAAGATTCATTGAATTATACAGGCAAACTATACTATATGGGGTATCTATTTATTTTATTGACAGAAATTCAGATAGACATTAAATTCTGTCTAAATAAGCCTTATAGATCATCTAATTGTGGTTATATATAAGGTGTATATTGAAGTGATATTGAAAAAATAGTTATTTATACAAGTCAATTGTCTTTTCCTAGTTCCAATATAGAAGGGGATTAGGAAGGAGAGAGATAATTTGAAAAGACGGCGGTGTTAAGGGTATATTCAGGCATTCGAGGCTTTTGTTATACAACAAAGCTACATATGAAATCATTTGTTCAGATTGTTCAGATTCCTAGTGCGGATACTAGTTCTCAACCGTCTATTCTTATGCATTGTGATAGAAAAAGATATTTGTTTGGAGCAGGAGAAGCCATACAAAGGACATGTATAGGGAGGAAAATTAAGACTAAGAAGATTCGAGATGTATTTTTAACATTTGGTTCTAGAGGAGTTTGGGAAGGGTTTGGTGGATTTCCAGGTATATTTTATTATTTCTAAGAATTAGAATATCTTGATGTAAATTATATTTTGGATGATTAATTTGATTTAGGACTCTTTTTGACAATGGCAGATCAGAATCATTTTGTAAGTGATATTACAATTCATGGTCCTCGAAATACTATGTATTTAATGTTAACTTTAAGGCATTTTATTTATAGGTTTGCCAAGTTTATTATTATTATCATTATTGAAACTGAAAACTTTAAAGGCCCAATATTAAGATTAAAATAAATGAATTCAAGTCAGAGAAAGATGTATTTGTTGATGAGAATGTTACGATTACTCCTGTTATTTCTGTACCACGTAACTATGAATTAATTAATAGATCAGAGGAAATTGGATTTTGTGATAAAAAGAGATCTTATGAGGGGTATATAAAAGATATTAATGATAATTTAGAGTCTATACAAGAAATGGTGTTTTATTCTAATGATGGAGAAGTAAAGATTTCATGTTTTAAGGATATTGAAAAGATTTTGTTATCTAATTCTGATAATATTAAATCTAAAAGCTTTCAAAAAGATCATTTTAAGATGATAAATGTTGGAAAAAATATGAAGAATATGCTTCGAGCTGTTCCTTTTCCTATGTCGGTAACTTATATATGTGAAGGACATACACAGCTTGGTAAATTTAATCCTATTGCTGCTAAAACTTTAGGTGTCCCACCTGGGCCTCAATTTGGAATACTTTCTAAAGGGGAAAGCATCACTCTTGATAATGGAAATGTTGTTCATCCATACCAAGTCCTAGGTGAATCTCGTCCCGGTTTTATATTTATTATAGTGGATTGTCCAGATAAAAATTATATTGATTCATTAATTAAAAAAGATATATGGAATGATTACTATAAAACAGGAACGAAGAGAGTTCAATTCATGATTCATATGGTTAATGAAGATGTCTTAAATGACTCTGAATATATTAATTGGATGCATCAGTTTAGTGAAAATGTTCAACATATTATTTCATGTCCATCTTTGTGTCCTGATTCAATAACTCATCATAAAGTGGCTTTACAGCAATTGAAATTAAATAAATTATCTGATAATCATTTTCCTTTACCACAATGTATGACTTTTCAATCAAAAAATAAAGGAATAAATATAAAGGATTTACTTGTAACTGATATAAAACCTCTGCAAAAATTTATTTTGGGATCCAATTCGTTATTTGTAGAAGACGAAGTGCTTTTACCTGTTAATTTGGAATCTCCTGAAAATTTTAAAGGATTAGATGTTTTTTTATCTCTTGCAAAAGAAGCAAATGAGAATATTCTTCGTGATCAAGAAAAGTTTGGCATTAAATCGAATATTCCTGGGTCAAATGTTAAAATTATTACTCTTGGAACGGGTTCTGCTCTTCCATCACATTATAGAAATGGTAGATATTTTAAAATTATGGTTTTAATTGATAAATCATTAGTTTCTTCAACTGTTCTTAGAATTCCTGGTCATGGTTCAGTAATTTTGGATGCTGGTGAAGGTACTTTAGGGCAATTATCTAGACAATTTGGATCAGACTTGGATTCTTTTTTAAAAGATTTAAAATGGATATATATAAGTCATCTTCATGCAGATCATCATTTAGGTACTATTCGGGTATTGAAACAGTGGAATAAGGCAAATCATGGAAATGATAATGTAATTTATATATCTGCTCCTTGGAAATATTTTTGCTTTCTTCAAGAATATTCTAATATAGAGGATTTTGGATGGGATCGTATAAGAGCAATATCAAATGGTGATGTATGTGAAGATTTTTCATTAAAAAAATCTCATTCAAATTCACATACAAATTCTTTAAAGTATTCATTTCCTTTTTTTTACTCATAAAACTTATATTTTCAGTTTAAATAATTTATTAAAAGATTTATCTCTTTTTTCATTTTCTACTGTTAATGCAATACATTGCTCATGGTCTTTTTGTATGCAAATTACACATCTAGATGGTTGGAAACTTGCTTATTCTGGTGATACTAGACCTAATGAAAATTTCGTCAAACTTGGAATGAATTCAACTCTTCTAATACATGAAGCTACTCTTGATGATGATAAACTTGATGATGCAATTAAAAAAAAACATAGTACTACTAGCGAAGCCATTCATATAGGGAAAAAAATGAATGCTAATTTCACTCTTTTAACTCATTTTAGTCAAAGATATCCAAAAATTCCAAATTTCATAATCAATGATAATAATACTCAAAATACTTTAGGAATCGCTTTTGATGGTATGCAAATACAATTTTCTGATCTTTGGAAATTACCTTATTATTCAAATGCTCTTAAAGTTTTATATTCTGATGATATTAATTAATGGGCTCTTATTTAATCATATTAAATAAACTAGTTTTAAGGCAAATAGGTTTCTCTTTTATTTTTTTTACAAACTATATTAAATCTTTATTTATATACAGATATTCGACTTAAAAAAACAACGTAAATTTAAGAAAAAAAACAACTTCTTAATACTAAATATCTATCTTATTATCTATGGAAACCCTCTTTGAATGGAATAATGAGCTTATGACAGAACATCTTACATATCCGCCTTTATCTTTAATTGATGATGTTATTAATACCATTAATACCTTATTATATAAGGCAGTTGGGGCTATAGAACAGTATATGAAGCATCTACCATCATCTATGATATCAGAGAAAGAGATTAGTGAAGGAGTTCAGCAAGTTGAAACATTTTTAGAGAATGCAATAGATAGAAATTTTGATGCATTTGAACTTTATGCTTTACGCAATATTTTTATGGTTCCAGAGAGTATAAGAGGATGGATAAAGCTAAGACATCAAATGGCAAATAGAGTTTATTATATATTTTCTATTAATTTTTATAGGATGTTGATTTTTCTAAGTCTGAACAAGATTTTGAAAAAATCAAGTCAGAAATTTCAGTTTTAAAAGATAAAATTACTACAGTATGTTTGTTAATTTTTATATTAAAAAATGAATGTTTTAGGCACATAAAGTATTACATAATTTTAAAAATGAAGATTTATTGAATCAATCAATACTTCAACAACTTCGCAATTTTACAAAACAACTTTCATTTTTATCAGATATTTCAAAAGAACATGAAGGTTTTTTGTATTTATTTTTAATTATTTACATTTTTAATTTTTTTAGTTAAACCATTGCCAGAAACCGTTGAATTCCTTGTTAATCAAACTTTGGCTTTACAATCTTTATTAAATTCTTTACAAACATTGGCTTTAACATATGATAAAAAGCCTTTATCTTTATCTGAACGTATTTTATACATTGAAAAGTCTATTTTAACACAACTTCCTATACATTCAAATGATAATTCGGATACATTCAATCTCACTGATGCACGTTCTTTATTATATCGTCTTTCTCAACTTGAATAAATTAATTCATTCTTATGCAAATCATTGGTTTCATTAGGCACTCTTAATTATATTTATAATATTATATATGTTTATACATATATATTTTATATATGGGTTTAATAACTTTCTTTAACATAATACTAAGCGTATATCTGGGCTGGTGGCGCAATGGTTAGCGCATTGGTTTTCGGTTAGAATGGAAAAAATCACCAAAGGTTGTGGGTTCGAGTCCCATCTGGCTCGGTCAGTATCTTTTTTTATACTTTTATATAAGTCAAAGTAAAAAAAAGATAACATTTTAAACCATTTTTTTTAGAAAGAAAAGGATAAATCTATTGTTTTTTCTAAGAACAAACTTTTCAAAACCTGAGGGTTAGGTTGTGTTTTTATTTTTTTTGCCGAGTATAACTAATTATAAAAAGGTAGATCTTATATATATATATAGTCTTGTTTTTTTCAAATGCCTTTATAAAGGCACAGATTGATGTTTTCATTCTATGAATAGAAAGGATGCAGAAAGACATGATGTTTTTAAGTTTTATGGATTTGAAGATAATATTTTTCTTTTTGTTCCGAATTTAATAGGTATAAAAAGAAGAATAAATGTTTAAATGAATGAAATTAAGGTATAATTAGGATATTTCCGTATTCTATTAGCAGCGGCGTCTTTAAAATTTATGCCATATCATCCTAAGTAAATAGAATTATTGGGATAATTAAAAAGTTAAAATAATAAATTAATAGATATTGTACATGGCTTTATATTTTATCATGTTTGCTTGATGCGTTTGATGGGATGGCAGCCAGATGGCTAGGACAATGTATGTATTTAATTATTTTTTTTATGAGAGGTAGGGATTAATTATATGTTATATTAGCAACAAGATTTGGAGCCATTTTGGATATGGTTACGGATCGGTAAAATTTTAGGGCAGAGGAAAAATGAATTAATATTGTAGGTGTGCTACATCCTGTTTGTTATGTTTTTTATCTTCTGCGTACCCAGCATATACGTTTACCTTTCAGTTTCTTATTTCTATCGATTTGGCAAGTCATTACATGCATGTATTTTCAACATTATCTCAAGGAAGTTCTTCTCATAAAAAGATTCCTGATGATCAGAGTTGGATTCTTCGACAATATTATCAAAATAATGTAATTTTTAATATTAATAATTAGTACTTTAATTATATATATATAGGTTATTCTTTTTGTTTTTTGTGCTGCGAATGAGCTTTTCTTTGTAGCGTTGTATCTTCTTTCTTTTCCTCCAAAATCTCCTCCACGACTTGGTATTATATTAGGGTTCTATTAAAAATATCATTTATGATTAAATACTTCTAGGTTATGTCTTTAATATTCCACTTTCATATCCTGTATTGATTGGCATTATAAGTTTTCCTATTTGCCTTGGAAAACAGATTATTAATATTGTTCAAATGATTAATGCAGCCAAGGCACTAGCAGACATTGATAAGGAAAACAGAAAGAAAAAAAAATCCATGTAATACTCTAATTGTTTAAATGAAATGGCTATCATTTATATTTGAGATGTGATTTAGTTTATAATGGCTTTATTTGATGTCATTTCTATTGAGTGAACTTTGTATAATAGTATTATCTAATTTTTTATATAAGTTGGATCTAACTGCTGATATTTGCCATATGTTAGTCTTTTAAGCGTATATATCCTCTAGATAAGGCACGTGCGCCTCTTCCAAAGATTTCTCCTGCGCCTTCTCTGTCCATTTCTAAAACATTAAGTGCATCTCTTATTGTAATAAGTCCTATCTCTTCAACAGTCTGTATGATAGCGGTTTCTGTGCTTGCTTGCGAATGATTGCTTGTGGTTCGTGGTGTTTTTGTAACATATCCTGGAGATAATGGCAATGTCGATGTCATCCATGAATATTTTTTACCACCTGGTCCATTAGGACCTGAACCCATCATTATTGCTGCTGTTGTATCAATATTTCGTTTCTGTGCATCTTCTGAAAGATTTTTTGAAGACGAATTCATTAGCATCTCTTTCTTTTTCCTTTTTTTGTCCATATCTTCCGGATTTCCAGATAATAAGGTTTGTTTATCCATTTTACTTTCCTCTTCCATCTTTCTTGATAATATTTGAGCCCTTCGCTTTTCTTCTTTATCTTTTTCTTTAATATTTATATCCTCTAGAATTTTTCCAACATTGTCAATTATTTTTCTATTAACAGGAAGTGATGCAGTGCGATGTCTAGATAAAACTATCATCTCTGATAAGAGACTTGCCATTCTATCGCGCAATGAAAGTGCAAGAAGAGGTCCTATATCCGGATCTATAGTTTTAAGAGAGTTTGAAATCGCTATTTCTTTTTAAACAATACTTTAGCAAAAATGACAATATACCAATCCTATAAATAAGATCATTCAATGGAACTGGGTTCAAAAAATCCGTCATTTTTGTTCGATCTTCTTCAAGAGGAATTACATTTGATCCAAACACATAATCGTAAGACCGGCTCATATTGTGTTCTTCCTCCTAAATACATAAATTATCCAAAAAATACCTACAATAAATCTTTTTTTTACCTTAATATCAACACCTGCTGATATTAATGCATCTTGGAGCTGCTCAGTATCTTGTCGGTCGTCCCTAATTATCTTTTTATATACACTTATCAACATTATACATAAATTACCCTATTTTCCCAACATTTGCTACCGTATTAACTATAATTTAAACTCTTGTTACATTTAAATAATATATTATATAGCTAATCATACCAGGTCCTTTCGCTCCACTATACACATTCGAATTCCCCTTAGAAACCGGCTGAGGAAAAACCATCTGTCCATATCGTTCCTGACCCGATATACTAGATGAACCTCTCTGTTTTTTCGACAATGGCACCTCCCTACTGCCTCATAAAACATCTCAAAAAAAAAACGCTCAAAAGTACTCATTTAGACTCCGTTTTAAATCCATCAAAATCCTACGATCTTCTCTACGATCTCTACTTTATATCATTCGTCTGTTTTTTATATTTTTCTTTCTCAAATGCTACTTTTACACTTTAGACATAATATACATATATTCTTTCTGTTTTCCTCGGAAAATTGGCTGTTTTTTCCCCGGAAAAAACTGCTCCCACACAAATACACCTGAAAAATATCAAAAATACTATTATTTTCCCTGTTTTCTCATTAATTCTACTCAAAAAATACACTTTTTATTTATATACTTATTATTGTAGTCGGCCTCGATCTCCTCCCAACCTCCTACGCTTTTATCTCTGATAAATCCTTATCTTATATATAAACCCTTTAATAGCCCTATATTAATTAGTCCTACTGAATTTTGTATATTATTTAAACTTAATAGACTGGAATTGGCTTTATATTTATGTTTATTTATATATTTTGAATGAGACGTCTTAACAGGACATTTGATATTTTATGTATAATTTGTTTATATAGAGCTTATTCTTGAATGAATAGAGCAAGATCTTTTGATATCTGTGTTTATTTGACATCATAAAGTTATATATTTCTATATTTCTAAGGATATAATATTTAAGCTGTAGAAACTTTTTAATTGGATACAAAAATATAGATAAACAGTTTGAATTATACAAGAAAAAGGACGTATATGAGTTGTTATATTGTTTTATTTATTCTTTGAATATGAAGGAATCTTTTAATCTATTGAGTAAAAATACATTTGAAAAATCATCAAGATAAAAGGAAAAAATCTTTGAGAAAAATAATATAATATTTATAATCGCTGTTAAAAATGATGGATCAACAGAGAATAATAATGATGTACAAGAAAATATTGTATTTGTTAATAGACTTTTTAGGGGGGAATTAGCAAGTTTATGATATATGAAAAAATTCAAGATATATCATTGTTAATAAATATTATTATGAAGTATGAGTCTTTAAGGTTTTTATTGGGTTATTTTTAATTTATTTATTATATAGAATCAAGTATATAAGTAATCGATCTAAACTCTAAAAAAAAAAGAGAGAGACAATAATTATTTACACACTAATTCTTAAATATTTAGCTCTTATTCAAATGGTTGTTTAAAAAGTATTGTTATTTTTTGTTTTTTTTTAAAAAATAACCAACTTTATAATATTAAATATATTTAATCGAGATCTAGCTTTACCACCAAAAAGCTTATAAGATATAATAAAAACAAGCATTGATTTTGAACAATTATCTCTCAATACTTTTAAAAAAGATATGATTTACATGTATAAAGATGATTTTGCGATTTTTTTAGATTTCAGCAGCAATTGATGAAATATCTGGATATATTGATTCTTTAGTTTTTCAAAGAAATACTGTTTGATTATAAAAAAGGTTTCTAAAATTTGGAGAATAGTTTAAAATTCTAAAATTCTTATTCGATCTAATCTTTCTTTCAATTTTCTTATCATCTATATCTGATTTTTGCATTCAATGGCTCTAATGTTAATTGTAAATTCAGGTTTTTTTTTTTCAATTTACTCAATTCCTTGATTCATTCTTTATTTGATGATTAACTCTCTTTTAACCATTCAAAAACTCTTTTTTCAAGACATTTAAATGCTTTCAATAAACTGGTCTCGTTTCTTTAAAAAAATGGATACTTTTTTTGATTTTTCTTCAATACTTAATTCAATTGATTATGTAACATATAGATTACGGTCTGATCTCAACTTGTTATATTCATTAATCACTATAATTGTTCATATATCAATTATATTCACGGGCAATAAGTATTTATACACTCTTATTCATCAATTTATCATATCATACATTTATCATATCATAAAATTATCTTTTTTTTTCTATTCTAACTCTTAAATTTCAACTATTACATGGATCTATGGCTACATCTTTATTCAATTCAATCAATACAATTAAACAATGGTGTTTTTCTAATGATATTGAAATTCATTCTACTACTTGGAAAAAAATATAACAATTTTTCAGATAAATTTTTATAAATCAATAAACTCATTTTTTGTCATTTCAAAAAAAAAATAATCTTATAATATCTACAGACATCTACAGACATCTAGACACATCTAGACTAACACTATATTCTTCAAAAAATAGAGCCGCCTTCGGCGAGGCTCGAACTCGCAACCTTGAGATTCCTTCTTAGAGGAAGTGTCACATAAAAGTCTCACGCGCTGACCAGTTGTGCCACGAAGGCTGGTTAGTCGCATCTCGACGAAATATCTTATAAGGTGTTTTGAAATCGTATCAAATATATATAAAGCTTCTAAGTATAATATTTTAATTTTATTTTTATGTATGAAATGACTATAAGATTATAGATTAGTGTAAAATATATATATAAATTGTTGAATAGTAGGCAGTATTTCTTTATCTATAGGAGGTTATGATAAGAAGAGTTAATGAGAGAAGCCAATTCTAAGAAAATAGAGGAAACAAGGTTTTTATATGAGAATAAATCTTTAAATGACTATGAATTGGAGGATAAGGACCAGAAGGCTTTATTAGGATGTATGAATAAGAGATCATATGAAGATGTTAAGCTTTCGTTACAGATAAAGTCATATTATGAGATAGATGAGGAAGAATTATGTTTAGAGGAATCTACAAGCGGAGAAAGTGGAATTGATAGTAGTAATGTTGATAGGTATGATGGGGATTTAAAATATGTATAATGAGGAGGTATTAATACATATAAAGATATGGATTTTTTTCAATACGTCAAAAGCTTCCAAAAGAAAAGAATAGAACTATGTTACAATTTGGTCTTTTAGAACTTGGGAATGTATTTTTTAGAAGAGGGAAACGTATAGTTCTTGAAATTCCTCATGGTTTTTATTTTGATCAATTATTGAATCAAGATAATCTTATATGGTATAAAGAGGGTTATGATGTTAATAAAAAGGAAATCAATAGAATTGAAAAATGGAGGAATATGGCAGAAATTTTTAGAACTAATGGGAATACTGAATATTCATTTTTAAATACAAAAAAGGTATTGAAAATTAGATATTGAGATTTTAGTTAATAATTCTAGCTTATTAATAGAGTTTTTAAAGGAATACCAGATTCCTGGAGATCGGCTGCATGGTATGCTTTTTTATCACATTCTGCAAAAAAAAACAAGAGTAAATATAGTGATTGTGAATTAAAGTTGAAATATTATGTAATTTTTGAAAAAAAAAAAGGAATAATTAATTAATATAGGAACTTCTTCAACTTCCATATGCTCAGGATTTTCAAATTGATCTTGATGTTCCTCGTACTATAAACGGGCATGTTTTTTTTCAAAGACAATATCGAGATGGGTATGTATTAGCTTTAATTCTATCTTATTTTTATCAACTAAGGATCAAGACAACGACTTCTTTTTAGAGTTTTACATGCTTTATCTCTTTTTTATCCAGAAACCGGTTATATACAAGGAATGGCTTCTTTAGCTGCTACATTTTTATGTTACTATGATGAAGAGTCTGCTTTTATTATGTCAGTCAGACTATGGGAAGAAAGAGGAATTTTATCTATTTTTTCTAATAGCTTTAAAAATCTTTTTGCATGTTTTAACGAATTGCAAAATAGACTCTTAAAAACAAAAGTTGGGAAAAAATTGGTAAGTTTTTATTCTTTCTTTTATTTCAATCTTTATTATTTAGTTTTCCCTTGGAATTGATATATCTACATTTACTACAAAATGGTACTTGACTCTTTTTAATCACTCTTTATCCTTTTCTACTCAATTGCGGATTTGGGACGTATTTATATGGTATGATACTAATGAAAAAAATAAACTAGAGATATTGCACATAACAGCTATGTCTTTAATATTGGCAATGAAAGGTCTTTTCTTAATTTTATTTTTTGTCCATTGATCTGTATTTATAGATACACTTATGAAGGCTAATTTTGAAACTGCTATGAGACTTTTAACCTCCAGAATACATGTTATAGACGACGATGCTTTTTTAGATCTTATTAAATCTCATTGGAAATTAATAAAGAATACATAAATCTATTCTATTACAAAACACTAATAAGTAACAAATATTAACGACTATATGGCTATGATTTCTTATGTTTAATCTCTTAATATTCATGCTTATCTCTTATAAACTACTTTATTTCGATAAAGGTTAATATCGATCTAAACTTTATATATACTATGATATCAAGAAATTTATATCCTCTCTTAAAATACATAAGATGGGCTTCATCTGGACCTCATCCTACAAAACATCCACGGCATCGTATTCCAAAGTTAAAGGCTGTATCAGAAGGAATATTATTAGAAAAAAACTCAGATACTAAGCTTTTTTATAATCCTCCTGCATCACCACCAGATTATAGAGTTACACCTTATATATTACTTCCAGACGATGTTAAAAAATTAGCTGAAAGGCCTGTTTCTGATGGAAAATTGCCCCCACCTTTATCGCCTATTAAAAAGAAGAAATATCATTTAACAGAAGAAGATATAAAGGAAATTAAAGCTCTAAGAAGAAGTGGAATAAGTCGTTCAGAGTTATCAAAGAGATACAATGCATCTCGTTTATTTATTGGAATGATTTCTCCATTAAATAAAGAAAAGCTACAAGAAATTGAGAAAAAAGATCAGGAAATTAAGAATAGCTGGAGTGAACATAAAAAAGAAGTAAAGATGAATAGATATAAGAGAAAGATGTTGTGGAAACGGGAGTATAATTAGTTGTGAATTTTTTTGAAAATCATGTATTATTACAAAATATATTGTTGTTAAATTTTGTTGAAAGGTTTTCAAAAATGTATATAATTTGTTTTTTTTTGCATGTCAAGACGTTGTGTATATCTAGATAGAAGATTGTTTATATGAATAATGTTGTTGATTATTTGTATAAAGCATAATTTTATCGTGATGATTGTTTATTCTGTTTTTTTGGATATTTAAATATTAACGGTTGCATCGTTCTTTATTAACTCTTTCAATAAGTTCTACCCATTCTACAGCACGTTCATGAAGATCATCAAAATTATAAATTTTATTTGGCTAAAAAATATTAAATAATGAAAATTATATCAAGAGTTTTATACGGTTTCTATTATCCATAGTCTTCCACTATTTCCTTCTAGTCTTATTTTTATATTTGATTTTCCTAAAGGGATTTCACTTTTGATTTTTTTCTCCCCATTACTTTCTTCAGTAACTAATAAAGCTCTTCCCTCACTTGTAATAAGAAGATTTCGAGTTTTTTTCCGATGAAGAAACCTGGAAAGTCTACTAGGTGATTTACCTGATAAAATACCATCTTCTCCTACACCTTTTCCTGTTGACACTGAAACTTGGCCAAGACGTAAAAGTCTTTCATTAGGTAAAACTAAAACCGATGACCATAATTCATTTAATCGAGATAGTGATGGATCTTCTTCATTTTGTTCTGGCACATTTTGTGAACAATTTGATAATTGTTTATGTTTTTCTTGTTTATCTGTAATATCATGTGATAATGTTGAATTGGTACTCGAGTTTAGCTTTATAACATTTGAGGGTATTCGAGGACTTTCTGTAATGATGGAAGTTTTATATGGTTTTAATTTAGGTGGATTTGTTTTCCATAGAACTTTTCCCCATGGCATACCATTAAAAAATACATGAGATTTAAGTTCGTTTATACTTAGTCTTTTTAAAGGATCAAGGATTAATATTTTCTCGCAGAGATCCCTAGCATTTGGCGGGAAATTGGAAGGGAACTGGTATTTAAGATTAATGATTTTTTGAAATGTTTGATATTCATTTGATGCTTTAAAGGGTGGTCGTCCCACAAAAAGCTGGTATATTATGCATCCATATGCCCATATATCCGAGCTTAATTGTTAGCACATTTATAAACAAACAGATAGATAATCTACCTTTTGTATGCAACTTTATCCATTAATAATTCTGGGGATACATATTCAGCTGTTCCAACAAAAGAATTTGCTCTATGATGTTTGTCATTATTATCAGTAGCATCATATTTTTCATCTTTATTCGTTTTATTAAGTTCTAAAGGTGATTGTAATATTTTTGCAGTACCAAAGTCTGTAATTTTGATTTTCATTTTATCATCAAGTAATACACTATACATCGTAATCAATAGAAATATTAAAAAGGTCAAACAAATATACTTTTCTGGCTTAAGATCGCGGTGAATAATACCACATTCATGTATATATTGTACAGCGTCTAAAATTTGGGCACCATAATATCTAGTGCATTCTTCATTCAATGAACCAAACTAATATAAATAAGAAATATTCTTCAAATATCCTAACATTTTACATGTTTAACGAATCCAAGAAGTTCTCCATTTGCCGCAAGACTTAAAACGAAATATAAATTTCTTTCATCCTGAAATGTATAATATAATTGAACAATTCCCGGATGGTTTCCAAGTTTATTCAATGTATCTTTTTCTATATACACGTATTTAACCTTCTTTTCTTTAATAATATGTCTTTTATCCAGAATTTTAATTGCATATTCTTTTGACGTCTGCTTATCTCTAGCCGAAATAACCTTTAAATCCCTATAAATATACATCTATAATTCTAAATATTAACATACCGTTGAATACGATCCTTCTCCAAGTGTACGTCCAAGTACAAAATCTTTTATACTTTTTTTCACCACTTTAGATACAACCCCTTCTTCCTCATTTCCCTCTTCTATCCTTCTTTCTCCTCCTTTATCATGATGATCTTCTGTATTTAATTCATATGTACTATGTTTCTTCATATGACCCTTATTATTTTGCTGAAAAAAATATACATCATCATTCCTCATTTCTAACTCTTTAGGATGTATAAAATATGAATAATTATTAGAAATCGTTCTATTAGTTTCCTTGGAATTATTTATTTCTTTTTTTATATCTCCCCGTCTGGATATATCTAAAATACTATTATTTCCTTGATCCCCCCCTAATAATCTATCCGATTCATTTCTATTAATAGAAAATCTCCCGTATCTATCCATTTCTTCTTCTTTTTCCTCTTTATATTTGTTTTTTTTTATTATATTTATGATCTTCTTAACTGGTGTCTCTGATGTTGTCAACATTCCCTTATTCATTGGTATTTTATCATTTAAACTCCTTATAACCCTTATTTATTATAATATATTGGAATTATTATTAAGAATCTATGTTTTATTGATAAGATGGGCTGTTTATCAAAGCGCCCTGGATTTCGGGTTTTTAACCTCGGTCTATAATAGACGAACGCTTTTTATATATAATTATAGAAGTTTATTAAGAAATACATATTTCTGTAGTGTATATAGAAGTTATATGTATAGATTATCTTTAAGATATGAAAAAACCGAATGTTTATTTTTTATTTAAAAAAAGAATATTTTTTAAATAAATGTATGTTAATATGCAAATAAATGAGATATTTTAATTGTGATAAGATATTTGAAAAGAGATATTAAGATAATCCATGTGTAAAGATAGAGAGAAAGTTTTTTTGTTTGTGTAGTATGAATTGAGATTATGTATTTGATAGTTTGTGTATTTTTTATAATTGAGAAGTGAATATATTGTCAATTGGTATTTTTAGAATTTGTAAGGTATATTTCATTTGAGATTGGAGATATTGCTCGTTTATTTGCTTGAATATCAAAAAAATTTGATTGTAAAATAGATGTTTCACTACGATGACGTGAATGACGTCGAGGTGAACGTTTAGAAAGAGGTGGTAAGACAGAATTTCCAAAAGATGGAGGTAAATGTTGTTGTTGTTGTTGCTGTTGTTGTTGTGAAAGACGTTTTTTTTTAGAAGGAGAAAATGAAGATGTCTCTTTTTTATGTAAGCTCAAAATATTTGATTGAGATGAGCTAGATAATTCAGATCCTTCATTATTTATAGTTGGTATTGAATTAGTTGATTCTCTTGGGGGTATCCAATGATGAAAAAAAAGTGATGGCAAAGAAGATGAATTTGAATTTGAATTTGATGTAGAATTTTGATTAGATGTTGATTCTTCTGTATTTTTTGGTATCATAAATGGTGATTTTGAATTTTTTTGCTGAGATAATTGTGTTGTTGAAAAAGAATCTAAAGAAACATTTGATATATTTGTTTGAAGATGATGTAATGTAGATTGATTTAATGTAGAATCATATCCTTGAGTTCCAGGACAATATCCTGGAACAGATGCTTCTGATAACCCTGAATTCTGTAACTGATATTGTTGAGAGGGTATCGAGATTAATGAATTATTTTGTGAAAGTGCTAATGTAGAGTTACTTTGTTGACCTGAAAATATTATAGGAATAGCATTAGGTTGAACCCCATTACGAAGTGCATTAGTAAAAATTTCGTTTTCTATTTTTTTAATATTAAGACGCACTATTTCTTGTTTTAATCTATCTTCTTCTGCTTTGGCTACCATTATACTACGCAAAGTTTCTTCTGAGCCTGTCCATCTTTCTAGAATATCACTTAATGTAAATTCCTTATTAGACATTGTATTAGAATTAGATCTTTCAAAACAAATTTGATTTATATTATGATCACAACTATAATTTGATTCTTTTTGCTGTGTTGAAGGATTTGTCATTTTAAAAACCAAATATACACTTAATCCAAAAAGATGCCTTGATTATAGACGATTCTCTATATTTTTGTTCTTTTATATCTCCAATAAAATATTATATATATAATAGATATATATTATATATATTATATATTATAGTGCTTAATATTAATATCTTGAAATTCTTAAATATATATATATAAGGGCTATGGGATCTTATTCTTGGCAATAAATGGCTCTGTTTTTTAAATTATATATCTTAAGCATCTTTTTTTAAGAGCCGTATTATTAGCGAAATCCTGAGCTACCCTATATTTAACAAGTCTTGATAGATTATATAGAAAGATTCATGTATAAGAATAATTATATGAAAAAATGATTTATATTTTGAAGGAAAAATAGTATTTGATAAGAGTGATTGTTAAAGATGTGAAAAAGAAAGTGAAAGATAGATGTATATATGTATGCCTTGAAATGATGAATAGAAGTAGATGCTATAGATATATAAATAAGTAAAAATTAGTTGAATTTATTGTTTTTTATTTGAGAAAAAATAAGACCATTGAAAAGATAGTTTAGATGTATATGTTACCAATGCCATGATTAAATTAAATAATTTAAAATGAGAAATTACAGTGTTAATGACAGTTGAACTGATATTATTGAGTAGTTTTATATTTAGTTGATATATATTTGTGGTGTTATTTTGATGTTTCTAATAAAGAATGTTAGATGATAAAAATTATAAAGAAGGTGAATTTTTTTTGATGAAAAAAAGAGATTTTAGTTTTTCATAAGGTTCAATAAGTGAATAAACATTTAATGGTGCAGAAAATATTATAGGATTTTTATACAAATAATTTTCCTATATATATTTTAGAAATAATTATAAAATAAGCTATTAGTTTACTTCATTTCTGTAAGAATTGTCTGCAACTGCTGCAAGATATGAAAGATTTGTTTGAAGACGTTGAATATATCTAAATATTGTATATATATATATATAAAGATTAATAAATAAATTAATAAATACCCTGTCATGATTGATTCTGATGTTTCTGATGTCTCTGATTGTTCTTTTTTATTGTTTTCTGTATTTTGGAGTTCTATACATTTCTGTAGAAGAATAGTGTTGATCTCTAATAATAATGATACACGTTGACGACTCAGTTCTAGAGATTTAGATAATGTTTGTGAAGGATCTGTAGGCAGATCTGTATTTTTTAAATAAAAAAGTTAATTATATTTTAATTATTACTATTGTTTATATTTCTTGAATCTTCTAAGTTAATATTTAATTCTGAAGATTTATATGGTACAGGATGATTGGTTTGTATAAGTCTATTGTTTGTATTAATATCATCAAAATAACCTGGTGTATGATTGTTATTTCCAAACATGATCACCAGTATATTAAAGAGTCCAGATTTATTTCATGATTGATAACGGATTAGAATGTTTATAAAAAATAGAAATGATTTATGATATATATTGAAAAAGATAATTAGATATTAAATTCAAAAAGGATTCTGTAAAATATGATTAATAAAGTGTTCAAAGATATCAACTTGAAAAATGCATTAAAAAATAATGATTAATCATTTTATAAATTAATTTGACTGAAGTTTTGTTAATTTTCCAGAAAATGGGTAATTTTTAGGACCTATTGTATTTTTAAGAGATCAATCTAATGCGAAATGTATATTTAAATCGATTATTTTATGTATTGATTATTAGACATAGATTTTTTAGGTTTCAGTTTTTTCTTGATTCCATTAGCTTTTAATCCTATATATATTTAATACACTTTTGCGCGTAGTAAGTTCTTCAGGTAATTTTTTACATGAAACAAAGTACTCGATTCTGGAGAATTATTGTCTGATATGGATAATGAGGATGATGTTGAATATGATAGAAATACAAATATTTTCAAAAAATTAGATTTCTGTTGTAATTGAGATGAAATATTAGTGTTTGGTGATGAGTTTTTATAATGCTGGGAAAGTTCTAGCTCTCGTAAACCTTTATTGGAACCAGTATAAGAACTTGAAAAATCTTTGTATATTATCTAAAATAAATTGGCTTTTTATGTTTGATTTCAGAATTAGCCTTGTGATTTTTCAAATTTTGTTTCGATGCTTGATTTCGATGCATGTAGATATCACAAATCTCATTTTTTATATCCATTATTTCCAAGTTTTTTAAATTAATTTGTTTTTCTAAGTCTTTTACTTTTGATTGTTCATGAGATAATTTTTCTTGCAAAGATAAAAGTTCTTCTGAGAGAGGGTTAGGGGGAATGGAAGAATCGTATAATTGTTTAACTAATTCCTGAATAACCTCGTTTTTGTTATATATTTCATTTTCGCCATTTTCATCAGAAGAAATAAAACCATTTAAAACAGAAGTATGAGATTTTTCATCTGTATTTTCCTTGTTCGATTTTTTAAGTTTAGATGTTTCTCCATCAGAAAAATTTGAATTGTTGATAATCTTGATTAATTTTAAAGCAATATTTTTGTATTTCAAAGAAACTCTTGTTAATGTCTCTAATTGCTCTTTTGTATAAGCATGTTCTTTTTGCAAAGAATTTAAAGCCATAACAAGATCCTCTATCTGACAATGAAGTTCTTTATTATCACGTTCAAATAAATTATTAGATGCTAATTCCTTTTTAAATGATAGTTTTTTACATAAAGTTACTGGTAATGACAGATCTGTTGCCTTGTCGAATTTTGGTAATTCTAGGTATATAGATGATGCGGTGTCATTTGATTCTAATAGACTTTTCTGTGTATTATTACATTTATAAAACGAATCGCGATTAGTTGAGGAGTCTAGAAAAACTGGTAAAGAGGCCTCAGTCTTGTCCCATATTTTCTCGGGAAATTTAATATCTGTTCTTTGAATTTCATTAGAAATAGGTTTCGTAGAATTTTTATGGTTTTTAGTGTTATTTTGATTAAATTTTTGTTCTAATTCTGCCAAGGAATTCTGTGTAATTATATTATCAAGTCCGACAGCATCCGATATTAATTCGTTGTCATTATTATTATACGCTGCCCATAATTCTGGACTAAGAAGGAATTGTAAATTTTCTTCAAAATCGATATTTAAAATGCGTGTCTCGTTCTTCATAATTAATGCAATGGCAATCCTTATGATAGTTTCAAGTGCACCTTCACCAAAAATTACATCATAAATTCTATGTAACGTTGGAAGTGGACATGTAACAGCAAACATGCTAAGAAACCACTGACTAGCATACATAAAAGGATATATCCCTATAGAATTGAAGTATTTTGCAACAGACGGTATACAAAGAGAAAGAAAATGTTCAAATTGAAAGAGTCGTAAATGAAGTCCTGATAAATTAATAGTAAAAATGGTTCTCATATCATAACATTCCATGAGTCTATAGATAAATTAAAATAAGAAAAAAACGACTAAAAATAATACCTAACAAGAACACAAAAAGCCTGATGTTCAAACATATTCATTAAAAGAGGAGCAACGATGAAACCCAAACTATGAATATAATTAAACGTTGTAATATATGATACTAAATAAATACCCCTGACAATATCCAACCTCTATATCGTATAAACTAAATGCACGTAAAACTAAATGAAGTTTTTTTTGACCATCACCACCTTCTTTAAACATTTCGACACATGGGAACGTTCTTGCAATATCACATTTAATTATTCTATCATATGGACTTTCTTCATGACAAAGAGTTTCAAAAAGTTTTTCCAAATGTGTATTTTGTGCACCAGACATACTTTGCCATACAAGACCTCGAAGAGGATGTGGTATGCCTTCACGTATCTTTTTTGTCAAAAAATCTGGCATTTGAACAGCAGTCGCGCTATAATCTAGAAATATGAATCAATACAATATAATTGACTAGATAATGATAAACCAGCAATAAGTGTTATCCAAAAATCTAGATCACTAATATTATCTACAAAGATGATATCGTTCGTTGGAAATGATGATATTATTGGATCTTTTATACGCATACTTATAAGAGCTCGGAAATACTGAAGAGGTGGTCGACTTTTTAAGAGTCGAGATGACACAGATTTAGGGTTCTCCTTATAACTTCCATTTTCTTTTTCAAGTTTTGAAACTAAGGAATTCAAGTTCTACATTATAATTTATACTAGAAATATCAATAAATTCCATCATTACCTCTTGTGTTTCTTGTATATTATTTTCAATTGTCCGTTTATCTTGTTTTTTCTTCGTTTCTGAAATATTAGTTTCTGTAAACTTAATAGGTAATTGTCTCTTTGATAATGTATTTTCCTCCTTAACCACTCCGTTTTTTTGTCTAATTCTTAACATTTTAATATTTTTTAATATTTTTTAAAAATAATCGTTATAATATATTGGCCAAAAATTCTATATTTATTATTTAATCTTTTATTCACGAGGAATTGCGTACTAGTCAATCTTTTACTGTTTAATATACCAAAATTCTGTAATATTCAATTAAATTTTATAATTTCCTGAATTCGATATTCCTAGTTATTTTTCGTTCCTAAACGCCAAAAAAAAAATGCCAATTTACTAATTTTTCTAGGTCTACCAAATTCTCTTTATTCTCAATATTCCTTATCAATCTTTTCAAAATTTTGTATTTTAAAAAAAAATATCAATATTTAGATATTATTTTCCAATATATTATTTTCCAATATAAAAATAATTCGTGTATTTAAAAAATATTATTTTAGTGCATACAAAATATACATATCCCATATAATTCTGTTGACTTTATACCAAGAATATAACCCAAGTACCAATATATATATGAATGTCCTATTACTCCTTATATCTAATTCCTATTTTTACACGTTCTTATTTCCGTATTTTATATGTATAATTCTTATATTTAAGCTTTACATATATTATTTTGTATTTAATTTTTTATACACTTATTAACCTTGGCTCGGTCTTTTGTTGAATCGTTTCATGTATTAATCTTTCGTTCCTTGTTGCCTAGGCAACCAAGTTTATCATATATTACCCCTGAAAAAATATTTAAGAGATTATTTAGCTTTTATTCTAATTTTTTATAAAGTTTTTATAATGTTTTTATAATGTTTGATTTGTTTTATCTTGTCTTTTAATATTATAAAAATCTATTTATTTATTGTTAAAATATTAAAGTTTAGGGTTTAACCCTATTTTAGATAGATACCCTTTATAAAACCGTGTTTGAAAAAGTCGATAAGCTAAACACCTAAAGAAAACAAAGATTTTTAGAATTTAAATATTTGAAAATAGAGCGCATATATGCCGCATATATGTCGCATATATGGGGTCTAAAGGTGTTAGAAAGGGTTTATAAGCCTTATTTTTAATTTAGAAACGTTCATTATCTTGGACTTGGGAATTTGATGGGAATAAAAGGGTTAGATAAGGTAGGAATGGGGTTAGAAACTAGCAGCGAAGAGTCGGATGAATCATTTATATTGGTATATATGGATTATGATGTTAAATTGGGTCAAGGTTTTGATATTATGTCTATAGAAACGTAAATATTCAGTCACGGCGAAAAACAGTAAAAAAAGTAAGGGAGTTGAGGCGACATGGGGATCTAAGAATGGGATATCATTGGAGAAAGGGATTGATAAGATTTTTTGTGAAAAAACGTCGTGTTTTAGGGGAGAAAATGGATTTAATAGTGTAAATATGGATATGTCAGAAAAAAGGGGATTAGTAGGGGGATCTGATGCAAAAACGGCATCTGAGATTTATCAGAAGGTAATATATTTTCGTTTTAGGTGGAAAGGTTTAAGAATGGCATCAGCTTTCGCAATTGGAGCATATTTTAAAGCGTCCTGATACTTATATAGGGAGTGTTGAATCTACGCTTCAACAAATGTGGGTTTATGATGATAATACGAATTGTATGAAATATGTGTAAAGTTTTCGGAATTTTTTGTATTAAAAATTTATATATTTAATAGTCAGGTTTCTATTGTGCCTGGTTTATATAAAATATTTGATGAAATTCTTGTTAATGCTGCTGATAATAAGATACGAGATCCTAGTATGGATACTATAAAGGTGGAATTTAGTAGGGAAAAGGGTATTATATCTGTTTATAATAATGGTCGCGGAATACCTATAGAAATTCATGATGTAGGTTATATTTTGGTATTATGGCGATATCTTATATTTATTTTAAGAAAGAAAAAATATGGATTCCAGAACTTATTTTTGGTCATCTTTTGACATCTAGTAATTTTAATGATGAACAAAAAAAGGTAACAGGAGGTCGTAATGGGTACGGAGCTAAGCTCTGTAACATATTTTCGACTGAGTTTATCGTTGAAACTGCTGATAAGACGATGAAAAAAATCTATAAGCAGGTTTTTTCTAATAATATGACGAAAAAGGATGCACCTGTAATCAAGGAAAATAAAAAGAATGAAGAATATACAAGGATTACTTTTAAACCAGATCTTGAAAAATTTGGAATGAATGAGATTGATTCAGATCTCGAATCTGTCTTTAAAAGGCGTGTTTATGATTTAGCAGGTTGTGTTAAAAATGTAAAGGTGTTTCTTAATGGAGAGAGAATTAAGATTAGATCGTTTAAACAGTATATAGAAATGTATCTGAATTCTAATGGTTCTGAGGATAATATGAAGTCACCAATTATCCATGATATTGTAAATGATAGATGGGAGGTTGCTTTTACTGTTAGTGATGGTCAGTTTAATCAGGTTAGTTTTGTTAACAGTATAGCAACAACTCGTGGAGGAACTCATGTTAATTATATTGTTGATCAAATTGTTTCTAAATTGATTGAGGCTGTAAAAAAGAAAAATAAAAGCGCGCCTATTAAGCCATTTCAGATTAAAAATCATATTTGGATTTTTATTAATTGTCTTATTGAAAATCCTGCTTTTGATTCACAAACGAAGGAAACATTAACACTAAAGCAAGGTTCATTTGGTTCAAAATGTCTTCTTAGTGATGATTTTATTAAAAAGATACTAAAAACATCAATTATGGAAAGCATTTTAGATACTGCTCAAAAAAAGGCTGATCAATTAATGAAGAAAACTGATGGATCAAAAAAAATACGAATTATTGGTCTACCTAAATTGGAAGATGCTAATAAAGCAGGGACTAAAGAAGGCCATAAGTGTACACTTATTTTAACTGAAGGTGATTCTGCTAAGTCTTTGGCCATGTCTGGTATTGGTGTAGTTGGTCGCGATTATTTTGGTGTTTATCCACTTAGGGGAAAATTATTAAATGTTCGTGAGGCATCGCATGAACAAATTACTAAAAATGCTGAAATCAATGCTATAAAACAAATTATGGGTCTTCAACATAAAAAAGTATACACGTCTACTTCCGATTTACGTTATGGACATTTAATGATCATGACTGATCAAGATCATGATGGAAGTCATATTAAGGGTTTAATTATTAATTATTTGGAAAGTTCGTTTCCATCTTTGTTAGAAATACCCGGGTTTTTGATTGAATTTATTACTCCAATTGTAAAAGCGACAAAAGGCTCTCAGGAAAAGACATTTTTCACGATTCCTGAATATGAGTATTGGAAAGAATCGACAGATAATGCTAAAGGGTGGAAAATAAAGTATTATAAAGGCTTGGGGACAAGTTATGGTAATGATGTTAAGAAATATTTTTCAGATTTAGACACACATTTAAAAGAGTTTCATTCTATTCAAGAGGGAGATAAAGAATTGATTGATATGGCTTTTTCGAAAAAGAAGGCTGATGAACGAAAAGAATGGTTGAGGCATTTTAAACCAGGAACTTATATGGATCATACTTTGGATAAAATACCGATATCCGATTTTATCAATAAAGAGCTTATCTTGTTCAGTATGGCGGATAATATTCGATCAATTCCTTCTGTCATTGATGGCTTAAAGCCTGGACAAAGGAAAGTCATATATGGATGTTTTAAAAGGAAATTGAAAAGTGAAATTAAGGTTGCTCAATTATCCGGTTATATTTCAGAGCATACTGCATATCATCATGGGGAACAAAGTCTTACACAAACAATAATAGGATTGGCACAAACATTTGTCGGAAGTAATAATATTAATCTTATGAAACCTAATGGACAGTTTGGTACTCGTTTGCAAGGAGGAAAGGATGCCGCATCTCCTCGTTATATTTTCACTGAATTGTCTCCATTGACACGGAAAATATTTATAGAATCGGATGATGCTTTATTAGATTATCTTAATGATGATGGTCAATCTATAGAGCCTGTTTGGTATGTTCCTATAATACCGTTGATTCTTGTAAACGGAAGCGAAGGAATTGGGACAGGATGGAGTTCTTACATACCCAATTTTAATCCTATTGATTTGGTTGATAATATTCGTAGAATGATGAATGGAGAAGAATTACAGCCAATGCATCCATGGTATCGTGGGTTTAACGGACTTATTGAAAAGCATGGTGATAAGTATAAAATATCTGGATGTATACGCCAAATAGATGATACCACTGTTGAAATTACAGAACTTCCTATAAGACTTTGGACTCAGGATATGAAAGAATTTTTAGAATCGTCTATCGTAGGATCAGACAAGATACTTCCTTTTATAAAGGTATTTTTAGGAATTCATCATATTGGGATTGTTTTGACGTTTCCAGGATTATTCAGAATATCATACAGATACTGTAGTTCATTTTGTCATAAAGTTAACTGAAAAAGGGATGGCAGAATCTTTGGCTCAAGGTCTTGAAGAGAAATTTAAATTGACAAAGATTCAAAATATGACAAATATGGTTGCTTTTGATGCTTTAGGACGTATAAAAAAATATGATTCTGTAGAAGAAATTCTTTTGGAATTTTATACTGTTCGTTTGCAATTTTATCAAAAGAGAAAGGTATTGATAGATA
Organism: Pneumocystis carinii B80; assembly: GCF_001477545.1. Taxonomy (NCBI): domain Eukaryota; kingdom Fungi; phylum Ascomycota; class Pneumocystomycetes; order Pneumocystales; family Pneumocystaceae; genus Pneumocystis; species Pneumocystis carinii. The sequence goes on from NW_017264718.1 coordinate 389,854, forward strand.
TTGAAAAATGAATATTTTGATTTAATATTTAATTAGGAGTATCTTGTGAATGAATTGGAAAAACAATATAATAAATTGTCTAATCAATTGCGATTTGTTCAAATGGTTATAAATAAAGAGCAAGAGTTTTTGAATAAAAAGCGTAAAGATCTTCTCGAGGATTTAAAGTTGAAGGGTTTTGTTCCTTTTCCAAAAAGCAGGCAAAATTTTGTTGATAATACTGCTGAAACTACTTCTGATACGATGGAGAATGATGATGATATTTCTGGCTATGATTATTTATTAGGCATGCCTTTGTGGTCTTTAACTGCAGAAAAAGTGGAGAAATTGCTTAAAGATAAATTAGATAAAGAAAATGAGCTGGATTCTCTTTTAAAATTAACGGCTAAAGATTTGTGGAATAAAGATTTAGATATTTTTGTTGAAGAATGGGAAGAAAGTTTGAAGCATGATGAAAATCTTACCTCTAAAACTACAAATTCAAAAAAAAATAGAGGATCTCAGAAATTGGGAACGGGTGTACATAAATCATTAGGAAAAAAAGCCACGAATATTCAAACATTATCTAATGTTGATAATAAACAAACTACCAAGAAAAATTTGGTTTCTGCAAAGCAAACAACATTGCCATTTACTGCAATAAATATAAAAGAAACAGAACCTGATCCTTCAAAAACATCTGGAAATTCTAGCACTAAATCTACTGTATCTGAATCGGTGATTGCTATGAAAAATGATAATGCTAATATACAAACACATGAGACTGCAGGGAAAAGACCTAGGACAAGCGTTATTGTGCCTTCCTTAAAGGGGAATTTATTGGATGATAGTGACACTGATTATATGGATGACCTGGTAAAAAAGTATACTTTGGATCCTCCGGATAATAAGGGTACTACTTCGTATATAAAGTCTGTATCTTCTAGTCCCAAAAAAATGAGAATTATACCATCTACAAAGTCGAAGACTCGGATTAAAATGCCAACACTCTTAGATTCAAGTCCTGAATCTGCTACATTAGCAGCAAAGCCTGTTGTAAAGACGAATAAAAAGTTAAAAAAGAATATATCTAAAAATCTTGATTCAGATGATTCATCGGAGGCTGATGTAGCAGTTAAGAGTGAAATAATGCAACGTCCAAGGCGTCAAGTAGCTGCTTCTGCCCGTGAGCGTGTTGTAGCTATTGCTGATTTAGAAGATGATGATGTAACGTCAGATAAATCATCTTCATCAAGCGAGTTTAACGATTCATCTTCATAGTCGGGTATTCATAAATATTAATATGATCCAATTTTGAATTATAAATTGAAAAATGCTATATTTTCAATCTATATATATTTTTATTTTTTATATTGGTTCATATTTTGTCTATTATATATCTATATCTTTTTTTTTTTGAAAAATTTTTATTTGGCTTGATGGTTATTATAGGACATATCATTTAAAGTGCTGCGATATGTTATTGTTTTGTTCTTTTTGAGAAAGATTTCTGAATTTTATTTGACTTTTGATCTTGAATGTTGATATAACAAACAAACAATTATACTGATAGGAATTATTTTCGGATGTCTAAACGAGATCTATGAAATGGTTTTCAATTGGTTAGCCTTTGTTAACGATTCTCTTCATATTAATTTGATTTTTTTTCTCTTATTTTAGACATTATCATTATTGATAATGTTTTTGATAATGAAAAAGTATATTTGATTTACTCTGTGGAGTTTATTTTACAAAGTTTTCAGATTATGATTTTTGATTTTATGCAACTGGAATAGAAAATATTGATATGGGAGTCGTTTTTATTAAATGAATAAGTTTGTATTAGGTGATGATGAGCTATATTATTCATGATTTAGAATATGATACTTAGTTGTTTTAAAATGTGGCTGAAGATTTTCAAAGTTTTGTGAATTATCTTTAATTATATAAGATTACAGTAATTTTGATATATTATTTACAAATGAGAATTGAAATTGCATTTAGACAATTCTTAATATTAGTTAAACTTAATAATTTTATTAATTAATACTGATTCTCTTTAAGTCCCTGCTACAATGAATATCTGATTAATCAATTTTTATATATTAAGACTTCAACTCTGTTGATCATCGTTATGCTCCGGTTTATACTTGTTCAAAACAGACAAGGTAATTTTTTTTTGAACTGATTTAGACAATTTATACTTAAAATAATAGGAAAAACAAGGCTTTCTAAGTGGTATATTCCATATGATGTATGTTTTATTTATATCAATTTTTTCCTAAATTTTTACTTTATATTTCTTAGGATCAAGAAAAAAATAAGATTAAAGGAGAGATTCATCGTCTTATTGTTTTAAGAGATCAGAGACGTCAATCTAACTTCGTAGATGTATGAAATATTCTTGTTTTTATCCATTATTTTGGGTTAAACTTTAAATATAGTTTAATAATCATAAAATTATATATAGAAGATATGCAGGACTCTTTTTCTCTTTATGTGTAGACTTGGACGACAATGAACTAGCTTATCTTGAAGCAATTCATCTATTTGTTGAAGTTATTGATAGTTTTTTTGGAAATGTTTGTGAACTAGATTTAATCTATAATTTTTACAAGGCATTTAATGAATACATAATATTATGTTATTATCTAATCATTACGAGGTTTATGCTATTTTGGATGAAGTTTTTTTAGCTGGTGAACTTGAAGAAACAAGTAAAAGTGCTATTTTTATGCGTCTGGATGATTTAAGTCTTTTGGATTAGTTTTTAAGGAAAATACAGTAAATATCAAATAAACACTATGATAATATGATAATATTCATATCATTACTCAATATCTTTTATTTTATACTTCATTGTATAGTCTAATGTTTTTATACTTGTTTTATGATTTTAACTAGATTTTAGATACAAATTTAACAGATTAACAATTCTAATATAAGGATATATACAATATTGTATTTTCTATGGATTGACTTATTATATAAGTCTGTTTTGAGTTCAGCTTCGATCGAATCTCTTAAATGACTCAAGACACTTTGCAGAATAAATTAAAGATTCAGATAAAGCTATGTGTAGGATATTAATAATATTATCATTTGTTTTTAGGATATTAAGATTTCTAGATAAATCGACTTCGTTTAGTTCAGCAAAAGATGGCAGCTATTCATAAACAACAACAAAAAGAATTGGTTATTTTATTAGAAAAAAATAAAGTTCAAAATGCAATGATAAAAGCTGAAAATATTATAAGGTTTTTTTATTTAAAGTTTTTTTAATAATTTTTTTATCTTTAATAGAGAAGATATGAAAAGAGAATTATTGGGGATTTTGGAAGTGTAATTTTATTAGAATTTTTTTATAATTCTATTTACATATGAAGATATTGTGATATTTTACTTTCACGTTTTTATTTTATAAAAAGAGGGTCTATTTTTTAACATAATTTGAAAACAATTAATTTTTATAGACAATGTCATGAGCAAATTCGTCAGGCAGTATCTACATTGATATATTCCATGTCCAGATGTGAAATAAAAGAGTTTAGTAGTGTAAAAAGAGTATTTTTTATGTATTTTATTTAATTATAAAATAGATGAATGAAATTTTTAGGTTATATTTTGGGAAAGAATTTATACAGGATTCAATAGAAAATAAGCATAATTTAGTAGATCCTAAGGTATGGATTGAATTAAAATTATCTAAAATAAATATTTGAAGGTTGTTGAAAAATTATGTTGTGAGCCACTAAGTAATGACTTTGTTGAAAATTATCTTCAAGAAATTATGGATCTTTATAATATTGGTCAGAACAACAAATTAAATACATTTAATATATTGGATAGTGCTGTCTTTTGCAATGAAGGTTTTAAAGAATTAAAGGAAAGTCAAGATTCTAATTCTGCATCTATAATTCATTCTTTGCCTGTTTCTGATGACTCGGAATCTCATTCAAAATCATCAATATATGTAAATAATTGTAATAAGGTTGCCTTATCCTTGTTAGTTTTGTTAGAATATTAAAATTTTATAGGATACGTCTAATAATGTTTCAAATATGGATCAACTTTGGGCAAGATTTGAAAGGCTTAAACAAAATTAATTGATAATAAAAGTCTATATTTAAGCAGAAAATACAGAGATTTAAATCGCTTTTATATTTATAGAATATGTATTTATGACATTTTAGCATTTATGTTTTTTGTCTATTTTTTCAGTTAAATATTTCCAACTTTTATTTATCCCTCCAGTTAATATTCCTTTAAGACTTTGTGAAATACTAGGCCATGATACTGTTCTTTTAATTACTTTTGTTATTTCATTGTGAAAATGTGTATCTTTCACTATCATTTCTTCAAAAGAATTATCATGATTTTCATGTAAATTATTTTTATGACTTATTTCTTTATATTTTGGTTTTTGACTATAGGCATAATATAAACGATCTTTGAATTTTTTAGGAAGTTGTTGAATCATATTCGCTCTTGAAGTAGGATTAAAATCTTGGACGAGAATTTTATTTGTTGCTTCAACTTGTTCATTAGAAATAACCTGAATATTTGGTAACTTATTTATTAAGGGAAAATATAGTTGATGAAAATCCCATATTTGTTTATTTACAATAGTTTCTATTTTGTCTGGATTTTCTGCATATTTCATTCTTATATCCCCTAATTTACTGATTAAAATTCTAAAAATATGTTATAAAATTCTTTACCAGTATATGATATTTTAGAAATTGTAGAATATAGTTCATATTCTGAAAATTTTTCAGGAAGTAACAGCATTGCTAACCTTAAAGCTGCGATTAAGTTCATGTTATATGCAATTCTAACACGAGGTTCATCTCTAAGTATTTTTATCTAGAAAAAATAAATTTTTGTAACAACTAAAAATTTTGAAATATACAGGTTTATGCATTCTACCAGAAAGATATAATGTATTCCATTCTGTAAGTTCTTTGCAAAGATCGTCAATTGTAATTACTCCATATTTTATTATCTTTCAAAAATTAGTGATTTTCAATTGATCCATAAAAATACCATATCATTGATCTTAATATATGGATTATAATATACATTTCCCCCGATATTCTCTTGCAAATAACTTATAGAATAACTTCCAAATTGCTTTAAAAATGAATAATGGTCTTTATTATATAATAAATTTAGAGAATGCCAATGTTGTGCATGTGATACTCCAAAAATAAAATCAATCATTGGTTTTTTCTATTTTATATTTTAGTCTTTTTTTTTTTACATTATAATCTTCATTTTTACATCATTCCTCTTTTTTTTAAAAATTCCACTTCCATATGCAAATGAAAAGCGTATAGGTGCTTTAAACTTCCACAATACACTTTTAAGTATTTCTTTGCTTTTTTCTTCATTTAAATCATATTCACTCATATATGTCTCTTTATATATTTGTCCCGACTTTTCATTAACATCTTTAAAATCCCTCTCTTTATCTTTCTCTTCAATAATATCTCTTCCCCCAACTGTTACATATCCTTTAACATATATTTCATCCCTTCTTATACATTTTTTCCACTTCATCATTTCACCTCTCCAAACTTGTTTTTCTCTATAAAAACGCACCAGCTTTAAACATTTAGACATTCCTCCTTAAAAAATATCATAATACAACCCTTCCAAACCTCATTATTCTATTTTTTTTGATCAATTAACATATATCTATTTTAACTCTTTTTTCATCCTAGCTTTTATTAACATAAATTAACCTAAATTAACTTAAATTAACCCCAAATTTCCTCTTTTTCTTCTAATTTCTTAATAATATTAATAAAATATTAAGATATTTCTTATATTTTACCTTAATTACTCTAAATTATAACCTTTATTGCTCCACTATATTAATAACCTTATTTTTTGTGTACGTCACCGATTGCTACATATAAACCTCAAAGATAAGGACTTATATAAATTATAAGAAAAGAGGTTAAAAATCACTGTAATTACTAAGTTTTATGGAGATATACGCTTCACGAGTTGCATCATTCCAGTTATCATCAAGGAAGAGGTCAAAATGGCCTCATATTCGTCCTACACCAAAAGATGTAATCAATAAGATATTTGAAAAATTAAGTAATTATTTGTAGCTTGCAGAAGCAGGATTTTATTATGAACCATCATCATTATCATGTGATAATGTTGTTTGTTTTTTATGTAAAAAGTCATTGGATGGATGGAACGTAGATGATGATCCGGTCAAAGAACATATTGAACATTCACGAGGATGCGGATGGGCTATTTTGAAATATATTAAGCTTGGAGATAAGGAAAGAAGTATTTTTTCAGAAAAAGAGGTTCAGGAAGCGCGGGAAGCGACATTTGGACAATGGTGGCCTCATGAGCAGAAGAGAGGATGGGTATCTAAAGTTAAGAAGGTTTATATATTAAAAGGGTTAAAATATTTTTTTTTAATTTTTTAGATGTCTAGTGCAGGATTTTATTATAATCCTACGCCAGGATCTAATGATATGGTGAGTTGTATATATTGTGGTCTTGGTCTAGATGGATGGGAGCCGAAAGATGATCCAATGTATGAAATATGATGAAATTTAAATGAGATTTTAATATTTTAAAGGGAAGAGCATAAGAAAAGGGCACCTTCATGTTTTTTTTTTCAACAAACAAATGCTCGAGTAAAAACATCAGAGTTTAAAGTATCTGATAAAATGGTGCAAAATCATGATGTTCAGGATGAAGATGCATTGGATGGAGATGATTTTATAATTAGTTCTAAATCTAAGACGAATTCTCTTTCAAAAACAAAAGGACGATCAGTTGTTAAAAGATCATCTAAAAAATCTAAAGATAATAATCTGCAATCACGATTGAAAAAATCTTTATTAGTTTCATGTAAAGATGATAATGATCATTCTCATGAGACATTATTAGTTTCAGCTATTGATGATAAGTCAGTTTTGGATAATTCAAATTTAATTGAAGAAAATAACTCTAATGATATTGATAATATTGGTTCTAGTAAAGAAACGTGTTTAAACTCTTCGCATACAAATAGTCCATCTAGTAATTCTGAATTTCCATTTACTAAGAAGGAAATTATAAAAATATCTAAATCAAAAAATACAAGACAGTCTCAACAAATTAAGAAAGAAAATAATTTAAATAAATCGGCATGTGATCATAAATATAATACGAATATTAATACTAATGCTACTAAAAATCAAAAAAATGGAAGTATTATAGAAAATAATAAACAAAATGATGTGTCTATCAGATCGAATAAACGGTTGACTAGATTAGATGTTAAAAATGATATCATTGAAAGTTATGATTCGGAAGGATCACAAAATGAATGTGTTATTGTTAAAACGACTTCAAATAAGTCTCATAGAAAAACTAGTTCTGTAAAAAGCGTTAAATCAGTTGGAAAAATGTCTCTAAGAGGTATGAGATTAAGTCATGATAATGAGAAAAAAATAGTATCAGAATCAGAAAACCAGAAAACTAAAAAAAGCGTTTTGCGTCCTAGAAAATCATCTAGAATCAATACACAAATAGATGAACTAGAAGATCAAATAAAATCTATAAAAAAATCTGATACCAAAAAAAAGCCTAGAATGACTCGGAAAACAAATGAAATTGCTAATTTTAAAGAACTTGAAAATGCTTTTGAATTAACTTCAAAATTATCTCAAGTTACTCCTTTACAGTTTGTAAATAAAGGAAACAATTATGAAAAAATTGGAGACTCTTTTAACCGAAATGAAGTATTTAATAATTTTGTTATGAAGGACAGTTTTGATGATTCATTACAACAGAAATCTAAAAAAATAATTGATTTTGGTATTATTGAAAGCGATGCAAAAAAGACTAAAAATATTTCTATATCAGAGGTATTTAATAATAGTACTGATAAAAAAACATGCAATTGGATTCCAATAGATGTCGAAAATCTCATTTTTAACTTCTCGAGTGATACTTTACCTAATTCTCATGAACTTACTGTTACAGAGCTAAATATGACAATAGAAGAGTGGATAAAATTTATAACCCAAAAACAAGTTGAAAAGTTAGAAATGGAATGTCGAAGAATGATTTCTATTTTAAAAGAAGAAGGAGAAAGGGCGAAACAAGCTATTTTGGATATTCAGGAATTATAATTAATCTATTTATATTGTCTTAATATCATTTTGTATATATAATTTTAAAATATATTATAAACATTAGCCTTTTACATGGCACATTCAATATTTATAATTCTTTAGTAATAAGAATTAGTAAAAAAACTAGTTTCAAAAAAACGTGTTAATTTATAGCGAAAATATATTTAGCAATTTTTGAAAATATTTAGCATACATAAATAGTTAAATTAAAGATAAAATATCTAAATGTAATATAAAGTATTTAGACTTTAGTATTGCATTTACGATTTTTTAGAAATTTCTATAAAATTCAATTATGTTGTAATAGGAACATTAGTATCATGCTTTTCAATTCCTTCAGTTAATACTTCTTGTGCAGTAGAAATATCAGAAATAGGTGTTTTAGGTAATACAGTTGATTTTGCTTTTTTAACTTTGAGATTTAACAACGTTTTATTTTTCATAAATCCGTTCCTGAATTTATTCATATCATTATTTATTTTTGTGCCCAATTTTATAAAATCGGAAGATAATTTCTTTGCTGTTTTTTCTGTGTATTTACCGGCATATTTCTTTAAAACACATGAATACTTTCTAGTAATTATTAAGACAGATTTGAAATATTTATCAATAGTTTTTTGATATTTAATATAAAATAATGGAACTGTAAATGCAAGTAATACACCTAAAAAATTAGTTTATACTCAAAAAAAATTGTGAAAATATAACCTAAAAGAAGCGTATGAACAAAAGATAAAAATTGCACAAGAACAAATGATATCCAAGAAACAATAAATGCCTAAAAGTTAAATATAGAACAAAAGAAAAGATTAAAATACTGTAGCTGTGTGTCTAATTTTCCTGGCAAATAAAAGCTCTTGGAACCCGTAAAGTGCGAAGTTAATTAAATCGCATGTCTTGTCAATGACATTAGTAAGTGATGTTCGTGAAATTGAATAAAAAGATGTGGGTGCAAATTGGCTACAAAAAAATTAAGTATTTCTTTTATTTTTTAAATAAAAGTAAAAAACCTAATAAATCCGTTATGCTGTTTAAAAAGAGAACGACCTGTAATTTCAATAACCGTTGAACTTGCAAAAACAATCCAGGCTGTACGGAGAATTAAGCGAGGAATATCGACTGTATTTGAAAGCAGCAATAATAGTGTTACTCCCCCTAAAACAGATCCAGATGTACGTGGGTATTTCCATGTAAAAAGATCAGAGACTAAAACGATATTTATTTCGCTTTCATACAAATAATATATGACCCTTACAGAATAAATAGTATTTTGATAATAATTGAGAATCATATGCATTACATGGACTTTTTTTAGATAATAAACATGTATCAGATGTTTCCTTATTTACTATCATATAATTAGTCATAATTACATTCTATATTAAATAAAAAATAAAATTAAACACTTACAATCAAGTCCAGAGTCTTTATCCGATGTCATAGCTTCTTATAAAAATACTATTTTCTTTTATTGTTTTTCCTAAGATTTTTTTCGGTATTGGGTTACTTTGAAAATGGTTTTAATTATTATAATTAAATAAAGAAAAATATATGAATTTTTATATTATTATTTAAATATTTTGATATTTTTTATTAATTTTAAAGAAGAATCTATACTTAATTTTAAGAGTGATATTATGGAAAAAAGATGGGTTAATGAATTTTCTAAAAAGTTTTTTCTTTCATATATACTCTGTATATAATTTTTTCCTTGTTTTTCTTGTTATATTGGTAAATCTCTTATTAATTAAGGCCAATTTTTGTATAGTAATAGAATATTATACTTATCGACTTGAGATAAAAAGTTTTGATAAAAAAAATTATTATTTATGTTTGATAAAGAATAGATTGATATTTTTAGTTTTATTTTTGAAGTATTGTTTATGAATCCAGTTATTTTAAAGAAAAAAATGGTATTTATATTCTTGAAAATAGTAAATTATAGATATATATATTATATATATATATGTGAGTGTGATCTTCCGTATCTAGTCTTTATAGCAGTTTAATGTCATATTTTCAGCTATATTTTTTATCTTATTTATTTTATTTTGCTTGCGTTTTTGTCGTCGTGCTCTATTTTTAGCTGTTTTTTCTTCATCTTTTTTTGTTATGGCCTCTCTTGCCATATTAAATTCACGTTCATTTATTTCATATTTTGTTTCTTCTTCCTGCATTTTTATTCGTTCATATTCTCTTCGTCTAGATACTTTATATATATGAAATTCGCCCGAACTAGCGCCTGCACTTGATCCTGGATTTATCAATTATAGAATATTTTTAAAAGGTTAGATGTTAACCTTGAACGTTATTTACAATATCTGGAGGTGGTGGAAGTGGTGGTTTAAGTGGTGCTGATATATCAATTTCTCGATCTGGTCTACGCATTAATTTTTCCAACTCTCTTGCTTGAATAGATGATAAATGATTTCTTTTTCGTTTTCGTTTTTCTTGTACTTCTGTATTAAGATTTTCAGACATAGTTTATATCAAAGAATTTTATGATTTTATGTTTTAAAAATATATATACGTTGAAATTAAGATAAAAAATGTTTTATAAGAAAAATAAATAATATTAAGTGAAATATATATGTGTGTCTAGTTTGAATGATTTATGCGTATAAAAAATATTTTTTATATTTATATAATGATTTATAGTGTATATAGTGGTATATTAACTAAATCTAGTTTATTTTAGGATTAAATGAAACAGAAATTGTTAATAAAATGATGAAGTATTTATATTTAGTAGTAGTAATGTTATTGTTTTTTTTTTTTGATTTATTAATACATGTTAAATATCTATATTATTATAAAGTTACTGAGATTTTTAAAAATATATATATATTTGCTTTATTAATGTTTATTCTTTAATTTTTTGTTTATGATATCTTTGTTTTTTTTTTGATTGAATATATATATACAATGTATATAATTAACAGAAATTTAATCAAGTTATATTGAAATTCAAAGTTTGTTTTAAGAAAATTTCAAAGATTTCTCTTTGGAATGGGATGATTAAATTAATTCAGTTGATTTATTACATTTTACTAACGAAATATTGAATATTTTGGATAAAGGCTAAAATGAAAGATTGTTTATAATTGAATTGTTTCATATATTAATATTTTAATGAATGGTATTTTTGAATTTTAAAAATACACATGATGTATGAACAATATAGCAAACATTCTTTTCTGAAAATAAATATTATATAATATGTATTTTTTAGGTTGGGAATTAAGAAATCAATGACGTTATAAAATGTGGTAAATGTGTCACAATGCTGTGGCACAGTTAAGATATTGATAAATAATTATTTTTTCAGTCCATGTAATCTACTTTTAAGAAATTCTTCCTATATATATATATATATATTATACAGACTTCCTGTTTATTTTGATATTATATAATATTACTTGTACATTTATAAGGCATGTTTTTATTAATATATTTATTATTTGATTTTTTATTATAAACTTATCGCATAGTTTTTATTATATCTTATATAAGCATTTATAAAAATGATTTTAAAATAAAATTGAATTTTGATTTTGTTTAAATTTTAAGTATTATCTAAATATAATTTGTTATTATATTTTTATCTATTTATTATTTACAAGTAAATTTTATTAAATTATTTAAAATTAGATATTTTTGAAAGTTATCTAAATATTTTGTAATATAAAAAATTAATAAATATTGATAATATATGAAATTATGGTTATAAAAATTGATGTTTAAATTAATAAAATATGGTTATTAATGCAATTATATAAATATTAATAGCGCTTTTATTATATTACTATCGATTTATATTTGATAATTATTATTATTCCTTCATTTGATAATTTATGTTTCATAATTTATAAATTTTATTCAATCAAAATAATTATTAGTATTTATAAATTCTAAATAAATATTTTTAATTCTAAATAAATTATTATCTATAGTTTCCTTTTTTGTTTAAGTTTCTTGATAAAATTAACTTGTATCTTTAATGTTATTGGGTTTTTAAAATTGTATGTTTTCTTAATATAACAATATATTGATTAGATATTTCTAAAATATTTTAATGTTTGCGGTACTTGTATTTATATATATTTAAACCGAAATTTGATCTTGATAAAATGTCACAAGCATCTGTAGAAGAATCAAATAAAAATTCTGATAATGAAGATGAATTTAGTGATGATGATTTTATCTTAGAAGAAGGTGGTAGTGAATATGATTCAAAGTCAAGTGGCTCTGAATCAGATGCCTGTTATGATTCAGGCGATAAAAAAGTGATTGATCTTTATAAGAAAAAAAAAGATGATAAGGAGCTTTCTTATGAAAACTATAATGGAGTTAAAACCAGAAGTCAAAGGAATCGGTAAAACTGGTTATTATTATTATTATTATTTAATTTTTATATTAGAAATGAAAAAGTTTTTACGTCAGCGCCTGAGTCTTGTCAGATTAACGTAGATGATATATGGGATAGTATGAATAAGAAGGAGCCTTCTAATAAGGTTGACTATGGGTCTTATAATACTTCAGAAGAAAAAGTAAAAATATCTAGAATATACGAATTTGCTGGAAAGGTTGAAACGTATGTTAATTTGTTTTATTATAAAAATGATTTTAAATATTATATTAGAGAAGAAAAGTATGTTCCAAAGGATTCTTTAGAAGCCAAGGCGCATATTTCTAGTCTAAATGATTCTAAGACAACTTTACCTCCTTTAAGAAAATCAACAAAACGAATGTCTTCTTTAGAAATTTCAAATAGTAAGCCGGTGAAATTGAACACATTAGAAAAGTCTAGACTTGACTGGGCAAAATTTGTAGATAAAGAAGGAATATCTGATGAATTAAAAAATGCATCTAAAGATGGTTATATGGATAAACAATTGTTTCTTCAAGTAGCTGAGGAAAGAATGATTAAAAATATTAAGGAAAATATGAAGAAATAAGTCATTTAAACAATTATTCATAATATATTTTTGAATGGGTTTTTAAAACATTGTATTTATTAATATAGCATTATTATTTAGTTTTTATAAATATTTCATTTTTTTAATTTAATATTTTGGTTAAATATTAATGATTGTAATTTTATTTTAGAATATCCTTTTATTAATATGAATATGTTTGTTTATACTAGATTTATTGGCTATTCTATATCGTGTTTAATCAATTTGATTTTAATATAAATTTTAGATTTAAACAATATTATTCATTAATAATTAAAATAATTTCTTGTTAAATATCTTTTTTTTTGTATACTATCTAATTTTTATTCATTCTTTCTAGATTTGATTTATAGCTATTTTAAAAAATATATATTCTTGTTTTAAATTTTAAAAAGAATTTTCAGATCTTATTTAAAATTAATAATTAAAAAATATTAGAATTATTTTTTTGTATAGGTTTTTATTATATTTATGTTAATTGATGGGTATTTTTTCTTTTTAATATGTGAATTGTGTTTTTAATTCTAATTAACTTCACGAAGCTTAAATTTACTACTTTTTTAATAAAAATTATAAATTTAAGTAATGGCAAGTTTGCCCTTTCAAAAAGGATATGATGCTTCAGATATTTCTAAATTATATCCTCCTGAACTTTCATTGCATTATGTTCAAGTAATATTTCGCCATGGTTTAAAGATATTTATTTCTTGGAGTTATATTGTTGATAGAAGTAGGTGAAAGAACACCAATTTTTTCAAAGCTCAAGTTCCCTGGAATCCAAAAAAACTGGAATCTTTGTAATTCTGCAAATTTTTTTCGTTCTGCTGTTAAAATTAAGAGTTCTGTAACATCTGATGATCATCAAAATTGGGATTATTTAAAATGTAAGAGGAAACTTGAAATAATGAATGAAGACTCGAAATTTAGAAGAGTTGAAGATGATAGTGTTTGGTATATATGTATTTATATTTATTATTTATATTGTTAATTTTTCTAGTATGGAGGGTGAATTAACAGATATTGGTCGAGAATCTACTTTAAATTTAGGGAAAAGGTTACGGAAATTATATGTTGATCAATTATCTTTTCTCCCAGATGTTATTTCTAAATCGTCTCAAATTTATGTACGAAGTTCAAATATACCACGAGCTTTGGAATCTGCTCAGCAAGTGTTTTCTGGGCTTTATCCTCCTAAATTTAGAGAATCGTCATTTGAACTTGAATTTGGTTTAAGAAAGCTTCATGATGAAAACATTTTTCCTAATGATGACCAATGCAAGTGAGTTTTTGTGTTTTTTTAATGATTCTTCTAATAGAAAAAGGCGATTACGTGTGTTGCTTAAAGAATTTAGAAACTCTGCTTCCAAAGCTTGGGATCCAATATTGGCTTCTAGAACTTCTGAAAAACTATCGAAGTATATTCCTGATAAAATTTCAATAAAGGGCCGTGTTCAAGTATTCGAATTGTTTGATTTAATATGCACTGGTTTGGGAAATAGAGTTAAAATGCCTGATGAATTATACGATGAGGAATTAAGAAGAGATCTTGAATTAGCATCTATTAGTGAGTGGTTTGATGGTTATCGCGGTATTTTGTCTTTATAATAAATTGTTAAATGTTGATATATTTTTAGATAGCCATGAGGTCAGGAGGCTTGGAATTGGGTCATTTTTAGGCGAATTGAAAGATAGTTTTGTAGAGAGTAAAAAACATATGGATAATGAAAGAAGGAAAATTTCTTTATATGGAGCACATGATACTACATTAGGTTCGATTTTACAGTCATTGGAATGCTTTGACCGTAGGTTATTAATAATATTAATATGATATTTTATAGTAATATTTTGATTAAGATGGCCTCCGTATGCATCACATATTGCATTCGAATTGTTTAGAAAACCTTCAACATCATATTTCCGATCATTTTTTCAAAAAGATGAATGGTATATACGTTTACGCTATAATGATACATCATTAGTTATTCCAGAGTGCAAAAAAAAGGGCAATCATTTAAGTGGTAATGAAAGTTTTTGTACTTTTCAGGCATTTCAGGATATAGTATTAAAAATGGTCCCAAAAAATTTGAGTGAAGAATGTTCTATATAATTATGAAATTTTTTTTATTAATATTAAATAATATAACTTTTTATAGTTAAATTATTTTTTTTGTTTATTTTTAATAAAATTTATGACATATTATTTTAAAAATATGGATTTTTTAGATGATTAAAAATGTTCTAGTTTTTTCATTGCAATTTATTGATTGTTTTAAAATTATATATATTTATAGTTATTTCTAATTTCATATTATAAGAATATTTAAATGTTGATTTTTAATATTTTCTATATTAAAAAATATTTTTATAATTCTAAAAGATTGCAAGCTTATTTGAATATTTTATATACTATATATTAAGCATTTAGACAAAATATACATATAAATATTTTATAAATTAAGGTTCTTTAAATTGCTTTTTGTCTCGATTTTTAATTATAATTTAACATTTTTTGAAGTTTTATTTAATAAATAATAACATAATGGAAAAGTAAACTGTTTTTTATCTTTTTTTGTGATAATCATTTTTAAAAGGTTTTCATTCTTATCGACTTAACTATTTTTTATATTGTTAAAATAAAATGTTTATTTATCTATATTTTTCTAAAAGTAAAAATAGTTTAAATATAATGTTATAAATTTGCTTTCATTTGTTATTATTAAGGTTTATTTAGTTTAAAAACTATTTAAGGTTATAATTTTAATTAAAAAGTAGATTAGGATTTTAGACTTCGAAGAGTATATATATATTAAATTTTAATGAAAAATTCTGCTTGAGTGGATTAAAATTTAGATCAATTATTGTATTTTGTTAGATATTAAGTCTCTTTTAAATAAGGATATATTAATATTTTACGAAGATATTCATAGTACAAGCATAGAAGGAAAACAAAATACAACATATATATTGTTTAGGTGTAGCTTTCTAATTTGGATAATGACGTTTTAAAATCAAAGGGTTTATTTTTGTGTTATTATTAGAAATGGATTTTACTTCATTTTTTGTTTTAAATGGAAAAGTAGGCGCAGTTCCTTCTTTATCAGGATCATATCTAGCTTCACTTGTTTATCCTTCGCGATTGATTATACGTTCTACTGCATCTCTTTCTATTAAACGTGTTATAAATCTTGATCCTGAGTTTTTCCAAAGAATTATATTTTTGAAATGGTGTTATATTGAAGGAAGTGACAAAATTCTTGTTGCTGATGATAAAAATGCAAAAGCATGGATTATAGAAGATGAGAAATGGGAACTTAATATTTCAGATGGTTATGGTATTAAAAATATACAATGGGGTCAAAATGGATCTGAAATATTAGTATGGACGGATTTTATGCTGAAACTTACTGTATGGTCACTTTCGAAAGACAGTGGATCTACTATACATTATCCTAAATTTTTTAGTAAAGGTATCTTTATATTGAAATTTCAAGGCTTAAAATTTACTTATATTTGTTTAGGATATGATTATCGTCCTACGTCAACTCATTTTGTTCTTATTACTCGGCCTGCATCCCATGATTTTATTAGTATTTTTGATTGCAGTTTTAATCCGTGGAGACTTTTAAAAAAATGGTGTTTACCTACTATGGATGCTCAAGGTTGTAGCTGGTCCCAAGATGGAAAATGGCTAGCCGTTTGGGAATCGCCTATGGAATATAAAATACTTTTATATACACCTAATGGTTATCTTTTACAACAGTATTCCGCATATGATATTGGTCTTGGTATAAAGACTGTTCAATGGAATCCTCCTACAGGAAAATTTATTGCTGTTGGTTCGTTTGATGGAAAAGTACGATTTCTTGACAGTTTTACGTCTAATTCTGTTATTGAGATAACACATGCAGCTATTGTAAAATTTGATGGTGTTACTGTGTGGAGGGAAATTATGTCACCTATGTTAATTCCAAAGTGTATGTATTTTGTACTTGTTATTAAATATGTTTTTGATTAATTTTTAGATGAAATTGTGCCTCAGCCTGTTTCTCTTCCTTTTATACGACCAAATACAGAGGATCCATCATCATTTCTTGGTGTGGGGATATTGTCATTTAATAAGGATGGTACTTTAGTTGCAACTCGAAATGACAATATGCCTACAATATTATGGATATGGTCTTTGTCTGATCTTACACCCATTGCTATTTTGATTTATTGTAATCCTATAAAAGCTGTTAAATGGTGTCCTTTTAATCCGTTTCTATTAAGTCTTGTTTGTTCTGGCGAATCAAAAATTAATAATTGTGTCTATTTATGGAATTATCAATGGGATGAACCTAGAGCATTTTCGATACCAAAATATGATTTTAATGTGAGATGGCTACGTTGGTTGGAGAAGCCACAAAATATAGATAATCTAGAACGAACAGGCATTGTTATAGGTGACAAAGAAGAATTTGTTATTGGATATATTATAGATGATAATGTTAAAGATATTATTAATTAAAAAAATGAGCATAGATTCATATAAAAGTTAGACGGTAATGTCGATTATAAAACTGATATTATGAAAAATCATTTTGGTTAATGTAATTTCAAACGCAAAATAAATAGTGAGATTAATATATTAAGCTGAAAGAATTATATTACACATATTAACTATGTTCATTTTTTTCCTTTATTTTATATAATTTTTGGTTGTATTTTTATTTTTAAAATGACTAAGTAAGTTACATATTGTTTTCATTTGGTATTAATGAAGACTTTACTAATAGTTTTATTAAGATTTCTGTATAGTATGTTGTGCTAACTACGTCATTGTGTTAATTCGTTCGTTTTGTATATATTTCATAAATGAGATGAAAAATTGTTATATATTTCTATATTTTATTATATTATGTGATGTTTTGTAAATATATATTAATATTTATTTATAATGTTTGACTAGTTATTTTATTTAGGTAAATAGCTTTTTTTGTAATTAGTTACTCTTCTCAATTAGAAAAATTAGAAGCAATTTTAGGATATATTTAACATATTATATTGAAAATAAAAGAATTTATGAAAGTGGGATTTTAACTTTTGATTTATATTGATTTATATTTAAGATTAGTTAATATGAATTAAAAAATAAGTCAACTATTCTTCATAATAGTAGAAAAATAGGATATCAAATATTTAAATATCTCTATTATTTGAGAATGTTTATAAATGAATTGTTTTGTAGAATATATGTCGTTGATTTTGAATACATGTATAATTTATTAATTATAATAAATCTTGATCTATCTATGGAATGTAAGCAAGAGCATTTAGATAATATATTGATTTTTTATGAAATATGTTTTTTGAAAATTTATGTTTTTATTTTTTTATAAAATTAAACCTTTTGATTTTTAGGATATATTATAACTTAGTACTAATTTTATCAGCAGAAATTGTTTTTATTATATTTATATTAATAAATATATGATAAATTTGCCATTTTTTTAATATTTTTTAAAATATGATTGGTTTATAGTATTTTATATTTAACAAGTAATTAATTTTTAAAAATAATAGTTTTGCTTTATATAAATTTTTTTACTGAAATAGATATTAATATTAAAGAGAACATGAAATTTTATTAATATATTAAATTTCGGATTTATGATATTATAATTGTCAATTTTTAGAACATGTTCCTGAATAATTGATAATCGTATTCTAAATTATACTTTAAAAAATTGATAAATTTTGCTCTTTTTTAAAATAATAAATACTAAAATATTAAATAATATATTTTATCTGTACAACATAATTATGTATTAAAAAATATTATTTAAATACACAAAATCAATAATAATAATATTATTATTTTTAATACATATATATTTGAATTAATAGATTGTAGACGGTCTTTTAGCTAAAAATACTGTTCTTTTAGTAAATGATTTAGGATAACGATGAGGTAATGGAAATTTAATTTTTGAATCAAGAAATTGACGAACAGATAACCGCTTTACATCACTAGTCTTTTTAAGTTCTACTACTTGAATAATCTAAGTAGAATATTAGATATGAAAAATAAATAAAAATAATCCAATTATACTTGAATAGATCGAAAACGCAAGCGATGACGTGATGCCATCTCTTGATAAAGAGCATGTACTGCCGCTGTTCGAGAGACTTCTCTATATTCCTTGTACATATTATGTGTCCCAGAACGTGAATCAAATCGAAGCCATATCCCATAATTTTTTACTTTACAAGGCCGTTTTTCATAAATCTTTTTGATTAGTCTATCAAAAAAAAAATAAAAATAAAAAAAATGCCTACCACATTCAATGATACAATTTCTCCTGCACTCTTCTTGATCTTTCGAAGTTTTTTCAAAAAATACCAAAATCTTGATTTTGCAACCACTGTATTAGGTGCAAAAATTCTCATACGATATAACTTTGGTACCGGTTCTTTTTCACTTGGAAGACGTCTTCCAATGATCTTTTACCATTGTTAGAAGTAGATTATCCATATTAAGCCCATATTATTACCTGATACTCAGTAAAATGAGACTTAACTGTCATTTTATATCTTTTTTAAAGAGTATATTTTTGTCGATCCGTGACTGACTTAATTTAAAACTCTACCTTTGAAAAGTAGTAAAAGTTAAAAATACAAGAATTAATAGTTAAAAGACAATATATTAAGAATTCTTCCTATTAATATTTGAATTTTATTTGACTGTTTGATTTTTTTTTTTTTTGGTATATATTTTTAAATGGGTTATATTTTTTAATTATAAGTAGAAATTAAAAAAATAAGGTTAAAAAGTCATATATTTTGAGAAGAAATTAGTTATGGTATCTGTTTCTGATGAGGAGAATACCCAGAATGTATCATTAAATAATAAGGAAAAAAGTGTAGAAAAAAAGAAGAAACGAAGACCTGCTCGTCGTCAAGTTGAGGGTCGTGAAAGAACAGGAGAACTTATGCCTCCTCAAACAGGACAGGTTTTTAATGTATGCCTATACAAGTATTTTATTTTGTTTTAAAGTTTTTTTTTTTGGTTTAGATTTGGTATGGAAAATGGGCAGGTGGAGATAAAGAAGATAAATATATAAATAAAAATAAAAGTGAAACAAGATGTAATATTAAACGAGATTCTGGATATACTAGAGGAGATAAAATCAAAGGTGCATATTTTTGTTTATTTTTTGCTAGAGGAAGTTGCAGTGATGGACCGGATTGTACATTTTTGCATCGTTTACCAAATGTACATGATATATATTCGCCTAATGTAGATTGTTTTGGTCGTGATAAGCATTCTGATTATAGAGATGATATGGGAGGTGTTGGTAGTTTTATGCGGCAAAATCATACGTTATATTGTGGACGTATCCATGTAACAGACGATATTGAAGAAATTGTTGCACGTCATTTTTCTGAATGGGGAGAAGTTGAGCGCAGTGAGTAAAATGAGATAAGATAATATTTTTTTAAAGTTTATTAGTTCGGGTTCTTAACTCTAGAGGTGTTGCATTTATTACTTATGTTAATGAGGCAAATGCTCAGTTTGCTAAAGAAGCAATGGCACATCAATCACTTGAAAATAATGAAGTATTAAATGTACGCTGGGCTACACAAGATCCTAATCCTGTTTCTCAAGCACGTGATGCTAGACGTATTGAAGAACAAGCGGCAGAAGCTATTCGACGTGCTCTTCCAAAAGAATTTATTGCAGAACTTGAAAATTATGGTAAAAAAATCAAACGCGATGATTTTGGCTTAGATGGCTATGATGTTCCTGATGATATATGGTATGCAAGAAGTTCCAGTGCTGTGAATCCTGCTGGAAGGCCATCACATATTCCTGTTGAAACAAGTATTGAAAATACTTCCGATCCATCTGTTTCAGAAAATGTATATGAGGATGAAACAAATGAAATATTTTTACGTAAAACGTTAGATACACTTCAATCTTTTAATGTTGTATGTACAACAGATTCGGGTCTAAATAATTCACTAGGATTAGTGGAATATACTAGTGATGAGGAGGTATAAAAAATAATAAAATTTGATAAGCTAGAATTTTTGCATAAATGTATAATGCATTTAATTTTCCATTGTTTTGATAATGCAAGATAGGGTATTATTTTAATATAAGCTAATACTTTAGTTTCGATTAAAAAAATTATTACGCTTAATTTTTCGATAAAATTACTAAAAGTGTATATCGAATAACGATTGACACGATAAAGCAGCTAAACTTGAAAAGTTCAGATAACTATTAAAAAATAAAATTATAAGATCAAATTAGTATTTGAATTAAAAAGAAATGAATAGCGTTGGTTCAAAGAAATTATGATATAAATCGATGGTCTTGATTTCTATGTCTAGAAAAATATTATATTAAAATATTATTTTTTTGAAGTTTTTAAATAAGATGCATTTTAATAGAGCATTGGTTATGGGACTACTGAGTCTAAGCATTTTACCTATTCGATGTATTGGATCAGTTGTATATTCTTATGATGTAAGCTGGCTTTAATAATTAAGATCTAATATTTATAATAAAATAGAACGTACATGTACTAGATCATAGAGAATCTAATAAACTGACTTTAATCGATCACATTCAGCAAATTAATGAACGATGGATTCCATGGTTTGGACGTCCTATTGATAAATGAGTGTGATCCAGATGGATTTTTTTTGTTTTGAAATGAATTTAGAATGTTTATTAAATATAGATGATTGATGTAAATAAATGTTTTCTCTTTAGAATGCTTATGTTTTTATCTTGCGAATTGTTTGCAACTTTTAAGTATCAATATTAAAATACAATAGTTAAAAAAGCATTAGTCAGATTTAAAAATTATTTAATATTGTTTCCAGCTAGTATTAAAGCCTAATGATTGTAGATCAAATGTAGGGAAAGGATGTGCTTCTGTATTAAAGACGACTTTGTCTAAAGGAAGAACATCATCTTGACTAAACAATAAATAAAAGTATTTTAGGGTTTCCGCCTATATGTTATTAAACAAAATATTGCAATGATAATGATTTTACCAGCCAAAAACTTTCCATATTATCTCCTAGAGTTGGAGGATTTACTAAAACATCTTGTACAGATGTATATCCTCCATCTACCTTAGTATATTCTTTAAATGCTTCAAAAATTTCCCATCCCCATTCTCGATAAGTTATATTTTTAGTAATTCTCCATAAAACAAAAAGACTTTCAATAGTTTCAGGACGCTGAAGATTATATTTATCTGAATTATAAATGATAATATCTTCTTCATTTTTATCTTCAAGGTTAAAATATACAAGCTCTGGTGAAAGTTTAGATGCAGTCACATTATACATTTCGAAACATGTTCTAGTTAATTCTTCTGAGAGTTTTAAAGTACTTTCATGTTGCTCTGTCCAATTTCGCTGTTTTGCTGTTTTAAGATCTAATCCTTCTGTTACTCCTAAAGCAAGTGTTGCTCCTAAAAAGCATGCTAGATGGTCCATTTTAGGTGAAATATAATTGCCAATTCCATTCGGTAGTTCTGCTACGAATGTAAATCCTGATGGTTTAGAATAGTTTACCATATGTTTTTTAATTCCCTCGACTGCTTCTTCAAACATTTCCAAGTATATTTTTTCTTGCTTCTGTGTCAACAAATATTGTTTAATTAAATATTCATAATATGAGTCTCCTCTAGATCCCAAGCTTATAAGGCCATTTTGGAATTTCCCATTTGAAGTACTTTACATATTAATTTATATAAATACAATGAAAAATAACAAACTCTAGAAAAATAGGTGCAAGCCCATCTTTAAGATTATTATCTTTTATAATCTTCATTACTTTTTCTACTTTTTCCCAATGTTGTTTGCTTTTTAGTAAATGTGATATATATTTAAATTCTAATTGCAAAGTAGCAACTTCTGCAGTCGAGGCATAAATATACCCCCCATAGTCATTTACACTTCCAGTACGTAAATTAACACTAGAATAGGGGATACCACTAGGTGAATCAAAAGCATTTAATACTCGATTAGATAAGTCAGTTGCCTTACTGAGATAAAGATCATCTTTTGTTAAGAAATATGCAGAAAGAAGCCCGCCTAACATACGAATAGTTACTTCAAATGTACTGATATATTTGTCTTGGTCAAAATTTAATGAAGATTCAATCCAATTCCTAGCATCTTGCAATTCTTGATCTAATCCCATAATATATAAGGTATCTAAGCTATCTACAATGATCCATCCTGCTCCATCAGGTAAAATAGAATTGTATCCTCTCTCTAAAAAAATAATTGGCATGTTTATTAAAAATAATATATTAATATTACTTGAAACTGGACTATATTGATCCTTTCCCCACCCATATTGTTTATATCCATTCCAGCTATGAAGAAAAACTTGCTTGACAAGTTCTTGTCTTGTTTTCCAAATATTGTCTTGTTCAAATGGTTTTTGTTTCCAATTTAACGCTGGAGTAATAGTTTCATTCTTAATAATTATAAAAATAATAAACAAAAAAATGCTTAAAAATATCCAAATATATTTCCTATAACGCCATGACTTTTTTTGCAAAAATTTAAGAAAAAAGAGCTTTTTTTTGTGTTGAAAAACAGGATTTATATTTTCTGACATTTCTATGGGAAGTCTGATATTTTAGATGCAATGCTCGATTTTTGAAAGAAATAAGGTATTTATTTAAAATATATTTATATTGTTTCTGAATGTTTAAGTTTTATGTCTTCAATGTTTAAAAAATATATGTTAGGGTTATAAAGTAATTAATAAAAAAAGCATTTAAAGAAAATATAAAAATATATGATTTGAATATATTATTTATTTTTGAGAGAATATATTATATATTGAAAATAAGATACAGTTTAGAATTTCTTAGTTAATCTTCAATCATTTCTTCTGAGCTTTTAAGCTCTGTTATTATAGTATCTACTATGTTTTTTGGTACTAATTGATGTTGTCCATTAGTTTCTGTAAGACCAATCCATGATACTTCAATTTCATATTCTTTATCCTTCGATTCATTGTGAGTAGAACGAATGCTAGATAATTTAATTTATTTTTTTTATAATTTTAAGAACTTATACATTTTGATAGCTGTTTTTACAGCTTCATGAAGAGATAACTCACTTAGTTTCAGTTTTTCAATTTCGTTTTTTACTTCACATTGAGATTTTCCTACTGCAATACCATTATACCCCTGTAGTATTTAAATTAAGTTTATAAAAATGATTTTAAAAAAAAGTACCCAATAATTCCCACTCGGCTCAATCATATAAAGCTTTGGAGCACTATTTTCTATGGAAGCAATGATACAGGACACTCCAAAAGGTCTTACTGATGAATAAAGAGTATATACTTGCACATAATTTCCCATCCGATCAGTTAAAGACTAGTTGATTAATTTATAAGTTTTAAATAAAGAAATACGATACCGATGATGGTATTGGTGTGCGATATATATCTCTCCAATTTTTTGCTTCTTCTCGAGCACGATTAACGAAATGTTTTCCATCTGTATTTAAGCCAGCAATTGCCTTTAAACTAAATGTTAGATTCAATAATATATATAGCTACATAAATTTTTACAATTCCAATATGCTCATCAACAGTGTGAATTCTTTTATTGGATCCTGGAATAAGTAATTTGGACTGTACTAAATGTTCAACTGCTAAAACAATCCCATCTCTAACTTTAATTCCTAGGGCTGTTCTGGGTTCAATTTTAGTATTTAATATGATCTATAGATCCTAATGTAATACCCTGAATTTTCTACAGCCTTATACGCATATTCTACTTGAAAGATTCGTCCATCTGGGCTAAAAGTTGAATTATTTAAATCGTATCCTGTGCCTTTAATTAATTAAGAAATATTCAATTATATCTTAATCATCAACAAAATAACCTATAGATGTCTATTAAATCAAAATGTTAGATGGTATTAATCAATGTTTGGGATATTTAAACCATTTAAATTTATTTAAATTTTTATTATACGATTTTTTTCGTTAAAATTAACTTTATTTATTTAATTTATAAATTATTTTTTTACATTAAGGAAATAATTAGGCAATGACTCTTAAATTAATGTATTAATTTTATGAAATATAAGAGGTAAGTTGCTTCTTTTATGATGAATTTTAAATGAAATAAAATTAAAATTATATTAATAATAGGTTTATAAAAAAACTGTTGAAATAATTATTTAAATTTAATCAGAGGGGGGAATAAGCATGTTTCCTATAGAATTGTCATATTTATAAGTTTATGTAATATTGCACCCTTTAACGCTGCACTTCTTCGTGAACATACGGTGTTTTAAAAAAACATAAAAACGAAGGGATAAGGTCGGAGAATCATCCTCATTTATTGCTCGTGATGAGCTTAGCGCTAGTACGTGCTTATAACTGCATTAGAAAGATACGGCTTAAGTCTTATATAGCCTTGAGAGGTCAGTTGTGAGGATTAGACGTGTTAATGTCTTTAAGTGCAATGTGCAGCACTCCTATTTTGGAGACAACTCAATTCCGACTAGTCTTTAGAGTGCAATATATATAGATTTATGATTGTGAAGATTCGAACATGCTTAATCGCTTTGATGATCAAAATTTATTAATGATTTCTTATATATATGATAAAATTTAAATTGAAAAAAATATGTATAAATATGGTTAAAGATTATATTAATGATGAAAAAGTCGAAGACTATATATATTAGAATTGCAGAATATAAACTGGATTTAAGATACTTTGTATTAACAAAAATCATTCCGAATTGATCGGCTGTTTCAAATATTTCTTTATCTTTAATACTGCCTCCTGGTGCACTTATATATTTGACATTATATTTAGAAAGTTCATTAATATTATCTGGAAACTGAAAAGTTAGTAGATTAATAATGATATTTATGAAAGATTTTTACTGGAAAGAAAGCGTCACTTGCACATGTGACATCGTTTAGTTTTTCCATAAATTCTGATATTTCTTTATTTGACAATGGTTCTGGTATTGTTGCAAATACTGACTCCCATTGTTTTTTTTCCGGTCCTGAATTTGGAATTTTATTTTCAATATATAAATCTATCGCATTTGATTTTTCTGGTCTCTTTACACATGAATGGAAATCAAATTTAAGAATTTTTGGATGATGCCTTAACCACCTTTAACTATGTTATTAAAGTATTTAAATTGTTAGAATAATACCATTTTTTTGTTTTAGCTCCTGCTAATCTAGTACAATGAATTCTACTTTGTTGACCAGCAGCTAATCCTACAATCATCCCATTTTTTGCATAGCTAACAGAATTGCTTTGTGTATATTTCAAAGTAATTGTAGCAACAGTTAAATCAATTAGAGCATCTTTAGGAAGTGTTTTGTTATTACTCACAATATTTCTAAATGTTTCTTCATTGATTTTAACATCATTACGACGTTGCTGCAATGATATCCCATAGATTTGGCGAGTTTCAATTAATGGAGGTTCATAATTATAATCCATTTGTAATATACAATATTTTCCATTCTTTTTTTTCTTAAGAATCTCTAAAGCATCTTCTTCATAACAAGGAGCAATAATTCCATCAGAAACTTCTCTAGAAATTATTTTGGCAGTTGGTAAATCTACTTTAGCTGATAAAGCAATCCAGTCTCCAAAACTACTCATTCTATCTGCTCCTGGAATAACTTTAGTAGGTATTAAAATTGGTAGTTATTGTACCTCTTGCTCGAGCATAAGCACATGCTAAAAGTGATAGATTCGATATATCTTCAACGAAATATACTTTTTTTTCTATTTCAGAAAGAGATATGCCTATGGAAACACCTGTAGGAGATACATGTTTAAATGATGCTGCTGCAGGTAAATTAAGAGCTTCTGATAGTTCTTTTACGAGAGGCCATGAGTTTAATGCGTCAAGAAGATTTATATAACTTGGAGATCCACAAAGTACTAAAAAATATTAAACTTAATTGAATGTATATATTTTATGAAAAACCTTTAAATGGAATATTTCCAGAATGAACAAATGCTTCTGCAGATGTTTGATATGGATTTATTCCATAACGAAGTGATAATTGCATTTGATTAGATGTGTATTGTTTTCTAAAATAATTTGCTATATTGATGTCGTATTCAGATGTATATGAAAAAGCCTATAAATTTCCATATTAAATTAATTGATAATCATATATAATGAAATTATATGCCTTTAATGCAAATCTATTACGAGATTCTTGAGAAATTTCTCCTCTTTCTAATTCTTCTAAGAAAGAAGAATAGTCATTCGGATCGCTTAATACTGTAACTCTAATATGATTTTTTGCTGCTGCTCTGAGTAATGTCACACCGCCGATATCAATTTCTTCTATTATTTCTGCAATTGTTATATTCTGTTTTGAAATTGTTTCTTTGAATGGATACAAATTACATATGACGTAATCAATTTTATTGATATTAAACAGTTCCAATTCTTTTTTGTCTGATTCTAGATCACGAGCAAGAATTCCTATACATATTTTAATACGAATTATTATTTTATTGAAGAAATACCTCCAAATATATGTGGATGGAGTGTTTTTACTCGTCCTCCAAGAATTTCTGGATAATTGGTAATTGAACTTACTTCACTTATTATATAACTTGTAAATATTTTTTTGAATTTATTTATGAACTTACCTAATATCATATCCTGCATCTAGTATTATTTTTGAAGTGCCTCCTGTTCCTAATAATTTGATATTCTAAAAGATTCAGTTTACTTTATAAATATTATTTAGATTTACATGTTTTGTTAAGCCTTCTACAAGATCTAAAAGTCCGGTTTTATCATAAACACTTAAAATAGCTAGAACAGTAATTATTAAAAAAATCAAGTAAATGATATTTTTTATACCTATCTTTTTTTTTTCCATTGAACGTTTTTGAATATATAAAAATATAATGAACTATATAATTTAATGATATTTTAAAGATCTTATAGTTATAATAAAAAATATCGAAAATTTAAAAAAAATAACGCTTAAAAAACAATCTGAAAAAGCACCCTTTTGAAGTTTGATATTTTTTAGTATATCAGGCTTAGGAAAGTTGTGGTCGTAATATGATTGTAAATATATCATTTAGTGAAATGAACAATTGGTGATGGGTGAACTTTTTTTAAGATAAATGTTACATGGAAAAAAGTTCAATTCCTGATTGTATATATTGTTAAATGATATTCATAGACACATATAATCCTTTAGAGATAAAGTACATATATAATATTTTTAGTGTAAATGAATAATATAAAATGCTTTGAAAATTAGAAAAATATTTTCTATTATACATGTTTTGTATTGTATATTACATAGTTTTACAAAAATGGTTTTATTTAGCATATTTTGAATGTTTTGAGCTTTTTTCCTATGTTATTTGTGTTTTATTTTATCGTTATGTTTAAGTATGTTTTGGTTTTTGAAAATTATATAATAAACTCTTTTAATGCTATGTTTCCAAATAAATCTAAGAAAAACAAAAATAAAAGTATCTTTTAATCTTGCCGGTGGAACGTTATTAACATCTAAGAGCCATTTTGTTCCATCCGTGTTAATAAAATATACGGAATTATCAGGTTCCACAATAAATGTTTGTCCAGTTTCTTGGTTTATAACTTTCTTTCTCCCAGAATTAGATTTATATGTCATATTATGTCCACGTGCTGCGTATATTGCTGATGAAATATAGTACTTTATACGATTTCTACTACGCGTAGCATTTAATTTGGAAGCCACATACTGAAAACTTGAAAAGATTATAAGAAGAATTATCAGAACAAATTTAAAACTGGGTTTATATCTAGAATAATAGTACCCACTGCCTTTCCTAAAATTGAAAAAATATATATATTAGAGAAAAATTGTATTTTTAATAATTATAAATTTTTACCATTTTGGAAACCCATTCTTATAGAAAAAGTCATATCTTTCTTTACTTTCACCATTTCTTAAAATGTTTGCAATTAATCCCAGTTTTGAAAATCTTTCTTGTGAAATTTTGTAAAATTTTTTATCTTTAATTTTATCTGGACTATTTGGTTAGATTAGAAGGTTAATAATTAGAAAGCTATAAATAACGATTTGAATATTTATAGCTTTAATGGAATATTTACTGTAATTCTAATGCTTTTTGACGGTATGCTTTGTTTATTTCATCAATTCTGGAGTCTGGGCCTTTCTTAAGATCCAAAAAAGAATAAAAAGTTGTTCCTTTTCCTTCTGTTTCTTCTAAAGAAGATACAATATCAAAAATTTCATAATCAATATTAGACCATTGAGCATTAATTTTTAAAATGCAGGCTGAATAGATTAAAAAAACTATATACATATGAAATTTCATATTTTTCAAATACTTGATTAATTTTCGATTGAAAAAATTATGGGTAAAATTCAAGTTTTTTAGTTAGAATATGAGATATTTTATATAATTATCTTTGTCATTTTTGAAGATTTATATGATGATAATCTAATTTTATAAAAAAATATATATTGATTTTTAATTAAGAATCCGTTTTTATATATTATTTTAAAATATTAAAAAAAGTTTGATTATAAAAAGTTTATAAAAAATAGAGTATTGTATATTTATATAGAATTGTATTGATTTTGATTTTCACGTGTTTAAATGTTTAGTTTTATTGTAAGAATTTAAATTTTTAGGTTATATACTATTTTGTAATTTGGAAAGAAAAATAAAGTTTAATTTTTGATTATTTAAATTTTTTTTAGATTTTTTTGATTAAATGTTCTATAAGATGTTTCTTTTATATTTATTTGTAGAAATATTTAATATTATATCTATTAGAAGTACACGAATATAATTTTATATAATTTTTTATTTTTTTATTTTCTTAATATTTGTAGTTTTATGATACAATTTTTCATTTATTTTAATTTCATTCTTATATTTGTAGAGTAACCGCTAATGTGGTTTATGTGTGGATGTTTTTTAATTGTTAACGAAAAAGATTTTCGAATTAGAATACTTTGTAGATATTAGATGTCTTATTTATTGTGGTTTAGATAAATTTGAATTGATAAATTTCTAACAAATCTATTATTATTTCTAAATAGTATTGATAGGAATAATTCTAAGATATTTTTGAGAAATGTTGTCCTAGAGTTTATGTACTTCAAAACTATATTAATGTTTTAATGTTATAGATTGAAATTATTTGTAAAAAAAAATCTATTTTAATTGCATAATGATGATTTTATAGTTTAGAATTAAAAAAATATAATAGTATGAAAAATTGTAAAAGTTATAGCAATGTTAAGTAAATAATATATGGTTATTTTAGATAAAAATTAATTATATATACATTAACTTCTAAGCATCCCCGTCCTCAAAAGCACATGCCACTGGAGGTTCTAATAGAATAGAATGACCTATGATAGTTATACTACTAGCACCAATAATGGAAAGAATTGTTGATATAGGAGAAGCAATAAATCCAAGAGGAATGGCAATAATAAGCAATGCTTTTGAGGTTACTAAAAAGAAAAATAAATACAAATATTATACTTACCCGTATATAGCTGTGAAGGTGTTAAATGAAATGATCCTATGTGAAGATTTTGGCCATTAAGGCGGTTTATGCCAAATAGGCCACCTGTAACAAATAAAAGAATAAAGAGTAATAATGGATTTGTAAGTAAAAAGTAAAGAACAATTAGTCCAAAGCAAATAGCATAGTTAGATGAAAATCGTGAAAGATTATAACGCATACGCTATTGATGATATTTATAACATTAAAATATAAATAAAAAATTACCTGTTGTATATCAACAATACTTCCTGGCCATGCAAGTCTTCGAAAATCAAGAAATTCTACATGTACATATAAGGCTTTGTTAGGAAAAAAACAAAGTAGAAAGACCTTTGAAGGACTGAAGATTGATAAATCTTTCTTTCTAATAAAGTTTAAAAAATATTTAAGAAGTAAAGGTAAAAGTATACATGAAAGTTTTGTAAGCTTCCTATATGATTTCTAAATATATTCATTCCAAAATCCATAAATTTCTCTTTAGATAAAAAATATTAAAAATAATTGAATCAAAAATAAATTTGGAAAAATATAGAATTAAAAATAAATGTAGAAAATATAGTTAAATTGCGTTTATATGTATAATACAAACTAAATAATTTAGTAAATAAAGATATTTTGAATTTTATAATTTTTCTTAAAATTTAAATTGTTTTGAATTTCTGGAGTTTTTATATAAAAATAATACACTTTATTAATAAAAAGTATAAATATATTAAGTGGAATCTACAATGTTTATACAAAAGTGAAGATTTAATCCTTTAGGCTTCTAAGAATAAATATTTAGATTTCTATGAGGTATTAAAAGAAATATTGTTTTAATTATAAAAAAATTAAATTTCTATTAGTCAAAAAAGGTGAGTTTGAAGAGATACTAAAGTGCTAAATCAGTTTAAGTCATCAAGTTTTAAGCTTAAATAGGAAAATAAAATTAGATATCCTTTGAATAAATTTTCTTTTTAGGAAATAGAAAATTAATTGGATAAATGTTTTCTATTTAACAATAAAAGTAATAGGGTCTTAAACAGGGAAAATAATATGATATTGAAAGATTTTTTGATCAATTGTTCTTAGGGATATTAATTGTAAAAATATATTAATATTATCTTGAATAAAAAGGTTATTTTTGAATTAAAGGATGTTAAAATTTCTGGGGTTCTTGTTTAAAATATACAGTTTTTTCACTTTTCTTATTTAATTCTTTTAGTTTTTGTTGCCGATATTATCAATTGAATTTTATTGATAAATTATTATTTGATAATACAATTGGAGTTTTCAGTAATTCATTTGAAATTGATCTTGTTAATTTTTTGGATTCATTTCCTAGTAATAAATTCTCTGCAATGCTTCAATTTAGCGTATTAGCTTTTTTCATTCGAGGTTTAGTTAGTATGATCATGATAATAATATAGGATATATTTTA
Source organism: Pneumocystis carinii B80 (assembly GCF_001477545.1). Taxonomy (NCBI): domain Eukaryota; kingdom Fungi; phylum Ascomycota; class Pneumocystomycetes; order Pneumocystales; family Pneumocystaceae; genus Pneumocystis; species Pneumocystis carinii. Next base: position 421,971 of record NW_017264718.1, read on the forward strand.
ATGGTAATCATTTTTATAGTAGATGAATATATTGAGTACAATATAATGTATTAATTTACTAAATAATTTATATATTAATTTCATATATCTAAATAAGTATATATGTATTCTTATTAAAAATTCAGTAAAAAAAATATTTTTATTTTTTAATTTATTTCGTATATGGAAATAAAGACATTAAAATATTGTGTTTTTGTTTTGTTTTATGTAAAATATAGTTAATAAATTTCGATATTTATCTTTTTTGTACTTTAATCTGCTTTATATCTCTAATGATTAAAATCAACAGTTTATATAATGTATCTGACTAATATAATAAATTAGATTTTCTTATATTCTAATTTATCTTCAAGACGTTTGGCTTCTGCAACTTTTCGGACAGCCTTTATAAGATCATTTTGAATGATATAGTCTCTATCATCACGAATAGCAAAAAAACCTGCTTCCGTAATAACATTACGAAGATCTGCACCATTAAAAGAATCTAAGTTATATAAATATAAATTAGAAAAAGAATATAGAAGATACCTGATAATTTTACAATTGCCTCATAATCTATTTCACCTTGTTTTTGAATGTCTTGTGCATGAATTTTAAGAATTTCGAGACGTCCTTGTTCATTAGGAAGAGGTATCTCAATTTTACGATCAAGACGGCCAGGTCGAAGCAAAGCAGGATCAAGAGTATCAGGGCGATTAGTAGCCATAATAATTTTTGTTTGTCCTAAAATGTTAATATATAATGGGAATTTATGTATAAAAGATATACCAAGATAATCAAACCCATCCATGCAATTTAAGAGCTCCATGAGAGTTCGTTGAATTTCTCGATCTGCTGATGTGCCTTCTGAAAATCGACGACCACCAATGGCATCAATTTCATCCATAAAAATTATGCATGGTTCATGTTCTTTCGCATAACCAAACATTTCTCTGATTAAACGAGAGGATTCGCCTATATATTTATCGACAATAGCTGATGAAACAACCTTTAAAAAATTTGTTTCTAATGATGATGCTACAGCTTTGGCAAGCAGCGTCTTCCCTGTTCCCGGAGGACCGTATAATAAAACGCCTTTAGGCGGTTTAATACCTACTCGGCGAAAAAGTTCTGGATTTTTGAGTGGTAATTCGATAACCTAAGTTTAATGTTAAAACTTTAAAAAAATACTAGAAAATAAAAACCTCTCTTAGTTTTCGAATTTGTTCATTAAGTCCGCCAATATTAGTAAAATTCATTTTTCCAGGATCTTCAAGAGACATATTATAAACAAGAGGATCTACTTCACGTGGTAATATGCGCATAATAGTAAGAGTAGTCATATCAAGAGAAACCCGGACCCCTTGCTTTAATTTATCTTTACAGACACTTGTCCTGCAGCTGACAACATATCGTGGTCCACTAGATGCTTTTACAATAAAACGTTCTATTTATATTAATTATATAATATACAATATTTCTTATGTTTTCCTTCATCTAATTGTTTTAGAACTTCCCCGATTATCTGGCCAACTGACTGTAATGCTTTAATATCTTCTTCTGTTTTTGTATAAGTTTTTTTTTGTTCTCCAATTGTTTTGCGTACTTATTTCATAATTAGTTTTTTATTAAAATTTTAATTTTTTTAGGAAAATTCATACATTTTTTCAGCTTTGAATCCCATTCTTTATGTTCTATAAGCTTTTGTTTAAACGAATTTATTACTTCTTCTTTTTGTTGTATGTTCTCCATTAATTTTTATATTAAACATCGAACCACAAAATTTAAGTTTTAAAAATATAAATTAAATTATTATATAAGAATTGCATGAAATATAAGTGCCGATTTTCTTTGTATTTGAATTTAATAAATATATATTGACGACACAATTAAAATAATATATATATATTTTGTATTTTTAATAAATTTCGTTTTTAATAAAAAAATATTTATTTCAAAAATGGCTAAATCATGTTATATTTTTTAAAATAAAAAAACGTCGTATAGTTTTATCAAAGTTTTTTTTGATAATTTTTTGTTTTATTGTAATAATATTTTTAATCATTTAAAAAAATAATGGAATATATTTTAATTGTAATTTAGAATAAATATTTGAAATGAAGGTAATATTTAAATATTTTTTATATTTTACAAGCAATTTAAATAAATTTATGAGCTTGAATTTATGAATGTAATAATGATAATGTTTAAAATCTATTAAGAAAACTATTATAAAATTTATATTAAATTTTTAAAGTTATATTTTATATTCAGCAAGCTTCTGCGAGTGTCTCCGTGGCCAAGCGGTTAAGGCGTGGGATTGCAGATCCTAAGATCGTTGGTTCAAATCCGACCGGGGACTTTTTTCAAATCTACTTTTAGTTAAATATAAAAAAAATAGTATATAAATGTGATTTTTTAGAAAAACACTATTTTTATAATGTTTATTAATGATTTTATGTAACTATATTGTTTTAAGTATTATAATAGTGTTAAAATTATTAAAAGATAATTTTTTATGTTGATAAATTAAAAAGATCTACAATTTATCAGTAATAAATGATCTAACATTTTATTTCATAATTTTACTATGATTATAACGAAAATAAATATAAAACATTTTTAAAAGTTAAATTAGTTTTTTTTAATACTTTCTTTGTATGATTTGTAGTTTAAAACAGTAAAATATAGTGATTAAGGAAAATACTTTCATTTATATTATTTTCAGATATTAATATAAGTTTTTATTAATAATTCATATTTTTATGAGAATAATTTGATGGAATTGTAAGACATTAATTATATTACTTTTGATTGTAGGGTATTTCATTCTTATATTTTATTAATATTAAATTTATTTATCTATAAATAAATAGTATGAAATATTTTAGATAAAAAATATTTGACTATACCGATTTTTATTGTCAAATTTTTTAAAGATATTAATACAATTAAAAATATCGCTCGATATTAAAAAAAAATACTATTATTAAAAAAAATTATGGGAATTTTTAAAATTCACGCAAGATCAATTTATGATTCACGAGGTATAGATATTATATATGGTTTAATTTTTTTAAATTATAATTTTTCTAGGTAATCCTACTGTAGAAGTAGAAGTGACTACAGAAACAGGGGTTCATCGAGCAAATGTACCTTCAGGTGCTTCAACAGGAATTCATGAAGCTTTGGAATTACGTGATAATGGTTCTTCTTGGTCTGGAAAAGGTTTTTAATTTTTATTTTTTTGATTTATGATAAATTAATAAAATTTCATAGGAGTTACTCTTGCAGTTTCCAACGTTAATGATATCATTGCCCCTTCTCTTTTATCTGCAGGCATTGATATTAAGGATCAACGTTCTATAGATAAATTTCTTATTGATCTTGATGGTACTTCTAATAAATGTAATTTACAAAAATATTTTGCTCTTTTATTTATATGTTTTCAGCAAGACTTGGAGCTAATGCTATTCTTGGTGTTTCTATTGCTATTTGTAAGGCTGCTGCTGCTGAAAAGGTTTACAATTGTTTACTATGAGTTACTTTATGTTTATAACATTTCTAGGGTGTTCCTCTTTATCGACATTTTGCTGATATTGCTGATATTAAAGAGCCATTTATTCTTCCTCTTCCATGTTTTAATGTACTTAATGGGGGATCACATGCCGGTGGAAGGTTAGCTTTTCAAGAGTTTATGATTCTTCCTACTAGTGCTGTTACATTTCATGAAGCTATGCAGCAAGGCTCTGAGGTTTATTCTGCTTTAAAAAAGCTTTCTAGAAAGAGATATGGGCATTCCGGTAATAAATTTTTGTTAATTTTTTTTTCTAATCAGTATTGTAAGCTGGAAATGTCGGTGATGAGGGCGGCGTTGCTCCAGATATTCAAACAGCTGATGAAGCTCTTGATCTTATTGTTACTGCTATTGAAGAAGCTGGTTATACTGGAAAAATAAAAATTGCATTAGATGTTGCTGCTAGTGAATTTTATAAGAATGGCAAATATGATTTAGATTTTAAAAATCCTGAAAGTGATTCTTCTCAACATAAAACTTCTAAAGAACTTGCAGATATTTATTTAGATCTTTCTAATAGATATCCTATAGTTTCTATTGAGGATCCTTTTGATCAGGATGATTGGGATGCTTGGATTTATTTATCTAAACATGCTACGTTTCAAATTGTCGGGTAATATAATGTTTTTTTGTATTTATTTCTTTAATATAATAGTGATGATTTGACTGTTACAAATGTTTTTCGAATAAAGGAAGCTGTTGATAAAAAGGCATGTAATTGTTTACTTTTGAAGATTAATCAGATAGGAACCATTTCTGAAAGTATCGAAGCTTGTAAAACAGCTTTTGATGCTGGTTGGGGAGTCATGGTATTGTTTTCATTTTATTTATTAATTTATATATATATATTAGGTTTCTCATCGTAGTGGTGAAACTGAAGATACAGTTATTGCTGATCTTGTTGTTGGTCTTGGTACTGGTCAAATTAAGACTGGTGCTCCATGCCGTTCAGAGCGTGTAGCAAAATATAATCAGCTTTTGAGGATTGAAGAAGAGGTATATTTAAATATATTTATTATACTGGCTAACAATTTAGCTTAATCAATCTGTTTATGCTTCAGCCAATTACATTAAAAATATTAAATAATATATTTATTATTTTCTATGATTTTGATATGTTTTTGTTGTATAAAATGATTTGGATATATTAAAAATTATGTTTGTGTTTTTTGTTTTAATTTTTTAATTTCAAAAAATTTAATTCCATTTTTTGCATTTTCATTTTTGAGCCATCTCCCTAATCTGTTTTCTTTTCCTATAGCAGCAATAATTCTAATTCCATTTTCTGCTCTTTTTCCTCTTTTAGTTACACATAATCTATTTATAATACCGTTGATTGGTAGTATATTTTCTGTTATTAAAGAAAAACTTTTCAAATCGGATGATAATTTCCAAAGTTTAATATATCCATCCCACGAACCTGATAAAAATATATCGGAGTAAGAAAGTGAAGTTAATGAAGTAATCCATCGAGGTTTATGAAAAGGAGGAAATGATGTATTAAGCTCTGCTGAATACTGAGATGATTTTAAAGAATCATAACCATGAGCACAATATACTGTAAAAATAGGTTTTTTCTTATAGGTAGACCATAAGCATATGTTTCTATTAATATAAGATTTTTAAAAAAAAAAAAAAAAATACCCATTATCTGATCCAGTTAAAAAATGATTTTCGTCTATCATTGTGACACAGTCTATGCTTCCTTCTTGAAACTCGTTATTTTTTTCATCTTCTTTTTTAAAAATCATTTGAGATTCTTCTGCAATTTTCCATAATCTTGCTGTTCTATCTCTAGAACCAACACTTATACATCTTTCTAAAGAAAGTGATGCAATATCAGGAATTGTTTCTTGATGTCCAAAAAGTGTTTGTATGTATGTCATTTCATCAAGTGACCAAAATTTAATTGTTCTATCTGAAGAGCATGAATACAATTGATTCGTACCTTTACGAAACGTTAAAGCCTGTATTATCATTTGTTTAGATTTGATAACAATAAATGCTAATATAACAAACCAAAACAGAATCTCGATGATGCTTAAATGTGCAAATAATATCCAATGTAGATGAATTTCTTACAACAATGCGTCTATCCTTTCCACATGTAACGACACAATTACCATCACTACTAACCTTAACATCTGTAATTTCTGAAATATGCCCTTCAAATGATTCATCATTTCTTTTTCCACCTAATGCACATGCAAGCTTTTTAGGATTATTAATATCAGATATATCCCATTTTTGTAAAAGGCCATCTTTAGAAACAGAATAAATATAATTTTCATAGGCAGCAACTGATGTTACTGAAAGTTTATGCCCTTGAATAAAATTGGATGCAGGTTGTTCATAAATCTCAAGATCATCTGCAATATATAGATATACCTTTCTTTTATGTTCTATCTGAAGATAAATTATTAAGAACTACTTATATAAATTATGAAATACTATATTATCGTTTAATTTTTTAGATATCAAATCATTATCAATATTTTTTGCATCAAAATCATAGTCTCCTAATTAATATTATAAATATAACATTTAAATTAATTAAGAAAAAATACCCACTTCTGTTTGTACTTTTTGAATATATTGTTTTGCTAATTTAAGACGTTTTTTCGAAACAGATTCATCATCTGAACTTAAATACTTGTTTATATTATATTCTATATTATTTTCTAAACTAGTATTTTCATTTTTTTTTTTTTCATTAGAATTATGGTTTTTATTAAAATATCTTTTTTTGTTGATAGTTTCTTTTTTTTTAAGGTGAACCTTTTTGAAAATATCTAATGATTCCATAAAAGATAAATTATTCATAATTTTATCATTTTTTATAATGTCTTTTTAAAAATTAATTTAAGTGTTCGGTTAAATATTGATAATTTTATAAAAAAATACTTGTTTAAAATAACAAAAATGGATTGCATATTAGCATTGAAGGGAAAGGGTATGGTAAAAAATGCTTGTATCTGATGATTTGATATTTTAGAATATGTACTTACAGCGTCGAATAAAGCATTTGTTCGAGGAATTACTGTTCTTACTGATTCTGATGATAAATCAATGTGTTTAAATCTTCATAATCTTCTTTTATATTCTGGAAGAGAAGGTGATGTACTAAATTTTTCAGAATATATTCAGGTTTTCACATAATGAATTAATTTATGTCTTATTAATTTGAAGGCAAACGTTCAGCTTTATGAAATGAAGAATGATATTGAATTAAATACTAAAGCAGTTGCTAGTTTCATTTGGAAGGAGTTGGCGGATAGTTTAAGATCACGTGTATGTTTTTGACTAAAATTTGATGATAATTTTGAAAAAAATAGAAGCCATATGGTGTTAACCTTCTTTTGGCTGGATATGATATTGTTTCTGGATCAGCACAACTTCATTTTTTAGATTATCTTGCTACTTTTTCAACTGTTCCTTATGCATGTCATGGCTATGGGAGTTATTATGTATTGTCTTTATTGGATAGATATTATCAACAAGACATTACTTTAGATGATGGATTAAAATTATTAAAAATGTGTTTAGATGAAATGAAAATGAGGCTTCCTATTGATTTAAAAGGTTTTACAATAAAATTAGTTGATAAAAATGGTATTTCCATTATTGATGATTAAATAAAAAAATCATTATAATCCAATATAAAATATCAATTAAAAATTATGTTTTATAGCCTTTAAATTAAATCTATGTTATGTAGTATATAAATTAATGTTATATTTTGTAAATATATATATGTTTAAATATATTTGTTTTTATGAGTTTTTGTTCTATTTTTTCGAGATTTTAACATCTTTTTTGGTCTAATTGATTAAAATAGTTATTTAAAGTATATTTTATTTTTTTATATATTATATTTTATTGCTTAAGATACTATTATTTAGTATAAATATTATTTTTATATAATATTGTGTTTATTTCTATCATGATGTTATTATTTTTATGATGTGATATATTTAAAAATGTGTAGTATATAATTAAATCATTAATGATAATATTTAAGTTAATAGTAAATATTTCTAAAGATTGTTTGCATGTATATTATACACTCATGTATTTGTAAAATGTATAACTATATAATTAAAAAATAGTATTTATATGTAAAAATCATGAAATTATATAGAGATTTGTAATTAATAATATATATTATAGTTTGTTTTTTGATAATATATATGTTTTTCATATATTATATAATAGTATTAAATATAAATATTAATGAAAAATATATAAGAAATATTTAATATAATATTAAAAATTTATTAAAAAAAATCTATATTTTTTTGCATCTTCATATAGATTATTTTTTGTTAAATAATAAATGATTAAAAAAAATATTTATGAAAATAAGTATTATTATATAAAGAATGCAATAACAATCTTGGAATAAAAATATAAATTAAAAAATATGAATATGTATCTATTACGTTTTTTAATCATATTTTTGATTTTTTTATTGTGATAAATAAACGTTTATTATAAATTTTTCATTGTTTTTTTTCTAATTATAATTTTGATAAATTATATGTGAATTTTATTTAAGAAATATAGTATATATGAAGCTTTTAATTTTTATAACCCTTATTGGGATGTTTATATTTCAATGTTTTGCAGCAAAAGGGCCTTTGATTACAAATATGTAAGTTTTATGTTTATAAACACATTATTTAGTTTTGAAATTCAGTGTGTTTTTTGATGTTGAGTATGGTGGAAAATATCTTGGTAGAATTGAATTTGGATTATATGGAAAAACCGGTTTGATTTTTTGTCTCGTTTTTGTATGTTTATGTTTCTATTAGTTCCTAAAACTGTAGAGAATTTCAGAGTACTTTCTACTGGTGAAAATGGTTGGAGATATAATAATTGTTTTCATGATAATTATTTATTTAAAATAGGATATGGATATCAAGGATCTAAATTCCATCGTGTGATCAAGAATGTAGGATTAATTCTTTTATATACATAATATTTTTAATCGTAAAAAGTTTATGATTCAGGGAGGTGATTTTACACGTGGCGATGGTACAGGTGGTAAATCAATTTATGGAGGTTTGTTCAAAATAATACGTAGATCATAATTAATCATAGTTGAAAGATAAATTTTCTGATGAAAATTTTAAATTGCGTCATAGTAAACCTGGTATTTTATCTATGGTTATTAGTAATTGCTATAAAAGCTGCTTAGTAATATGTATTAGGCAAACGCGGGAAAGGATACAAATGGCAGCCAATTTTTTATTACAACAGTAGAAACACCATGGCTTGATGGTAAACATGTGGTATTTGGAGAGGTCATTAATGGTTTTGATGTTGTTAAAAAAATAGAGGATTGTGAAACAACTTATAATGATAAGCCAGAAATTGATATTGTAATTATAAAATCAGGTGAGCTTCATATAAATGAACCTTTTCATAGAGAATTGTAATTATTATGTTTATCATTCTGTTCTATTTTTTTGTAAAAATTATTAGAAATGTTGAATTTTAAAAAAATATTTAATGATATAGCCTGAATTTCAGCTGAATATGTTGTATATTTTTTATTATAAACGTGCTTTTTTTATAATTTATATGAATAAATGATATAAATGTATTTATAATGATATTAACTATAATAAGACAGTATATATGATACAATTTGAATATTTTTAACTTTTCGATAATAACGTATATTTTGTATATTTAAATGAAATAAATATATAGATTATTAAAATATATAAATCATAATAAACATTAATATTTTATGAAAAAAAATATGTTTCTAGCAGTTTGTACGATATATATATATATATATATGTGATATGTTCATTAATTTTTAATATTTTTTTTGTATTTTATTTATCGTTAATTTTTTGATTTTTAACACATACATTATGATTAAAACTTTATAATTTATGGTAATTTGCTTTATAAACAGTTAGTTTAATATGATTAACGAAATGATCTTATTATAAATTTAATAATTATTTCTAGAATATATCATTAAAAAAATTAAATATGGCGAAGACGAAAAGAACAAAATATACATCTATAAAAAGAATGATTAGCTCGCATGATCAAAGACTGTATATTTTTTTTTTTTGATTTCATTTATTAATGTTTACTTTTTTTACTAGAAGTAATTCTAATAAAAATGAAAGTGAATCTGAAATATCAAAAAACGGTTTTATTCATAATATGTAAGAAATTATCTAATGTAAAACATTAATAATAAGATAGTCCTCGAGTTTCTTCATCATTATTCTTTCAATATAATATGTCTTTAGGCCCACCTTATCATATTTTAGTGGATACGTATGATAATATGTTTTTGAATTACTTATTAATAATTTAGAAATTTTATTAATTTTTGTATAAAAAATAAAATAGATATTATAAAGGGAATGATGGATTGTTTATATGCAAAATGCATTCCATATATTACAGATTGCGTTATGGCTGAGCTCGAAAAATTAGGTAGTAAATTTAGAATAGCATTAAGGTTAGTATTTGATTTTTTTGTATATAAACATTGGTAATTATCTAATAGAATTGCTCGTGATCCATGTTTCGAGAGACTGCCTTGTTCTCATTCAGGTAATTATGCTGATAATTGTATAATTTCTAGAATAATACAAAACAATTCATATATCGTTGCTACTAATGATAAAAACCTTAAGGTCCTTATACGTAAAATTCCTGGTGTACCAATTATGTATGTTGGAAATCATAAATTAAAAGTCGAAAGACTAGTAGGTCTTGATTAATTTGATATATATATTATGATTTTTTTATTATGTATTTTTTTTATTATATAAATAATCATTATATATATTTTTAATCAATAGATTTGTAGAATTTAAGAAAAAAAATATTTATGATTATATTTTTAATAGTATTACGTATCTAAAATATTAATATATTTGATGAAATTATACAAATTTGGTCGTTCAAGTTATTAATTTGAGCTTATTAATAAACATTATAGTTTTGTAATTAGTTAATTTTACTATAATTAAATTATTGAATAAATAAAATAATAATAATAATAGTTTTTTAGATATTTAACAGATATAAAAATAATGATATAAAATCTTTTGATAATGAATTATGATTTTAAATTAATATATCATAAATATGTAAAAATATGAATTAAGCTATTAAAAAAGTATAAACGATCTGCATATAAAATCTATAAAATTAAAATCATAATAAAAAAGTACATCATAATGAATATATTGTATTTATAAATTCATTAATATTTTACTAAAAACAATTTTTTGGCTTAAAATATAATCTGTATAGTCCATTTATAGTACCAATTGCAGGTTTTCTTTCATCTCCATTGATTAACATTTTCTCATGTAAATTTTTTAACATTTTTTCTCGTTTGGATAATTCAAACCTTTTATCAGATTTTTTAGAATTAATTATAATGTCAATATTATAACCTTTTTTTAATGATAATATAGCAGTTTTAAGTCGATGGTTTAAGTCATGCTCATCTATATTCCAGTTAATTTGTAAAATTTTTATAATATTCCGACATTTTTCCACTTTCACTTTATTAATATATTTATTTTCTTCTAATCTAAATTATTTTTTTACATAAAATTTATAAATTAATGTCTTAACATACAAATTATTATATGGTAAAGTGTATTTCAATTTATCATTATTAATATCGTCCTTAACTATGTTAGATTCATGTATTTTTTTAGATTCAATATTTTTCAATATCATATTTTGTGTAAATATATTTAATAATTTTGATAAAGTATATATATATCTTTTGATCCCAAAAAAGTATAAAACTTGTATACGTTTAGACATTTGGGTTGATATACACACGCGATATCAATAAAGATTATCTAATTTTTATAATATATTTTATTTTTATAAATGATCGAAAAAAATATATGTTTTATCGATTAATATTTTAATGAAATTAATTATGTTTATATAGCTATTTTTAAAATACATATAATTTAGACAACATAACAAATGAATAAGTAAAATTGAAATGAAAAAATAAAAATTATCATATATTATATGATATATAATTTCTCTAAAAAGTTGTGAATCTATATAAACATAATTATATTTTTATTTGTTACTTATTCATCAATTATATACTTTTTTTTAAAAATATTATATATAAAATTATAGAAATAATATATCATTTCGAGTTATTAATTTTTATTAATTTAAAACAATTTTTTTTTTTTACTAGAAACATTCAATCATAAAAAATCTATTATTTCTTTTCAAAAAAAAATAATAGAAATTGAAATCTAGTATATATTTTTTATTACATAAAATTCTGATACATAGTAACTATATAACATTTAAAATATAATTTAACTATTATATTAAAATACATATATTACATGAACTACTTATTTCACAATTAGTACTAAAAAATATATAAATTCATTAAAATAACCATTATTAAATATATATATTAAGGATAGTATAGTTATATATAGTTTTAGTATTGCATTAATTATAATTTTTAATTTAAAAACAAATTATTATAATATTAAATATTAAGAAAAAATTACGATACAAAACATCTTAACTATAAAAAATTAAAATTAAAATACTTACATATAACTTATAAGGAAAAAATAATGCCATCAGTTTTATCAGAAATTTTAGTAAATATTCAAAAAAATACAGATCATATTAGAAATATATGTTTATTAGCACATGTTGATCATGGAAAGGAAAGAAAATAATTATTATTATATTATTCACATTGTAAAACTAAAAATAGACCACATTAGCTGATAGACTTATTGCTTCTAATCTTATTATTTCGAACAAAATAGCAGGAACTATAAGATATTTGGATAATAGAGATGACGAAATAACAAGAGGAATAACTATGAAGGTATATTTCATAAATAATACTATATATTAGACTAAAATAAAAAGTCTAGTGCAATTTCATTATATGCAAAAATAATAAAAAAAGACGAAACTAGTAAGCTCATTATAGATTTAATAGATAATCCAATACCTAAAATTATTTAAAGATTCAGAATATATGATTAACCTTGTCGATTCACCAGGACATATAGATTTCAATTTTGAAATTTCAGCTGCATCAAGATTATGTGATGGTGCTTTAGTTATTATTGACGTAATCGAAGGTTGTTGTAGTCAAGTATATACCCATTTCGATTTAATATTATATTCATAATTTTTATTTAGACAATATCAATGCTCCGACATGCATGGACAGAAAAACTAAAACCAATATTGATATTTAATAAAATCGACAGATTTATTTTAGAGTTGCATCTTTCTCCAGAAGAAGCATATTCAAATCTACTACAACTATTAAATCATGTCAATACTATTATGAGCACATTTTTTACAGAAGATAATTTAAAAAATCATGAAATTGATGAGCTATTGGAAAATCAAGAGACTAATGATACTAATGATATTGTTACATCACCCTGCGAGAAAACAGATAAAGATTTATATTTTTCTCCAGAAAAAGGAAATGTTATTATCTGTAGTGCTATAGACGGATGGGCATTTAGAATAAATCAATTCTCAGAAATATACGAAAAAAAGCTAGGAATTAAACAATCTATATTAAATAAAGTACTATGGGGATCTTTCTATTTAGATCCAAAAACGAAAGATATTTTGCAGCCAAAAGATTTAAAAGGAAGAAATCTTAAACCAATGTTCGTTAAACTCATATTAGAAAACATATGGACTATATACCATTCAATTATTTTAAATAAGTATAATTAAGTTTTAATAACACTAGCATTTCTTATTCTTTCAATTTAGAGATCAAAATAAAATCGAAAAAATAATCAGTAACCTTGAGCTAAAAATTCCGCACCGGGAAATCATTTCAAAAGATTCTAAATGCCTTCTTGCATCAGTATTTTCTCAATGGCTCCCACTTTCAACATCAGTTATACTTTCTATAATTGATCAAATACCTTCTCCAAGAAAATCTCAAAAACAGCGTCTATCTCATATAATAAAACATAGCCCTAATTTTGACTCGGTACCATCATATATATATAATTCAATTACAGAATGCTCTACTAATGACTTATCACCAGTTATAGGCTATGTTAGTAAATTAATACCTATACCTATTAAAGAGCTCCCTAAAGATAAAAAAACATATGCAAAGTTAGAAAATGAAAAACAAAAAATTCAAATAAAAATTTCGGAAAAAGATTTACCTCTATCTGAAACATATGATTTAGAATCATCATCAGATTATATTTTAGAAGAAAATAATTACAACTCTTCAGAACATACCAAATATTTTGAAAAAAACTGTTTCATAGGTTTTACAAGATTATATAGTGGAATCATAAATATAGGGCAAGAACTATATGTTTTTAAACCAAAATATGATCCAAAAACGCCAGAAAAAAATATATCTAAAATTATAGTTTCTAATTTATATTTACTTATGGGGAAAGAATTAATACAAATTGAAAAGGTTTATGCAGGTAATATATTTGGAATCGGGGGGTTAGAAAAAAGCATTATCAAAAATGGAACCATATCATCTCTACCTATTTGCTATAATTTAGCTAGCATTATAAATGGCGCACCTATTGTTAGAGTAGCTATTGAACCTACATTGCCTTCAGATATGCAAAAACTTATAGAAGGCCTTAAATTACTTAATCAATCAGACCCATGTGTTCAAATACAACATCAAGATTCAGGAGAACATATAATTCTAACAACAGGTGAACTTCATCTTGAAGTAAGTTTTTTCTTATGCATAATATAACGATAAAATTCCATAGAAATGTTTAAAAGACTTGTGTGAGAAATTTTCGAAAATAAATATACATGTTTCAAAACCTATTGTCCCATTTCGAGAAACTATAGTAAAACTAAAAGGTAAAACAACACACATTTTATAATAATTATTAATATATTTATAGATTCAACACTTTTTAAAGAAAATAACGTTCTAAAAGGCATAGTAGAAGTTTCAGTACCTTTAACTAATATAAAAATAAAACTTAGAGTTTATCCTTTACCTAAGGATATTACAGAATATATATATTCATTTTCGAAAATCATAAAAGAGGCATATCTATACATTGAAACTGCAGATTCATCAATTACTAATCACCTAGACACGAATTCATCTAATAATTTCAAATTAGATAGTTTTAAGAAACAATTGATTGAAAAATTCAATTCAACAAAAAAAACAGATATAGACTGGACAAAAGTATATGAGAGGTTATTTTCAAAAAAATTTTAAGTCTTATTTAACAATATTACAGAATTGTTGCATTCGGTCCTAATAAAACTGGACCAAACATATTGATAGATAATACAGGAAAATTAAGAAAGTTGTTAGTTTTATAAGTATATTTGAAAATATAAGCTAAATATATATAGATTTATTAATAACTCATTTATAGCAAAAAATTCAGATATTAACAATGATTTACAAAGTTTATCATTCAATGAAATAGAAAAGCACATTAACACAGGATTCCAATTATCTGTATTACAAGGCCCATTAGCAGAAGAACCAATGCATGGTGTTTCTATATTTATTGAAGATATTGAATTTGAAAACATCAATATTAATCATAAATTAAAAATAGAACAAATTACTAGTCATTTAATATCATCATTCAAGGATGGGATTAAGCAAGGATTTTTAGACTGGTCTCCACGCTTAATGCTTTCTATGTATGCATGTGATATTCAAACACCTAGTATGTATTTTTTTATATTTAAGGAAATAATTTATAATTTTAATAACCAGGTAATGTTTTGGGAAAAATCCATGCAATTATTTCTAAAAGAAGAGGACGTATTGTTTCTCAAGAATTAAGAGGAACTTTATATCTAATAAAAGCTTTATTACCTATTGTGGAATCGTTTGGTTTTTCAAAAGATATACGAAAAAAAACATCTGGTGCAGCCAATCCACAGTTAATTTTCAGTGGATTTGAAATTTTAGACCAGGATCCATTTTGGATATCTGGAGCTAAAGATCTAGAAGACACAGAAAATAATAAAAATAAGGAAAATATATCCCAAAAATACATAAATGACATAAGAAAAAGAAAGGTAATTATCTAGCACTTTTTTTTTAATTAATTCAATTTATAATATTAGGGACTTTTCATAAATCAAAAAATAATCTTTCGTGCAGAGAAACAAAGAACACTTAAACGATAAAAAATAAATTTATATACTAAAAATAAGCGGTTTAGCTTAATTAACAATATTTATTACAAAAATCAGATATTTTTTAAAAATTACAGGAACTTCATCAGAAAGAATATCTAAATAGACTAAAATAATTCAATTGAACCAATTTTTACTAAATTTATCATATAAACTGAAATTAATAAAACATATTAGAATTTATTAAGCCATTTAACTAGAATAATACATTTTTCTTAAATAACATCAAAGACTCTATTTTATTTAAAGCTAGTTTCAAAAGTGCTTTCTTTTCCTGCAAATCAAATTGTTTTTTAATTTCAAAATTCTCATTAGCAATTTTTTCTAGTTGCTCTGATGTTAAATTATAAATAAGTCTATTATCAAGATCTCGCGGAAACTATAATTTATGTTAAACTATAAATTATAGAAATCACATATATCTACCTGATGTACAAATTCAGAAAACAATTCAGCATCAAGAAAAGGAACTGAAATATCAACCAATTTCTTCACAACAATTTCCAAAAAAATTTCAGGACAATAATATTTATTAACGACACTTTTGCATTTTTCTGATTTCACAAATTTTAGTCTTTTACTTAAAATATTTTCCCTATTATTTAAAAAAATTGCTTGTTGACCTAAAATACATAATTATACATTAAAGATAAAAAAATTCGTTTAAACCTTTTTCTATTAAAGATTTACTATATTCTATAGTATCATAATCATTTTTCCCAGTAACAATTAAATTAACAATTTTTTCTATTTTCTTACTCCCTATAGTTTCTTTAAGCTTTCTAAAAGCGTCTCGACACATTTTTATTTCTTTTTTTAAAATTTCTTGAGAACGTTTTCTTCCTAATTCCCATTCATCCTCATCAACATCAATTTCATATTTATATGGTTTTATAGAGTTTTCAACTTGTTCAACAGTACTGTGGTATTTTTCTTTTAAAATATCTTGAGTTAATTGAACAATACATTGTTTTACATATGGATGAACCTTAAATTGATTTTCTTGAGATATTTTTTCCATTTCAGAAGCAATGATAGATGTCAATAAATCAGTAACAAGACGCCCTACACCCAATTTTGTAAGAGATGATATAGATGTATCTAATTTATGTTTCCAATATGCGTCATCAAAAGACTTTTTTGGAGAATTACAGATTGATTGATCTAACCAATATCTCTCTGCTAACAAGTTTAAAACCTTCTGGTTTAAAATATCTTTTAATATCAATCGAATTTGAGACTTTCCAAAATTTTCAACAAACTTTTTAAAGCGATACTTTAAAATATCTACTAATTCGGCCATATAAACTTCTTGAGTAAGAAATCGATCATTATATTCAACTTTAAGTTGATATGATACATGCTCTAATTCCAATCTAATAATTCCATATATATTTTGTAAATTTTGTACCATTGAATCTTCAAGTATTTGTACAAGTTTTTTTTTCAAGGTGGCCACTCCAACAAAACAATCATTATTGCTAAATTCACGAAAACTAGAGAAATATTCTTTCTCATTTTTATCTATTAAATCAGAAACATTGATATTTTTATCAAGAAAAGATTGGGAAAACTTAGAAATTACTCCAACATAACCAAGATTAAGAGGATAATTCATATCTTTTAATATGCTAAATCCCCTCTCTGGGGTAACAAGATCCATTTTAGTCACTACACCAATAGTTCTAATACCATGGGGATCAACTTTACGACTAGCATGTAATGCTACTGAGTTTGCAAGATCAACATCTGCTGAAGAAACAGCAAGAATAATATTAGGCTCTTGAATATATTTTTCACATAATGCTATAATTCTATCTTTTAAGGATGAAGGCTGATCTTTACTTTGGATTTGAATATACCCAGGTAAATCTATAAAAGTAAGATCCGGAACATTTGGTGAAAATATATTTAATCTAATAGGTTCATCAGAAATATAATCATTTTCTGATACAGAATAATTTAATTCAGTGATTATTTCTTGAATCTGATCAAAACTGACTTTTTTTTGTTCTAAATCAGGAAATTCACCATACTCATCAGTTTCAAATGTATGAACTAAGGTTAGCTCAATAGGTCTTCTAGTAACCATATCTGTTCCTCTAAAAAATCAAATTTATTAAATAATATTTAATTTCTAAAATATACTTAGGTAAAAATTCACGGCCTATAATAGCTTCAAGTACAGAACTTTTACCAGAACTTTGAGAACCAATTACCACTATGTTTGGTAATGCTATTTTTTCATTTTGTTTTATTTGTTGCAATATATTTCTTATTTCAATCAATCCTTTAGTTAATAACATTGTTTGACTATTATTAGAAGTATTATGTAACGTGCAAATTTCGCCATTCCTCTTTTGGTTAAGATTTAATGAAAAAAAACTAGATAACATAATATCATATAGTTCTGATATACTATGACTATTTAGACAATTATTATTATATTAATAAAAATCATACAAACTATCTTCTCTTAGAAGAGAACATTTCAAAAATGATTTTTTAAAAATAAAAGCTCCAATTTTTGATAAAAAAATATCTTGTTTAATACACTCCAAAATAGTTTTAAAGAAAATTATATAATAATTAAACATGTTATTAAAATAAGATTTTAAAACTAAAACACTTTATAAAAAGAAATAATAATTATTTTATATACCTTCAATTTTATAATTTAGATAATTGATTCCTCCAAAAAATAGCAAACCTCCTACAATAAAAATCTTTAAAATTTTATAAACGGTTTTCGAAATCAATGAAAAAGTTGCAATCTTAAAAATAGAAACACATTGAGGACCGTTCAATACATTATTAAATCCCTTTATTAGCCTTTGTTTTATATTTTTATTCATAAAAGGTTGAGTTACAAAAAATCTTTTACATTCATTTGTTTTACAACAGTTTTTTCTTAGAAATTTCCATGAAATATTAGAAGTCAATGTATATCTTCTGACAAATATCTTCAAAATTGCAACCATTAAAAAAATATTACATTTTTTATTATCGATAAACAAAAGTTTATCGATAAACAAGATAAATATTTATAAATTAGCAAAATATAAAATATTTAAACACTAAAAAAAATAATTAAGAAATCTATGCATTTAATAAATCAAATATGATTCGACTATATATTTTTTTAAAATAATAATTTTATAAAATAACATTAAAAATTATAATTTTTGTTACATTTTATATAGAAAATCAAAACATTATCTATAAAAAAACTTTTATAAAAATCAAATAAAAATATCAATCACACTAATTATTAATTCAAAATAATTATCAGGAATTTAATATTTTGAAATACTACTTAAAAGATATAAAAAATTGTATACATTTTTTTTAAATAACTATCATATACCAATCTTGCATTTAATCTAATAATGTTTAGAACTACAAACTTTTATTATATTATTTTCAAAAAAAAAAACTTGAAGATATATGTAATATTTTATAATTTTCTTAAAGATAATTTATTTTCTTTGAATAAAAACTAAAATTAAAAATTCAAATCTTAATTATATCAACTCTAACTCTTTCAGATATATTATGAGGAATCATTATATCATTTGGATCAATATCATTTGATTCAACTTCTCCTAAATCCCGAGGTTTTATATATATAATAGCATAACTCCCAAAATCATGTTTTTTAGCCAAATAACCTGGGTTTAAAACAACAGTATTACAAACAACCTATAATTAATTAATTTAAACATAAAAAACCTTAATTCACTTTAGAAAAATACTGAAGATCACTGGGTAATATTAAAATATCAGGCAATACATGAGAAATTCCTCCTAATTCTATAGAAGCAATATCTAAATTTGCTCCACTAATAGAAGGCTCATATGCTGTACCAGGAAACAATGGATAAAAATGTCTTTGTTGTAATACATGATATGATAATCGTGCTAAGGTATTTGAATATAAAGGAGATCTTATAGTTTAACAGATAAAAATAAACATTAATTTACTTACTTAATAATTTCAGATTTAGATAAAGACATAAGAATATCATTTGAACTAACGCCAATAATAACTTCATTTAAAGAAAACATAGCAGGATTAGGTATGCATTTTACATTCTACTAAGTTTAAAAAACTTAAATCGTTATCCTGAAAAAATTACCTTTCCTAATCCTAAAGATCTTTTATTGAAACAATCTTGAGGCCATGCAGCATGCCTACAACAAGCATCTTGAATATGAGGAACAATAACTATTAAGCAATTCAATTTCATAATCTTAGAACTGATGTAATGTTTAAACAAATCATCTAATGAACCTATATCATCTTTTAAAGACATATTAAAATTCCCAGTAGAAATCAAAGGATGTCTTAAATCCAAAAATGGCCCTATCTATTAAAAATTAATAAAATTTAATAAAATCCAAACATACTAAAATAACAACATCTGGACTCATTTCTTCTATTTTATTACATAACTCAATAAATGGCTCATATAAGATGTTATCATCAACTGTATATGGACCAGCAGCAACAAATATTTTTTGAGGAATACCATTTAATGGAGTATTATACTTCTTAAAATCAAATAAACTAGTAACAGGAAAAGGTAAGAGAGGTAGCATTAAAAACTCATGAACAGAAAAATAAACACCAGTAGAGTTAATTCCTTTAACTCCCAATATTTGACCCGGAAAAAGAGAGTAACTATCAAGACTATCAATATGCAATAAAACACGACTACCTGAACAGAATCTACGAGAAGTCTCCAGAATTATAGAAGTAGTATTCAAATAACCTTCAGAATCAGAATCACATATAATTCTTCCTACAACTATTATTTCATTCTAACAAACTTAGAATAAGCATAAATATAAATAAATAAACATAAATATATACATGTGATACATAAGAAGGATTCCCAAAATCATTTTCAGAAAGATCATAATACTTAATTAACTCATCAGTAAACGTATCAATTTTATCATCAAGAACTAAATATATTAAAAACTAATAATTATAAATATATATAACCTTCTGAAATCTCTGATAACTTTTGATACATTGTTTTAAAAGAATATTTCTTTGGGTCAAAATTAGCAGTAAAAAATATTTTCCTCTGTTTTTCTTAAATCTACTTAACATAAATACATCAATATTGAAAAAATCAAACCATTTATATAATTAGTATCATTAAAAAGAATATGTGAATTAAGAGTCTCCATAATTTCCCCAGAATTTATAAAGTTGGAAGTGAAACCAGCCAATATACGATTATCATTTTCCATAGAAACTAAAGATTTGTCATCTAAAGAATTATGAAAAAATTCATTTAATAACTAAAAAACTCTTACATACCCAAAATTGAAGAATTATGTATTTTTTTTGAATTTTGAGAGGTATTAGGTATAATATTTGAAAGACTATTATTAAAAATTTTAAAAATATAGGATTTAAAGCCTACATATTATCAAATTCCAAAGCTTTACTGGACAAACTTGAAGAAAAATGAAGATTATTATAATTCTACAATTAAATTAAGCATATAAATATATTAAAAATATTATCATTACTTTATTTTGAGCTAACCGTTTTGTCTTTAAATTACTTTTTTTTTCAAGCATACATTGCATATCTTGCTTAAAAAGTAGAATATTTTCAAGTATCAATTCTGGTTCATTACCCATTTTTAAACACCAGGACTCCCATCTGTAAAAAAGCTCTATTGCAGAAATTGAATGAAGTTTTAGTATAGACAAACATTCCATCAAGACTTCAGGCCTATTTTTAATAGCACTTCCAAAATAATGAGAAAGTTCATCCTTTAAAAAAGTATCTGTATTTACATGTGACATTTTTCTAAAAACTACGAATTAAATTATTATTTAAAACATTTTAAATATTCAAAAATAATTTTTATACTTCCTAACAAAAAGATAAATCGCTTTTATCAAAACGATATTTAAAAATACAAAAAATATTATTTTAAAAATATTAATGATTAAGAAAAAAAACAGAGGTAAATTACGACAACAAAAGAAAATCATCCATAAACCATTTTCTAGCTTTGCTTTTACCGACTAATATTCCAAAATTACAAAACTTAATAAAAAAAGACCCAAAATCTTATAAAGAAGATTTTTTCATACAATGGAGACATTATGAAGCAATGAGAGATATTTTCATAGAAAACACAAATGAAAAAAGTGAGGATTTTTTAAATCTTATTATATTCATATCTCAAGTAAAAATCCTCCTAAAATTTTTATTTTTAATTTTTTACAATAGATGTGCTCATGCTTTCCTAAAGAAACAGAGAAATTTCCAAACGATATGGTTACATTATTATTGAATTTCAAAAATAATCTACATAGTGAAACCAAGGAAAAGATTATCCAGGCTCTAATTCTTTTAAGAAATAAAAATATAATATCTTCCGCTTATTTACTTAAAATTATTTTTGCAGTTTTATCTTCATCTAATACTAAATCACTTCATATGCGGATATTTACAATAATCTTATCAGAGATAAAAAATGCAAATCTTAAATCATGCAATAATAAAATAAATAAAATGGGAAAAACAATTTTATATGAAACAATTCAGAAAAATAAAGATGAATCGTTTTTTGGATTCTGGGCAGTCAAACTCTGCCAAAAATTATGGAATTTAAAAATATGGAATGATACGTTTACAGTAGAAATTATGAAGGAAGCTGTATTACACCCTAATACCAAAATAATGATAGCAGCAATCAATTTTTTTCTTAATGTCGATAATTCATCAGATGACAGTGACAATAGTGAAGAAAATAACCAAAAAAATATAAATAATAAACACAGGCTATCCATAAATAAAAAAAATAAAAAAAGAATGAGAAAGATTTCAAAGATTAATGTAAAAAAGGTTTATATTTATAAAAGTAAAAATCATTCCTATCTGAAAAATCATAGAAACAGAATAAAAATAAAAAAAAAATTCTACAAAATTTTAGTGCTATTGAACTATTACAAGATCCTCAAGGATTTGCAGAAAAAATATTTTCCAAATATTTTTCAAAAAAAAATTCGCATCTTATTTTAAAACATAAATTACTATTATTACAGCTCTTATCTAATTTAATTAATACACACAAGCTTAATATTTTAGGAATATACACTCTTTTATTAAAATACCTCAATCCAAATCAAAAAAACATTACACATTTTATTATATGTACTGCTCAAGCTTGTCACGATCTTATTCCTCTAGATGATATTGAACCTATAATTGAAAAAATAGCAACAGAATTTGTTATTGATAGTGTTTCACCGGAAATAGTAGCTTTAGGGTAAATATCAATTTTATATTTGATATTATAAACACTAATTCATATTGAGATTAAACGGTATAAGAGCTATTTGTTCTAAGCAACCTTTGGCAATGAGGAAAGAACTTCTTCAAAGTTTTTCAAAGTACAAGAAAAGTAAATATAAAGATGTAATGTTAGCTGCTAGAAGTTTGATAAAATTATATCGTGATCTTGCTCCAGAATTGCTCGAAAAGAAAGATAGAGGAAAAATGACTAATATATCTCTAAATAAAAGAAAATCTTTAAAGTTTGGGGAGGAACGAGATATTCAGGAAAGTATTGAAGGACTAAAAATGTTGGGAGAATGGATAAAAAAAAGCAAATATAACATAAATAACTATAATGAAAATAGGAAAAATAACATAAAAGAGCAATTAGATAAAAAAAATATAATTATATATACAGGAGAACAAGTTAATACTGGTAATAATATTATTTTAAATAAAAAAATAATTTTGATAAATTTTCAGAAACAAAGCTATCAAAATATACAGATGATAATGAAGAAATATCTAAAAATAGTTTCCGGAAGATAGCAATTAAGGAAAATACTAATAACCCTCATGATTTAGCTATTTCTATGGTTTTTTCTCCCCTCTTAAAAATACAATTAATAACTAATATAAAGATTTTTACTCCTGATTTTTCGAAACTTCAAGAACTTAAAGAACAAAAAAATATATCAATCAATAAAAACCAAAATCTATTAAAGTATTCTACTAATATTATATAAACCTTTTTCTAAACAATTATAGGAGAAAAATTACGCATGATATAGATAATAATAATAATAGTGAGAGGTATTATAAAAAAAATAGACATGAAGAAAATACAAACATTGAAAAGAGTCAAAAAAATAAAACAAAATTTATATCTAAAAAAACAGAACAAGCAAAAATAAGTCATTCTACTACAAATAAAGAAAAATCACGTAGAAAAAATTTTATGATGTTTATACATAAAAAATTAACTCAAAAGAACAAGCGAAAATTAATAGATAAGCAAATATCAAAAAAACATAACCCCAAGAAGAAATATATATATTAATTTTAAAAATTCAAACTAAATTTAACCATTTAAAAAGTATAAATTCTATAATTAACAATGCATAAATTTTAAAAATATAGTATTATATATCTAAAATTATTATTATTTCTTAAAAAACTCCTTTTATTTTTGCCATAAAAGCCTAGATATATAATTTCTCAATAATTTCTAAAAAAGCATTTTAAAACAATATACTATTTTTTTTAAATGAGATTTAATTTAGCATAAAATTTTAAATAACCTAAAAAACAATTTCTATCAAAATTCAAAAATTTAATGGATAAAGAAATCGCCATCACAGAACTTGTTCATAAATTCAAACTAAATGGAAAATTTGATTCTTTAAGAAAGGAAATCTTAACAATATATAAGAATTCAGTAGTTTTGATCTATTAAATTTCATCACTCTAAATTAAGTAGAATACTGGATTACAACTTAAATCTAAACTTGAAGAAATAATTAGAAAAGAAATAGACAATAATCACACATTATTTACTCAAGATCGTGGAAAGACTGTTATAATGATTGGCAATATAATTGATAAGTGAGTTATCTAAAATCTTATATGCTTAATTCATTTTTTTTATAGAAGCGAGGTTTATAATCATGCAAGAGAATTAATGAATGACACTATATTTATGAACAAAGAATTTCGAACAAGAGTAAATATCATTATGCAGGAAATTAAAAATGATCTTGAAAAAACAACAGAAAAAAGAAATACTTAGTATGGAATAAATTAATCATTCACATAAAAAAGGTAGACAATTAATCCAGAAAAAATATAGATAAGACAAAAAAGAATAATGAAATATCGTAACTTATTATGATAATTTAATAACTCAATATTCTAATATACAAGCTATAATTTCAAACCTATTTTTTATTATATTATATTATCAATGAACCATTATTAGAAATTTGTAAAGTAGTTTTTATATATTAAATCCTTTCACTTAGATTATAGTAACAAAAGCAATATTGTTTTGAATCAAACATATTATTTTATATCGAGTACATATTTAAACATTTTTGAAATAGGAATTTATTTCATAGTCAGTAATTAAAACAAATTTCCTTAAAACTTTTAACGAACATTTTACATCATTTTGAAAAATTATGATGCTAACTTTTAACTTTAGTATATTATTAAAAATGTTTTATTCAAAATAAACTTCAACTGATTATTATAAAAAAATAGAACCTAAATATATACAGATATATAAGCTTTGTTAAAAAACCAGAGTTTATTAAAATTGTACAAAATTATTTTTAAACATTAGTCTTCTAGGGAATTTCTACATTTTCTAACAATCATAATACTTTATTTTATACAAATATAACAGATCTTTAAGATATTCATAGACTATTAAAAATATTATACATATATTAAATAATATAATATAAATTGTATATAATAATAGAATTTATAATTCCTAAGAATTGAGAATTAATTATTAAAAAAAGCAATTCTAATTAATAATAAATATATGATACCCTAACATTAAAAATCCAAAATTTAAAGCTTCAAATATCAGTATTTAAATTTATGGAATTAATAATAAAAAAATTAACTAAAATCAATATATTGTCATATTATTTCAATACAATGTATTTAATCAAAGAATATTTTAAACACCTTAAAACATTTGATATAAAAGGAACATAAATATTTCAAATTAAAATTAATATTCATTTTTAGTGTGTTAAATATCTTGTATATTTTCTAATAAAATTTTATATATTATTATATAATATAAACTTCAATAAATTCTTAAAAAAAATATCAGATTATTTTATATTTTTAATTAAATATTAATTCTTATTATTACAGAATTAACAATCGAGTTTCTTTTATATTTTATTTTCCCGTAAATTAATATAAAAAGTTTATTTTATCAATTAGACAAATGTAAATGTAAGCTTCAAAAAAAAAGTGAAAACTATTAAATTTCAAACATTATATTAATATTAAAGAACGACTTAAAACTTTTTATACTTAAATTCAAACATAATAAAATTTACTAAAAAGAATCAATATAAAAAGTATTTTCCAACATTTGAATTATAATTTATGAATTATATCATAAAAGCAAATTCTAAGAAAAAATATCACCTTTAATTTTCGAAATACAATCATAATCAAATATAGCTCTGAAAAAATCAATGATTACTTTTCAATATTCAAAAGAACAAAAACTAATTTTTTTAAAAACTTTATGACTAAACCTACTGTAATTATATATTAAAAAAATAACAATTTTGGATTATAAAAAGTTATTAAAAACATTATTTAATTTACTATTAAAATATGAATACGAAATATAAAAAATCAATTTTATGAAAAGAAGTTTCGAAAAAAAATCAAAAATACAAAATAATTTTTACATATAAAACAAATATAAACCATAATTTTATAAAAAAATAAATGCGAAATTCATTTCAGAAAAGATTATTTAGTAATTCTAGAAAAGCATACTTTTATATTAAAGAAAGTTCAAATGGATTAAAAAATGTAACTAGTACATCTAAAATACATAGCTATACCAATATTATATAGGAACATTTAGAATTAAACAAATCATTCATTCTATCTAACGGAGTTCGTATTGTCTCTAAGGCTATTCCTGGGCATTTCTCTACTCTTGGAGTATATATTGACGCAGGTTCAAGATATGAATACGATTATATTAGAGGAGCAAGTCATTTTATTGATAGACTTTCATTTAAGGTTAGAAATTATCTTATTGAGCATTGAATCTCACTAAAAAAGGCAACAAAAAACAGAAGCGCAGAAAATATGATAAATAGTCTTGAATCTTTAGGAGGAAATTTCATGTGTTCATCGTCTAGAGAATCATTGATGTACCAAACGGCAGTTTTTAATAATGATGTAGAAAATATGATCGAATTGTTATCAGAAACCGTTCTTGATCCAATTATTACTGAAGAGGATTTAGAAGAGCAAAAACTTACAATACAGTACGAAATTAATGAAATAACATCTAAGCCTGAATTAATACTTCCGGAAATGGTCCATATCACTGCTTACAAAAATAATACTTTGGGAAACCCCTTATTATGTCCAAAAGAAAGACTTCCTTTCATTTCTCTTTCAACTATTTCTAAATATCGAAGTCTATTTTATCGTCCAGAACGTATGATTGTTGCATTTGTAGGAGTTGAACATAATAAGGCTAGAGATTTAGCAGAAAAATATTTTGGAGACTTTAAAAATAATGATACGTCTTTCAGTTCTTTTACCCTACAAGATAAATCATTAAAATTGCCATTTCAAGAAAAGCAATTTCCAGAAGGTATATTTATTTACACCATCTTTATTTTATAATAATTCAGAAAGAAATGTTTTTGCCTGCACATTATACAGGGGGAATAATGAATATACCTTTGTCAAAACCAGATCAAGAATTTACTCATATCTATATTGCTTTTGAAGGCATACCTCTTTCAGATCCTGATATTTATGCATTAGCAACTCTTCAAATTCTTTTAGGAGGAGGAGGATCTTTTAGTGCCGGAGGTCCTGGTAAAGGAATGTATTCAAGACTTTTCTTAAACATATTAAATCAATATGGATGGATAGAAAGTTGCACATCATTTAATCACAGTTACACTGATTCAGGGATTTTTGGAATATCTGCAAGTAAGCTTTTGTTTTTTTATACTATTATTTTAATTATAAAGGTTGTAGACATGACGCTGTTCATGCACTAATTAATGTTATTTGTCAAGAATTGGCATTTACTATGCAAAAAGGACGGAAGGGTATAAATAAAATTGAAGTAGAAAGAGCAAAAAATCAATTAAGGAGTTCACTTATGATGAATCTAGAAAGTAAAATGATTATCTTAGAAGATTTAGGAAGACAAGCTCAAACTATGAATGAAAAAAAGATGACTGCGCAAGAAATGTGTGACAAAATATCGTCATTAACAGTCAATGATTTACAAAAAATTGCAGAAAAAGTTTTTACAGGTTTAGTAAAAAATAAAGGCCAAGGAACTGGGCAGCCTACAATTGTAACTCAAGGAAAAGGTGAAAAAGTTAGTAATGCAAGTGATATTATAAAACGCTATGGATTAGGAAAATAAATACTAAATGTTTTTCCCTTAAATTTCCAAGTGATATGCATGTTTTCCATATTCTACTAGTTCTTTAAAGCATTTTTTACTAATCTTACTGTTTAAAACCATTAATTTAAATATAATATTTAAAATATAAAATCTACGAAATCAATTTTAAAAATTATAAAATATTAAAAATAATATAAAAATATAAAATACATAATGGGAATTTATACGTATTAAAGATATTGCAAAATCTATTATGTAATGAAGATATTTAGCACTTTTCTAATAACTAAATGTAGCAAAAAATACACGAAATTAAAAAAAAATTATTATAATTTAGAACAAATATTCAAATTAAATACCATAAAAAAAACATTTTTTTCCATATATTTGAAAAATACTCAAAGAGAAAACTTAGAAATAACTAACAACACAATAGAATACCAGAATAAAGACAAGATAAAGAAAAGATTTAATGAACTTGGGATACAGCATATTAGTTCATCTTTACATTCACAACTTTTTCCTCATGAAACAAAGCAACCTGATGATGAATTAATCGAACTTTCTCGAAAGCATTTAACTGAGCATAATTTATTAGGAAGAAATACAGAACCTACTGAAGATATTGAGTTTGATCTTCCACCTTTACAAGGGAAAAATTTAGATGAGCATTTCTATAGAATAGCAATGGAAATTTCAGAGCCCTATTTAAGTTACTCGAAAGAATTTGCTTCAATAACTTTACCAGCTAAACCACATTCTTGGATCATAAGATCAGGTTGGACACAATATAACCTTGATGGAACTACAAAACCTGTAGAATATCCTAGTGAGAAATCTATGGTATTTGATGTGGAAGTATTATATAAAGACAATCCCTTTGCAGTTATTGCATGTGCAGCTGCAGAGAATGCTTGGTATGCATGGTTATCTCCATGGCTTATTGAAGAAACAGAATCACCTAGACAACTTATTCCTATAGGAAATATTGGGAAACGAATAATTATTGGACATAATATCGGATATGATAGGACTCGAACAAAAGAAGAATACAGTATAAAAAAGAAAGAAAATGCATTTATAGATACCATGTCTTTACATATTGCAGTAAATGGAATGTGCTCCAGGCAAAGATCTGTCTGGATGAAACATAAAAAATACAAAGAACTTAAAGAAAAATTTCAGAAAGAGTCATTAACACCAACACTTATTGAATTATTAGAGCAATTAGAAGAAAATGATACTCAAGAATTATGGATGTCTAAAAGCTCAGATAATAGCCTTCAAGAAGTAGCAAAGCTTCATTGCAATATTAAACCAAATAAATATATTAGAAATTTATTCGAGAAACTTGATAAAAAAAGTGTTCGAAATCAACTCAATATGTTCATAAACTATTGTGCTAACGATGTAGATATTACTCATAAAGTTTATAAAAACGTTTTCCCATCGTTTTTAGAAGTTTGTCCTCATCCTGCAAGTTTTGGAGCTCTTCTAAAAATATCTTCATCATTTCTTCCAGTCGATAAATCCTGGAAATCATATACAGCTAAATCTGAGGAAATATTCCAGAATTTTTCGAAATCCATTCATGAAAGACTTGTAAAACTAATAAATAACTCACTGAATCAAAAAAACAAGGATACAATAAAGAACGATCCATGGTTAAAACAATTAGATTGGTCCGTTAAACCTATACGAATGGTAATAGATAAAAAGACAGGCGAGAAAAGACCGGCAAAAAAACAAAAAAAGCCAGGATTTCCAAACTGGTATAAAAATCTATTTCCATCAAATGACAAAGCAATAAATATTACAGTACGATCTAGAATTGCACCATTACTATTACGGCTGAATTGGGAAGGACATCCATTATTCTGGTCTAATAATTACGGATGGACTTTTCGAGTTGAAAATAAAGAAACTATAAAAAATTTTGTCTCAAGAAACTTTGTTTTATGTGATATGAAAAAAGAACCAATTGATATTTTAAGAGATGATGTGGATGCTGTTTATTTCAAAATCCCAAACAAAAACGGCCCGTTTTCTCGCTGTGGTTCACCTTTATCTAAAAGTTATATAAAGGCTTTTGAAGATGGCTTATTAAGCTCAGAAATTTCATATGCTAGAGAAGCTTTAGATATGAATGCAGCATGTTCATATTGGATTAGTTCTCGAGAAAGGATTATGTCCCAAATAGTAGTCTGGGATAACGAAATAGATATTGGACTTAATAGTCAAAACAGTTTAGGAATAATTCTTCCTCAAATAATTCCTATGGGAACTATCACTAGACGCGCAGTAGAAAATACTTGGTTAACAGCTAGCAATATAAAAGAAAACAGAGTAGGTTCTGAGTTAAAAGCGATGATAAGAGCTCCATATGGATTCAAATTTGTTGGTGCAGATGTTGAGTAAGCCTTATTCTTTATTGTTTATATATTTACATCCCTAGCTCAGAAGAATTATGGATTGCTAGTCTTTTTGGTGATTCTCAATTCAGAATACATGGGGCTACAGCAATTGGATGGATGACTCTGGAAGGAACAAAATCAGCAGAAACGGATATGCATTCCATTACAGCAAAAATACTCGGAATATCGAGAGATGACGCTAAAGTATTTTCTATTAGAAATAGTATATCGTAATATTAATTTTCCAAGGTCTTCAATTATAGTCGAATATACGGCGCAGGTATTCGTTTTGCAATTCAATTATTACAAAGATTTAATCCAAAATTAAGTGAGAAGCAGGCTAAAGAAATAGCAGAAAAGCTTTACAATTCCACAAAAGGAAGAAAATCAAAAATTACTCATATTTTTTCTAAAGAAAACGATAAGAAAAAATCATCTACTTTAAAACGATATGTTCGGAAACAGTTTTGGCATGGAGGTACAGAAAGCTATGTTTTCAATATGTTAGAAGAAATTGCAAACCAAGAGATTCCTCAAACACCAGTATTAGGTTGTTCTATAACAAAGGCATTATTACTTAAAAATATTACTCCAGGAAGATTTATGACATCAAGAATAAATTGGGCAATTCAATCTTCTGGAGTAGATTACCTCCATTTATTAATCATTTCAATGGAATATTTAATAGAAAGATATAAAATTAATGCAAGACTGGTTTTAACAGTACATGATGAAATTCGTTATTTAGTGCATGAAGAAGATAAATATATTTTAGCTCTTGCTTTGCAAATCAGCAATCTTTGGACAAGAGCAATATTTAGTCAAAAACTTGGAATTAATGATGTTCCACAGGTATTTTATTTATTTGTTTAGAATACTATATTAATAAAACAAGTCATGTGCATTTTTTTCTAGTATAGATATAGATCATGTATTAAGAAAAGAAACAAATATGGATTGTATAACACCTTCAAATCCCGAAAAAATCCCGCATGGCGAATCATTAAACATTTATCAACTTCTAAAGAAATTATCTATTCAAAAACATTTTCTAAAAAGGGGAACTCCTTCTTCAACTATTTTATCTTGGAACTATATAGAAAAGAAAACATTGTCTAACATTAATGAAAAAAACATATTATGGCTTAAAGCTCAAGCCATTAAAGATTCTAAGGAATTTGAAAAATTAGCATCTAATTAAAAACAATCTATAAACCAATAATCAAAAATAAAAAGATTTCATTTTATGAATTAAATAATTAGCAGATACATAATACAAGCATACACAGATTCCATGTCATTTCTAAAATCCATATATTTATTTAAGCTTTATAATTTTTTGTTAATAAAGATATATCCACTATTTAGAAGTATGCTGCCCATCCTAGATTTATAAGACTAATATACCCAAAATATATACTCTAACCACAAAACAGTAATGCAAGATTATTTGGATTTGTAGCTTCATGTATTAGTTCATTTACTGCAGCCTCAACGCTCAATGTCTTCGATAATTTCTGAGATACTATTAATAATGCTCTTTCTGCTTCAGTTCCATCAATGCTATTCTCTTTTAGATTATTAAAATCATTATCAATATTATTAAGTAATGTTTCATTTTCCTGTATTTTTTTAATTCTTAAAGGAGATATTGTCCTGTATATATAAATATCCTATATTTTATAAATATAATTCCAAATACCAACTGTACAATGAATCATATTTTAAAGTTTCCAATATACTAATAATATTAAATGCTTCTTCACGAAGCACATTTAACGTGAATTCACAACATCTTCGAAAAACGCCTTCTGTTCGTATAATACCCATGCCATCTACAATATCTCTTGTTAAACGAAACGGCACAGTTTCTGGAATTGGCAAAAGTTTGCCCTAATTAATTATTTAAATCTGATATATTAAAATATAACAATTATAATACCTGATCAAAAGCAACACCTAAATCTATATGAACGACTTCTCCGCTTGTCTTATCTATTAATATATTATGCCCATGTCTGTCACCAAGACCTAATACATAACCAAGTATCGAAATAACAGCAGTACTTCTTGTATAATTTAATTGCTTTTGAAACCAGTCTTTAGGATCTGAATAATGATCCATAAAAAAATGCCTCATAACAGGTTTAAAATGAGAAACAACTCTATTATATATCTGAAATCTAATTTCCTTACTTTTTTTCGAAACACAATCTATTGCCTTCCTACATTGGTCAGGAGTCCAATCTTTTGGATTATATTTTTCATGAGCAGGATGTAAATAATCTTGAATAGGAAACGTATATAAAACCCATTCAAGAATGCCAGCATTTGTTGTAAGTGGAAGAACTTTATATGTACGTATACCCAAATTCCTCTGTCTAGTTAAACGATTCTTTTGAAGAAAAGCATGAACTTGTTGAAAAACCTGTTCCATAATAGCATCCTGACGAAGGTCATCATTTCCTCCCTTAACCTAAAGCCAATATTAGCAAGAAAAAACTAAATTTTATCAATAGTTACTAATTCTTTATAAAAATTCCCATCAGAGCTCACACATTCTATAACTTTTGGTAAACTAATACCTGAAGCAAGCATAAAATAAGGAGAATAATGTGAAATAACAGGAACATCATTATAATTACAGTCACTACGGATTGATATATCCATTGTTGGAGGAGGAAGCCTGTATTTTGGAATATCATCCAAAAATACATTAAACTTAGGATATACAGAAAAAGGAATTTTACTTGTTCCATATTCCTTTTTTTTCATTTTATAAATAGCAAAATCAGCATACGCAGAGCAAAGATTCATAAACTGTCTAAGCATATCTCCTAAAGCACTAGGTAATAAAAGCTCAGATAAAACAGCCTCAACAGCCTTTTTTCTTAGAAGTCCTAATTTATCATCTTTATTAACTGTATGTCTTAACGAAACTAAATAAAACAAACTATGATAAGGATGATCAACGCATATATGTTTTATTAGTTCATGCAAAATAAGTTGAAAATGACTCTTATTTTCAGAAAGCCTGGATGCAAGCTGAGTAAATAATCGCAAAAATTTGTGAGTGGCTATATTATAAATCAATTTACGCACTGTTTGATTAACGGCATCATTTTCAATGTTCGATAACCATAAACTCATACATCTAGAAATATTATAATCATAATTGTCGCAAGAAATTAAACTTTTTAAATAATTTTTAATACTCTTCCGTAAATAAATTTCTTTATTTTCGATC
The DNA here is from genome assembly GCF_001477545.1 of Pneumocystis carinii B80. Classification (NCBI taxonomy): domain Eukaryota; kingdom Fungi; phylum Ascomycota; class Pneumocystomycetes; order Pneumocystales; family Pneumocystaceae; genus Pneumocystis; species Pneumocystis carinii. The sequence continues at coordinate 455,874 of NW_017264718.1, forward strand.
AAACGATTAAATTCTATATCATCATTATCAAAAAGCGCCTTTGCTCTATCTCGATGAAGAAGCAAAACCTTTTTGTCATAAACAGAAGCATCACAAATCATCTGATCCAATACTGCAAGTTCATCAAATTTTTGTTTCCTCAATTTTTGAATCCTCTTAAAATCGTCATGATTATTAAGTAATTCAAGCTGCTTATCACAAAAAAAACCAAACTCGTGAAATACATATCCAGCCTCATTACCATACTTTTTATCACCCAACAACTTAACTGCATATTTCAAATATTTTTCCATAATAAAATCCGATCTTTCTAATCTTAAAACTGATGTCCATGAACCCTAAAATCTATCAATATAATAAAGAACCAATAACTCTTTATTACTAGCTGCACAAGCAACTCTGGAGAAATTTCATGTTCTCTAAAAAGATCAATATCCTTATCACTAACTATTTCACGTAATAGTTTAACAGAATTAATCTTATCGCCTTGATCCCATAATACCCTTGATATTTCAATTATAACAGGAGAAAAAAGCTCAGAATTCACTTTTAAATCAAGTTTTAAAAGCTTTTCTGCATATGTAATTGCTGAAAACGCAATTTGTAAATTATCATTAATACGAGCCACATGAGATAATTCTACAAGAGTTTTTATTAAACAATTTCGAATTAATGGCTTATCAACAGAATATTTTATAAATGATGAATTCTTCAAAATAGAGCTCAGTAATACTTGTCTTAAAGATAAAATAGGTTCGATACTAACAAATCTTATAAAATCAGAAATAAAGAATATTAAACAAAAATTCTTACTTTATGCTGGGATTGGAAACAGATAACCGAGATTCCCAACGAGACCAAACATCAGTAAAGGATGAACACGAAAAAATCTCTTCAATTTCTGTAAGCATTATCAAACCAGTTATTCTTTTGTCAGATAGAACCGGATAATTCTCAAAATCTACCATCATAGAATACCCAATATCTAAAATATTGAAAAAGATATTTTGTTCCACATTCTTATTAATTAACTGCAAAATGTTATATATAACATGATCAAAATTAGAACTCAATGGTGTACATGGAAGATCCCATTGTTCAAGTCTCCATGAAGAAGAATATTGATCCTTTAGAAAATCAACAGTTATATTATTCCCAAAATAAAAAAAATTCATTCTCGAAAATGATCTAAAACCCAACATATCAAAAGCTTCCATTACTCCAAGTACATTCTCATTCTTAGTCATTGAAGATGACATCCTATAATCATTTTCCAACGCAGCACCATGTAAAAAAAGACTCTCCCATCCATTTCTATCAAATTTATGTCTAGAAAGTATGTTCTCTAAGGATACGGTATATGGTATCCCATAAAATGAATCGGGATCATCTATTTTTTTATATACAACAGAAAGAAGTTTAAGCATCTCATCATCAATAATAGAATCATTTGCTGTCCAATAAATATATATAAACAATAGTGATGTTTCCCAAAGCTGGCACGAAGCGGCAGCAAGAGCAGCATTGAAATAATTTATTTCAAGCCGAAAATTCAAATCAAATCCAGAATAATGTATTTCGGATGACTGAGACCGAAGATAAAGTATTGTTTCTATCATTAAGCATATATGAGGATGATAAAAAGCATCTTCATATTGAGAAAAAACAAAATTCACAATCTTATTTAAAACTGTTATAATGCTAATATTTTCTCCAATATCTTTGTTGAGTAGTAAATAATCCACTGAAAAAATAAAGATTTTTTCTGGAAAACCTGCAACATGTTCGACAAGTTCACCCAAACATCCAAATACAAAATCATCATTAAAATTATAAAGAACAGTCAAAAGTAAAAATTTAAGCCAATCGGAAAACAATATAGTCCTATCTTTCCAATAATATTCATTAAATTCCACCAAAGAATACTTCAATGATTGATTTTTCTCAGATACAAACAGATTAGATATATATATAGTAGCGATGTCTCTATATTTATGATCTACAAGTTCATCTAACGCTTCTAAAGATATTTTCTCAAAAATATTCCTTAACGTCTTTTCTACAGTTATCAAAATAGTATGGTCGTCTTTATTCAAAAGAGAAAACACAATCGATAAAATATTAAATCTAGGATCTTTAGATGTTCTTACTTTAAACCTAGACAACTTCTCTCTGTTTATGAATTCAAAATAAATTGCTTTATTTATGATTTTATTTCTGACATACCATTGTCCTAAAACTCGTGCACCATAATATAAAAGAGATAAAGATATTTTTGACATATCGCAAATAGAAAATAATATTTTTTTAATCAATATAGATTTATCACTTTCAAATAATAAAACTGTTGAATCTTTTTGCAAAACTTCCAATAAAATTAGAGCAGAATTTTGATCAAAAAACTCTACATTATTTAACAATAACTCAGAAAAAGCCATAATATGCTGTGATTTAACAGATAAAAACTCTTCAGAACAAATCATAACTTTATAATAAGACTTCAAAAAAGAAGAAATACAAGACAATTCCTGTACTTTAGCAATTAAATCACAATATTCAATAATCCATACAAAAAGCCTATTTATTATTATACTATTAAAATAATCCGATTTAATATTAATAATCCCATATCTGATAAGACTCATAATAACATTTAAAAAAACAGTAGACTGAATTGTAGAAAAATCATGACAACGGTATCCACACATTAAAAGATATCGAAGCATTCCCGAAACATCTATAAAACATTCAGGAAAACATAAATATTCCAGCAACCCCTGAAGCAACACTTTCAAAATATAGCCATGAATTAAACTCCTATCTAATAAACACATAAAGACTCTAAACTTTCGCAATTGTAAACATTTTTCACTTAAAGAAGTTCCTAATTGACAATGTAACATTAAATATCGAAAAATATAAGCTATTATATAAACATCATTTAGTTTATACTTCGGTATGTCGCTATATTTGCAAAGATCCCATATGCTTTTTAAAATACATCCAACCTTGTAAAATGGACGACATGGTTCAGGAAAAAAATTATCGGAAATTCCAAAATCACATATTTCATCAAAATTAATTGCTTCGTTTTTCAAATCAAACTGACAAAAAATTCTCGATATAAACATTTCATCTTTCATAGATCCAAATAATACACTAAGTATCATAGGAAATTTAGATTTTAAAAGATACATAAACTCCTCATCATCCAAATAATTCTTACAAAAAGAATCAAATATTAATCTCGAATCCATATTTTTCTCATTATAAAATAACAAAACATATCCAACTATTTTATGAAAAGCATCTCGAATACCTTTTTTTAAAGATACTTGAATTAAATTAGATATCTTAACCAAATACTCATTTTTTCCAAATAAAATAAGCTGAGGAATTATTTCATCAAAATTCGAAGAATAAAAACTAATATTAGACGAAAAATTTAATACTTTAAAAGGAAAATTATCCAAATTTCCTTCAAAATTCAGCCACGACCAAATAACTTGAGAACGATAAGCATTAAAAAGATATGACTCGGATTTCAAAGATAATATTTTACATGACCATTGTAAACACTTTAAAACAAAGAGAGAAATGGAATCAAGTTTACCTAATTCTATTAAATTATAAAAAGCAGCTTTCCTCACATATTCAGAAACAACTAAGATATTACTTAAAATAAGAGCCCGTAAAGCGATCTTTTCAAATTTTTCCTCGTTTGTTTCTAATTGACTGACAATATCGAAGTAAACTCTTGAATGTTCTATAGGATCATATTCCTGAAAAATAAATTTAATCATCATAACTGCTGAATACAAAATTCCTAGGTCGTGATCCTTTAATAATTGCAAAAATATTTCATTGGGTGCTATATTTAATGATTTTAAACTTAAGCCGTAATTTTTACTAACATTATAAATAGAATTTAACAACTTTAACACCTGTATACGTGCATAAAAAGATGCTAGGCAGTTTTCTAAAGTAATTTTCAATATCCATTCAAGAATTTTTCCGAAAACTTTTCTTAGTGAAGATAACTCTTCACTAGTAGACCATTTTTTAACTATAACCATAAGTAAATCAGTTGAAACCATCAAGACAACGTCAGATCTTTCAAATTCATATTGTGTTAAATAGGTTTTTGCAAAATTTTCCAAAATCTCAGATATATCCTCTTCAGTCATCTTGTCAACTGAAGATAAAAGATAACTTATTAAAAAGAACCCAAGTTGGATAAGATTATTACCAGTCTGATTCTTGAAAAGAATAAATAAAACAGATTTTTGTAAATAAAATCCTGACATATTGAAAATATCTAATGATTCACTACCTAATAAAACGAACTCTAAGTGTAATAAAACAAAGGCTTTCGTACTATTAACAGAATACTTCGCATCTATGTAATCTCTTAGAAATGGAATGTATTTTTCTATATTTTCTTGATAAATTATTAATGATCTATTATCATCATCATCATCATCATCATCATCATCATCATCATCATCATCATCATCATCCATTATTACACGAGTAGAATCTTGCAGTTGAAAAAAACTACTACGCTGTTTTAATATTTGTAATAAAGCATAAATTGCCTGACGAAATAAATTTAAAGATGTCTTATTAAAACAAGAACTATCTTCTGCAAAAGAAACTTGAAAGTTTAAACAAAAAATTCCATTCAAACAGTAAAGTACAATATCGATTTGATCACGTGAACAACTCTCAGAAGCCAAAAACTTTATTATTTCTTTTACCAAATTCAATGAAATTTCAGTAAATTCATCCATGTTTTTATTGATACTGAGTATAAAATATGTAAATAAAATAACAATAAAAGAAAATTGAACAAAAGATCGGAAAACATCTACATTAACATGAGTAGACTCTTTAAGCAATTCAGTCCATTGACTATGAACAATTTTAATTGTATTCTGAATAGGTAAAATAATAGACATAACCCTTTCCAAAACAATAAACTTACTTTCCAAAACAATTTTATTTCTTAAAACTTCAAACTCGTCATATAAATCTTCATCAGAAATATTTAATTCTTGTATAAGAAAATATAATAAAACATTTTTAAAAAATTTTTGCCTCAAAGAAAACAATCCAATACTACTGAGTTGACAATTCCGCCTATCCTTAATGACAAATCCAGAATTCAAACAGCAACTGATAAGAAATTCAACATGTACTGGAAAGTTAGAAAAATAACATATATTTGATCCTTTTAAAAAGTCCAAAGAATTCCAGCGCGATAAAAACCATTGTAATAAACGCATAGATCCATCAATTCCAGCTAAGCAATTGTTTTGTTCTAAACGAAAAAGAAGAAGAAGAAGAAAACGATAGCTATCACTAGAAATAATCGCAGGGCCATTTATCTCAATAGAATCGAAGACATGTCGAAAAACAGGTAACATCGTTGCAATATCTACCAAATCAAGCTCCAAAAAAAGAGAAAGTAAATGACATGCTGATCTGCATGTAATGGGAATAGCAGACTTCCGTAAACATAATTGTAAAATATCCGTATTTACTAAAACATCTGAGATTAAACAATTTGCATGATGGTAAGATTTTTTCCATGATACAAAGCTACCAATACCCAAAAGTGCCCACGTTTGCACAATAACATCATTATCCGAGAGCAAATGTATAAAATGACATAAAATAGTAGAAAAATCATCACAAAAACAAACCTCAGCTCTTTCAAAAAAAAAAACCATTATTTGAAGCCAAAATATTTTAATAGAATTAGATGATTTGCATACATTATATCCGAATTTCTCAAAAAAAGATAAAACTTGATGTACTTTTAAAGATTCATCATTATCATTTCTACGTATATATTTTAAAAAATCAGATTCCTTAGACTCAAATATCTGAATTATAGAAGCAGCTATTTGAAGAATAAAAAAATATTGTTCAGATTTCTTTGAAGCCAAAGATAAATCTAAACAACGTAATGAAGAACTAAAACAAAGAAAAGATCCAACATTTGCCTTTAAAATAGGAGAATGAAGAGTAATGTCATTTATACTCAACATTTCTTTATCCTGTAAAGTAATATAATCAGCTTGAATACAATGAAATAAATTAATTAAATCTGTCTCTAAAACATTTCGATATGATTCATTAAATCCTTTATACCAATGAGGATATGCCAGCATAAGTCCTATAATCAACTGATTCTTTAAAAGGAAAGACTTTGTATTCCAAAGTTTTACACAAAGCTTTATAATAGCATGAGCAACTCGAAACAAAAACTCAAAATTATTTATCATTATTTTTTGAATAATTGAATTAAGAGCAGTAAAGGCAAATAAGTGAGCATTAGTTTCTGATCTATAAAAAGATAAAAAATTTAATAAAAAGTCCACGAGATTAAACAAACAATCACTTATTGGGGCGGAAGACCAACTAACGAGAACTTGTAAACAATACATCAACTCAATACTCTCATGCTTCATACGCTGTACATGTTTTAAAGGCTGATCGTATTCTTCCAGTAACTCAATATCACTAGACAAAGCATTTTTATCAGAAAATGAAAAACTATCTTCAAGATTAATAATAAATGAGGAACAAAATACAATTAATTTCTCCCATTCGCTGACACTTAGATGCTCTACATGTGGAGGATAAGAAAGAATTAATTTTAGACATTTAATATAGTCGATACTTAATGTTTGATATAAAGTCTCTTCAGCAATAGATAATGTATCAATTATATGATTTAATACAAGAGAAAAAGTCTTTACTTTCAAAAATTTATTTCCCAATTCAATAACAGATCTTAAAACTACCCCGTATTCCTGAAGACGAGCAAATGTCATAGAATTATTTAATTTCCCTCTCTGGATGCTATTATGTTTTTCGTAAGCAGCTGCCTTAATTAAGCATTCCAATAATCTTTGGTAACATTTTTCTCCAACAAATTGCATTTTTCTACAATTATTCAATATAAATTTTAAATTACGCAAGCCATCAATCCTTATTTTAGGTTTCTCAGAAAGTAACTGTTCACAAATATCAAATAATGATACTTCAGTCATTAGTATCAAACAAAAATCAATGACAAAATCCAAAAGTATTAAGATTTAAAAATAATTCAAAATTTAATACCTTATCTAAATAACTAGTAATATAATCACATTTATATCAAAAAAAGTATTTTAACATAATTTTATAAAATTTAAAAAAAAAAAATACTAAAAATACGACTTTTTTTTTTAATAATACATGAAGTTTAAATATATACATTTTAATAAAATAAAAGTGACAAGATATATAAAAAAGTAATGCTTTTAGAGACATGGGATCCAGATAATTATAAATTGCTGTATGATACTTTATTAAATTTATCAGAAGGAACTGTTATTCCAGAATCATTCTTAGAACATCTTTTAGAATCATTCCGTCAAGACTTTAAAAATCTTTTACAAACACCGAAAAAATCAGAGCAAAGTCTAGAAAAACTCAAATCAGGTATATTATAATTTATTTTTACTATATCTAATGGAAATAGGAATAATATATATAGATGGTATAAAATATAAATTAAACGATACTTTTATTTCAGAAGCACTTCATGTGTCAAATAAGCTTAATCTTGATGAAATTCTTTCTGCAAAACTAGTTCATTATGGAATCAAAAATTCAAAAAATCTAGACAGATCAGTTTTACAGACTTCTTTATTTCTTTTTTATTCAAGGAAAAAATATCTTTTGAATAGTCTATCAATCATATTATTATATGCAAAAAATGAATTAGGAAATAGAGAAATATTAAAATATTTTAAGCAAACAGTTCAATTTATTTTTCAAAAAAATTCTGAAAACCCTGAAGATAATCTTGTATCTTACTCAATGAAATGTTTACAGGCTATGGAAGATTTAAGAACACAAATATCTAATATTTTTTATCAAAAAAAAAACAAGAATTTTAATGAATATAGTCAAAACGATGAATATATAGAAGAAATAAAGCTAAAAAAAGAATCGATGTTGCAAGAACATGAAATTTATGGAATTCTTTTATATAGACTTTCAAACTTAAATATGGTTAATATTAATGATTTCGAAAAGATTATTCATAGAATTTCCCTATTTGATGAATATGATTTACTTATAACTCATTTTTTCCCAGTAATAATTAATTTTATTGCATTAGGAGGAGAAATATCTTCACAAAGTGAAGGTGAACTAGAAAATTTTACAAATTATGATATAGAAATTCTTTGTAAAATAAACAAAATAATCAACTTGGATTATCAAAATGAAAAAAAATGGGCAATAGAACCCTTAAAATCAATTATTCAATTATGGTGGACTACCAAACTTAACAGAATTTGTAAAAAAGAACTCGATATTTCAATGCCTTTTAAATATAGCAGTGATATATATAATCCAAGTAGAGAAGCAATATCTTCTGGCGCATTTGAGACAATGATAAAAAAAATAATGGATGTTCTTCGTTTTGAAACCAAAAATCTTTTACGATTAGAAGATTATAAATTACTCCTAAACTATCCAAAATTCAAAGAGGGAATGGAATTTCCAGAATTAACATTTTCTAAAGCATTTCAGGAAATAATGTTTTATGAAATAGAAAAGTTTATTTATTCTTTTATTAGTGATATGCCAGATTTGTTAAAAAATATGAAACTTGTAGAAGAGGATTTGATAATGACACAGAAATCCTTAGATTTTAATGCAGATGACAAAATCGAGTCAAGTTTAGAAGCATTCTTTTATCTTATTGCCTTAGTTTATGAAAATCGAGAAGATTCTGCACTTTTGTTTTGGTTAGACCGAGAAAGTGATCTTTATGGATTTATCCTATGGTCATCACAATGCCAGACACCGTTGATGATTACTGCATTTTCAACAATGCTAGCGTCTTTAGGAAATGGACCTCAATGCAGTACTTATGCGTATGATTTTTTAACGGAAACAAAAGGGATGGAGACTATGAAAGCGCAAAATAATATGACGACATGGGAATATATTTTCGATACACTTAAATATTATGTTTCTCAACTAAAAATTACACATTTTGATTCTTCTCTTAGCTCTTCTCGCATGTTGACAGTAGCTTTTGACTTCCTAGAAATTGATCACGACAGCAGAAGTATCCTGCGATCCTATTTTCATCTAATTACATGTATTTTATCTAGTTGCCCAGATGTTTCAAATATGGTTTACAAAAAATATAATCCAATTCCTATACTTTTTGATCTATTAAATTGTCAACTGTCAAGTGACATGTATTGCGGGATATTACTGACATTAACATCATTTTTATCTGGAAAAGAATTAGAAATTAGAGATACAATATGGAATTTGCTTGATCAATGGATATGCCAACAAAATAATGAAATTTATTTAGCTCATACCTCATATATGGCACCTAATAAATTCAACGAATCATTAAAATCATACACGAAAATTGATCAAACATTAAGGGTGTTTGTATCAAACTCTCTATCCTTAGCTATAGCTTTTGTTCTACTGCTAAATCATTTAATTATGTCTATAAACGATTTAAATAATACTCTTCCTTTTCCAGAAAGTATAGGATTAAATAGGAAAGACCCTGGAATACAGCCTTTTATCGATTTAGTAATGGATCTTTTTTTAACATCAAATTCTCTAATATTAGATAACAAGCTTGAAGGATTACAACTATTTTCAGAATGCTTAAAATTTATTCAACTAGGGTTAAAAACATTTAATCTAGATATTGTTGAAGTCGCAAGTCTTAATAACATAGAAATGAATAAATTCATTAAAACGTCATCTTTTTCATCTTACCTAAATTTACATCCAGGAAATAGAATTATGCAACATATGTATCGCAATAATATATATATATGTTTATTTGATTTTATTCATATTGCATTAGAAGTATTACAAAATACGGAAAGTGATCCACTTTGGCTACTATGTTTAGATACATCTCTTAATATACTAGATCTAGTATTACATTTACAATTACCTTTTTTAGAATGGTTTTCATCTATAACTACATATCAATCGACATATATAAATTCAAACAATCATAATAAACCAAACTTCGAAACATTTGAAGATATTATGCTTTTCCATCTTAATGTTATAGTTTATATATGCTTATGTATTGGATTTGATTCTTTAAGTGTATCAAAAACTGCTGTGTCTATTTTAAAGAAATTATCAGATTCTCCACAATTAACAGATACAAAGAACTATAAACATTTCAACAATTTTAAAAGAAATAGATTATTAGGTATTCTTGAAACTGTTGATGAATCGAAAAAAATAAGATTTGGTGCTATTAATCTCATTCAGATAGAACAAAACCGTTTTTTAAATACGTCACATCTAGATCAAGATACTTCAGGCAGATTTTTTTTAAAATTTCTTGCCTGGGATTTACAAAAGAATCAAAAGATTCCTACAGTATCTCATTTTTTTTTAGGTTTTCAGATACTAAATGATGGAACATCTGATATTGGAACAGAAAGAGGGGAGATCGGCTCTGAAATCTCAATTTTACATTGTTTATTATCTTTTATTCAAAATTCTTCAACTATGGAGGAAACTTTATTAGATTCTCCAAAAAATAACTTATCAAATACTATTATGGAAACTGTTATGCATATTATATTTTTATTATCTAAATCAGAATTAACATCAGATATTATGTATGATATTTTGAAAAAAAGAGATGATATTCTACTAAAACTATTATCTCCTGGGCCATTAACTTGGATACTACCGAAATTGGATTCTTCCAACTTAAACACATTTTCATCAAAACCTGTTAAAATTCTTTTGTATCGTAGTTGGTTGCTTCATACAATAGCTATTAAGCTACGTAAAATGATTTTATATAATGCTACTACACTTCAAAAATGTTATACAAAAGCTCTTACTTTTTATGATGAAAAAAATAAAAATAGTCAAAACTATTATTTACAATCACTAAACAAAGGTATTAGAATTTTAAAATACTTAGATATTCTTGAATTGGATATCACAACAGATGACCAGGAGTTTATTTTAGAAAAAACACAACAAATGTTTTCAAATATTCCTAGATCTTCAAATTCGCTATATGATATAAAGAAGATTAAAACATATATGAAACTTAAAGCTTGCGAATTCCAAAATAAAGATTTCGATAACAAGAGAAAAACGTTTACAATTGTGGAAAAGGATATAATTTCGCAAATAGAAATTTCTAACATTTTGATTGAAATAAATAACGCTAAGTTACTTTGTTTTCAAGGGTGGAATAATCTGCTAGGTATTTTACTTGAAGATTGCGCTGTTCATTTGACACAATCACAAAAAGATTCTCTCATTATAGAAAGTTTACGAATTCTTACCCCTAAACTAACAAGTTTTAGTAAAAAAGACGAAAATATTATTGAAATATGTAGTTCATCTGTTCTAATTTTAATTCGACATATCACCCAAAATACAATATTTGAAGAAAAATATTTTCTTTTTCTAAAAAATATTTTACTTGGTATTCAAAATCCAAATACAAACGAAACTATTCGACAAAATTTATACATAGCCGTTATATTTTACTTAGATATGGTATCTGGTCTAGAACTTCAATCAAATCAATCACATAAGCTTTTTGAAAGTTATACAAATATTTTTAAAGAAAAAAAAAATCCCCAAATAATTAAGCCATATTGTAATCAATTAATTCATGTTATATGTAGAGATGCTATATATGGATCAGGAATGTTGAAAATGCTTTCCTACTTAATCCTTAACTTAGCAGGAAAAATAGATACTATAATATTTTTTGGTCCTTTATGGGACACCTTAATCCATCAAAATTATCTGAATATATTTATAACATCATTATGGGAAAGTGAAGAATTAAATGCCTTAATATTTGCGGAATTTGGTAATATTCACAATTTGTAAAATGTTTACTTATTTATGTAGATAATTCATTAGAAGGAACCATTATAGAAGCAAAACTTAATTTTATCCTTAAAGTAAGCCAAACAAAAATTGGCGCACAAGAAATTCTAAAAAACGAATTGTTTGATTACTTAATAGATAAAAAAGATTTTATTAAAAACGGTTTAAACAATATAAGAAGTATTCTTCATCATACTTTTTTTAAAAAAAAGAAAAAAACTAACAAAATATAGCTACTAAAAAGGACCATCAAAACATTCTAAATAGATATATACATTTAATTTGTATATTATTAAGGATATTAATATCTTGTATGATTTCTTTAGGGTTAAAAAATATAATAGCACATAATGTTGGAGAAAAATTTTATATAGCATATCGTGAAATTATCGTTTTTTTCAAGGAGAACTATTCTAAACATCAAATAGAAAATAGTGAAATGACAGAAATATTAAAAATAACTAATACACTTGAAATAATTTTGGAAAGTTATAAGCCTTTAATAGATTCATAATTAACGCAGAATAATCTATAATTATATACAAGATTTAATGTATCATTATTTAATTATATAAATAAATTTATTATAGAAAGATATACTAATATAAGTGTAAATTTTTAAAAATAAATTTCGTAGATATACGATATTACGATCCTTAGAATTTATAAGAATTAAACAATGGACAAGCCAACACCTAGAATCAAGTAATAATTTCTAGCTATATTTTAATATATTATTAAATGAAATCAGCGTTTCTCTTTGCGAACAATTTGTTGATCAAACTGTACGAATGATTGTTAGAGTTAAAAAATTAAAAGGAGATACTGCTTTAGTAGATTCATGCGGGCTGATAGAAGTTCATTTAAATCGCGTAAATTTCATATTAATTTAAAAAAACAGAAAATTTGACTAGTTTTTATAACAGGATTCTAATTTTATTGAAGGAAATGCATTTGAAATAATAGGAAAAATTAATCCAGATCTTTCTGTAAATGTTTTAACTGCTATAAATTTTGGCAAAGACATAGGTATAATTGCAAACGAAAATATTAAGAATTTACCTTTTCTAGATTTCGAAGCAGTCAGTTTAGTTGTTCAAGTATCTCATAAATACCATGAATTATTTTATTAAGCCTTTTTAATAATAAATTCATCGCAAATTTACATATTATATTTTCCTGAATATACAGATATTCTATTTGTATCTTCAAATAATACATTATTTTTTTCGATATAAATTCTAACTTAACAATTAAAGTTTTCGTCTTTAAAATATTTAAAATCCATTGTAAACACACTTATCTAAATTTTAAAAGTCTATATTTCCTATATTAAACATTTTTAAATTAGGACATATTTTAAGCCATTAGATAATTTTTTTAAACATTTATTCTTTAGATTTTTTTTTAAATTTTAATATTTAAAAGCTTATTGAAAAAATAAAATATCATAAAATGTTTAAAAACAAATAAAAATTGTGTTAGAATTCAATAAAAAATCTGAAATACAATGTTTTTTTAAGAAAAAAATCTTTATAAGGAATAATGTAAACTATTAAGAAATAACAATAATAAAATATACCAATATAGCATTTAAATGAGTTGAAATCTACTTTAAAACATACTAAAGCTATTATTTAATAAAACAGAGTCCTAACTTTTAGAAAACTATTATGAATTTAGAATCTAATCCTAATTTTACAATATAAAAAATTCGAATATTTGAAATAAAACTATCAAAACATATAAATGCAAATCAATACAAAAATACATAGATAACAAAATAAATTATTAAATAAAATTATATCATTTAGAATTTTTTAAACATTTTTTTAAACATTTTAATAATAATTTTAAGTAAATATAAAACAAATATAAACTAAATATTTAAATGAATATTAATAAAATACTATCATTTATAATTACATATAAACGATAATGTTATTTTTTTCCAAGATTTTTATGAAGGATTTTTGAAAGGGTATTAAAAACTATTTTAAAAGATATTTATAGAAACAAGTCATCTATTTTTGCCATTTGATAAATCAAAACTTTAGCACTTTTTATTTTTTTGCATAACACATATTTTCTGAAAAGATATTAACCTTTTAGGTAATTTTCTTTTTTTTTAGAATTTATAAAACATTAACATTTATAATTCTTGATTTGAAATTTAAATTAGATATTAAAAGATGAATATAATAATAATGATTTTCTATATATAACAAAAAATTATATTTTCTCATGTAATAAGACTAAATTTTCTTAAAAATTAAAATAAATGTCCAGAATTAAATAATATAAACTAAAAATTAGTAAACATATATCAATATTTACAAGCTAAATATAATTAACTGCCCTAATTATTCTCAGAAAAATCCTTTCTCTTTGAATACAGAAAGAAAAACTTTAAACAAGGATAAAATCGACAACTCAAAATTATACAAGAAATCAACTATTTTTTTCAAAAGAATCTATGTACTTTTAACATTATAAAATTTTTAAAAAAAACAACGCATATATAGTATAATAACTTTTTCTTCTAAAAAAATATAATTCTATTGTTTTTTTCTCATGGTAATAAGCTTAATATTAAACATAAATCTGTAAGAAAATTTAACGAATTTTTCGAGATTAACTGGAAAAATAAATCAGAAAAAAAAATTTTAATCCAAAAAAAAATCTAAAGATTTTGTTTATTTAAAATCTATACTGTGGAATTCAGATTCATTCTATTTGTTTTATGTAATTTGAGACTAAATGATATTACGACTGAAAATAAGATTCTAAGAAAAAATATTAATGATTTTTTGATTTATTTAATTTACTGACTTTAAAACTACAATGGATTTAATAAGCTACATGAAAACATCTATAATTTGTATATTTTGATTAAATAAGTAATCTACAAATGAATTATCAAAGACATTTAAAAGATCTCAAACCAAATTTTTAAAATAAAGGTATTTGGATTATTTATTTAATACAAAATATCTTAAAATACTTATTTCTTCTAGGGAATTGCTAAAAATTATTTAAATTGTAAAAAATATAAAATCAAGTTCAAATATTTTAATTTAAAAATCATATTTAAGCAATAAACATATAAATATAAATAATATCAATAAACATTTAATAATGTTTAAGAATGAGAATAAAAAACTATTTGAATCATATATTCGACTGAAAAAACAAGCGAAATTCTTAAAAGTCTAAAAAGAATGCCATTTAATGTATTCTTTAAACAAAGAAAAAATCTAGAAAATAAGTTAAATTTTTCTTTAATAGCAATCCAACTTCGATTTAAGGAATGTATTTATGCTAAAAAGTTTTTCATTTGTAAGAAATAAAGGTGAGCTGAAAAAGGTTTTGCTAAAAACAATAAAGATATAAAAATTATACAACATTGAGAAAGACATTTTAGTTTATCTGAAAAGTCTTTGATAGATTTAGTCTTCTACACTTTTTTCAATTGTACTTATTGCGTTCGAGTTTAATAAAGTACTTCATTATATTCTCTAGAACTATTTAAAAAATGAGATTGTTATAATTAGAAGCAATACAAAAGAAAAGGAATTTGTATTCTATAAAAGACATATTACAGTAATTTATTAAAAAATTATCTTGCTTAGGTTTCGTTAGAAAAATAACAAATCACTGAAATCAACAAAAAATATAAGCTAGTTCAGAAAAACTAGAAATAATAGAGATATATAAATTAAAAAAAACTCAAGAGACATATCTCAGTCAATAATCTTTCTAAATGACTATTAAAGTGGCTAGTTTCAAATACTACGCTAATTTATATATAAAAAAGATATGAAATAATTGGAAAAGCATTTTCCAAAGAGTCTTTATGAATACGATGAATGTTGTTAAAAAAAAAAGAAAAAAGACAGAATATTAAGCTCAAGGAGAATAGTGGTTCTTAAAAAAAGTAGAAAAAGGAGACAGAACAGTTGAAATTACTTATTAATTCGAAAGGAACTAGAAAATTAGTAAATAATATGGTCCTAATTAAAAAGAGTAGTAATAGATTCATTTTCTCATTACTACAAGCAATGCAAGTATAACATTAAAGCCCAAGTTATATTTATCTAAGCAAATACATAAATTAAACTCTGACTAAAATCTACTTTTAACTTAACAAAGGAAATACTAAAATAGTATTGAAAAGAAAGAAAAATGCAAAGTTTTACAATTAAATTATGATTTCAGAAAAGATTGTCCAAAATCCAAACCGCTTCTAAAGAAGTAGGTAAGTTATGTAGTAAATTGAAACTATTGGAAATTACATTTTACAATATAATGACTATAAAATATTAGAAACTACAACATCAATAAAAGAAGAAAAGTTAATAGAACAATCTACATTGGCTCGAACGACAGATACATGAGTGATAAGTACATAGTTACATACCAGTACAATGACAGCTGCGCATACTCTAACATCTATTGTGACATTGACATCAATGAGAAAATGCAGGCCTGCAAGATGCATAACAGATTCAAATAAAGAGACACAAGAAGTGAGTCCAGATGAAAGAATGAAAATAAGAGTTCCAGAGATAGTAAAAATAATGTCATTGGGAGTAATTGTTATGATAATGTTGTAAAATAAATAAGAAAAATGGCATTGGGATAAAAGTTTGCATATATCTATTATTTGTATATAGTACAGAAAATTTAAAAAAATGATGCATAAATTTTTAATGAAAAATTGAAAAATGAAGTTTTAATTATTTTAGCACGCAATTTTAATCAGTAACTATTCTTTATAGGGTAAAGTTTAGGCTTATAGTAAAAGAGCTAGTAAACTCTTTGCTTATCATAAGAATAAGTCTAGGTTTATCGTAAAAGAATAGGTGAACTATATTGTTTATTTTAAAAAGCCTAGTAAACTTTATGATGAAAAAATTAACAAAATCTATTGCTTACCCTAAAAAACCAACAAAGTTTAAGTTTATTCCAAAAAAATTAATAAAATCTAAGATCATTATAAAAAAATTAATAAACTTCAAGTTTATTGCAAAAAAAACAACTAAACTTTATGATTATCTTAAAAACTAGTAAATTTGTTTATCGGAAATTAGTCTGTTGTTAGGGCGAGGCTAGTGGAGATTTGATAAAAATGATTTGGAAGGGGTTTGACTGGAGATTAAAAGGATGGTTCAATTTAAAAGTATTTTTATTAAAAGTAACCAATTATATAATGTTGAATCGATTTTTCATTAATTGAAACAAAAGATCAAAATTTTAAGATGTTTTTATTAATAGTAAAATCAGATCAATTTTTATTTAAAAATAATAAATTAAAATGAAATTAAAAAATTTTGTTAAAAACAGTAGATAAGATCAAAGTTCAAAGATGATTTTATTGAAAATAAAAGATTGAATGAAATTGATTAGTAAAAACAAGAGGACAGAGGTCTTGTTGAAGATAGGGTTAGGTTTAAATAAGTTAAATATTTTTAATGCTAAAGTTAAACTTTAAAAAATCTAAGAATTTCTAACTAAAAAGTTAAGAAATTCTAATTAAAAACTTAGGATAAATAGTTTTTTCTTAACTTTTCGTCATGATCCTCAAGATACTCCTTACTCTTCTCTTATACTGGATCTATTTAGTTAGAGTAAGATGTGAAACGGAGCCAGTAGACTTTGAGAATAATGATTATTATCATTTTCATTTCTCAGAAGATGTTGATATTGAGGATTTTTCGCGGGCGTTAGGATTCAAATATCATGAGAAACTAGAATATCTGGATAACCAGCATATATTTTCTATAGAAAAGGGTGTTTTAGAAGACGAAATTAAAGAAAAAATTGAGAATTATTTTGGTTTAGAAAAAGGAAGAAATGCAATAAATGGGTTTAATAGTGACAAGCTTTTTCATTATGAGAAACAAAAATTGATCAAGCGAGAAAACAGGGGTGTGATAAGAGACGATATATATTTTGATAATGAAGGTCTTTATAATAGAAGAGTTGTCAAGAATGTTGTAAAAGATCCGACGGTAGATCTTCCGGTAAATCTAACACAGAAGTTAGAGAAAATTAAAAAAGAATTAGATATAAAGGACCCTCTTTTTGATAAACAATGGTATTTGGTATAGCTTATTCTTTTTTTTCTTTAAAATCTGATTTTTTAATTAGTTCAATACACAAAGACCTGGTGTAGATATAAATGTTGTAGATTTATGGTTAGAAGGTTTGATATTTGTGTTATTGATTGCCTTTTAATGATTTTAGGGATAAGGGGAAAAGGTATAACAGTTGCCATTGTAGATGATGGCTTAGATTATACTAATAAGGATTTGGCTCCAAATTATGTTTGGAAAACTATTATATAATCGCTATTTTAATTCTTTTCAGAATTCCCAAGGTTCATATGATTTTGATTTTGGAACTTCCGACCCAAGACCTAAATTTCCTTATAACACGCATGGTACTAAATGTGCAGGAGAAGTGGCAGCGGCCAAAAATACTCTGTGTGGGCTTGGTGTCGCATATGAATCTAATGTTTCAGGTATTTTTCCTTGATTGGTACCAATCTAATATTGTTAAGGAATACGAATTTTCTCTTCTCATGTTAGTACTTGGTTTGAGACAGATGTTCTTGGTTATAAACCGGATGTTAATCATATTTATTCTTGTAGCTGGGGACCTTCTGATGCTGGAAATATAATTGAAGGCATTCCTTATCCTATATATTCTACAATTATTCAAGGGATAAATCAAGGAAGGAAAGGTCTTGGTTCTATATATGTTTTTGGAAGCGGAAATGGTGGATATCGTGATGATTGTAATTACGATGGATATGCAAATAGTCCATATACTATTACTATCGCTGCTACAGATGCAGAAGAAAAAAGATTTTATTTTTCAGAGCCATGTCCTTGCATTTTGGCTTCTACATATTCTGGTGGATTCAATGGACGTATTGTAATCTTTTCTTTTTTTTTTATAATAAATTTATCGTTTTAGTATACTACGGATGTTGGTATAACAAATTGCACCACTAAACATACTGGAACTTCTGCTTCTACACCTATTGCTGCGGGTATTATTGCTCTTATTCTTTCGAAACGGTAAAAATATCATTAAAATTATTTGACTAAGAATTTAGATCTGATCTTACATGGCGTGATGTTCAAGCTTTGATTGTGTATACAGCTGTTCCATTTAATTTGAACTATCATGAATGGGACCAACTTCCTTCTGGACGTTATTATAATAATTTTTTTGGTTTTGGAAAACTAGATGCATATGCAATGGTTCAACAAGCAAAAACATTTCAAAAATTAAATCCTCAGACAATATTTTCAACTCAACTAATACAAGTTAATAAGAAATTTTCAGAAAACAATGGACATATCACAAGCACTTTTTATATTCATCGTGATTATCCTACTCATTATAAATTTAAAAATTTGGAATATATTTGTGTTTCATTTTGTTATAAGCATCAATATAGAGGTCATCTGGAGTTTAGTATTACAAGCCCTGCCAATGTTACTTCACAATTAGCACATAGACGTCCTCGTGATAAACATTCTGGCATTGTTTATTGGACTTTTATGAGTGTAAAGCATTGGTATTTTGTTTCATTTTATAAAATAATAACTAATGATTTTTAGGGGAGAAAAGATTGTAGGTAATTGGACTATCGATGTTGAAGATAAAAAGGATCAGAATCTAGATGGTGAAGTTTTTGATTGGCAACTTCATTTTTTCGGGGAGTCTTCTGAATCAGAAGGCGTACCGCCTCCTTCATATCCTTTTCTATCTAGATATCCAACTACTACGCCTCCGCCAGATCCAGATGCTACATCTCCTCCAGATCCGGATGCTAACCTTCCGCCAGATTCAAATGCTGACCCTCAACCTCCATCAGAACCTGCGCCTCCATCAGAACCTGAGTCTCAGCCTTCATCAGAACCTGGGTCTCAACCTCCATCAAAACCTGGGCCTCAACCTCCATCAGATCCTCAACCTCCATCAGATCCTCAACCTCCATCAGATCTTAAACCTCCATCAAAACCAGATGCTAGGCCTCGACCTCCATCAGATCCTAGCTCTCAGCAAGATCCAGATACTTCGCTTTCATCAAATCCAACTTCTACATCTTCATCAGAACCACCACCACCATCACCACCACCACCACCGCCACCGCCACCTGCACCTGCACCTGCACCTGCACCTGCACCACCTCGGCCGGAACTAGAACCAGAACCAGAACCAGGACCAGAACCAGTGCCACAACCACCACAGCCACAACCACCACAGCCACAACCAGAGCCACCTGCACCTCCACCAAAACCACAACCACCACCACCATCACCACCGGAACAAAAACCAACATCAATAACTTCATCTACATCTACGACTTCATCTACATCTACGACTTCATCAAGCAAAACTAAAATATCAACCACTCGAAAAGCTTCATCTACTAAAGCTTCATCTACTACAAAAACTTCTACACGGCCGTCTCCTACTGAGGGTACTTTTACTGGATCAAGTGCTTC